>NC_141854.1:6712623-7032623 GCF_024713525.1 Acromyrmex echinatior
ATTTCGTAAAAAATTAAATAATAAAAGTGTAAGCCATTTTTTTTCATAAAATAATTTTCGTAAAATTTTTAAATATAAACCTAATTTAATAGTTTGACTGATAAGCATTGACTCATAAGCATTAGTTAAAAAGTCATCTGTCCGTGTAATGTGCATGCAATAGTATTCGATACTAAACAAAACCTTGCCAAGCAATTGTATGCACACTATCACATATCTTTTTAACTAATGTTTATGATGAGTTAAACTTTAAACATTTATTATAACATTTATTTAAACATTGATTTAAATAACTACTTTACGAAAAGAATGACTAATACTTTTATCACTTAATTTTTCAAGAAATTTCACGCTACAATATTATTCTCAAATTTCGTGACATTCTATATAATACGTGTTAATTATAGACTACACAATCAGCACACCGCAGGGAAGGTCTTTTAGATAAGAGTCTAATTTTTTCACTTAGTAACTTCTAGAAATTTTGTAGTGACCATGAAATATACATTATTTACCGATAAGTTTTTTTAAACAAAAATAAATTGACATAAATCATCATAACTTGTTTGTGAATTGTAGTATAACAAGGAGTAGCGAGATATGAATATTAAAGTTGCAGCATTTCTTTTGGATACAAACTGAAACTAACGAATATCTGGCCAATACTAGAGAGAAAAAAGAGAAGATATGCCTCGCTAGGCGCGAGCGTCCTGTTTCTCGGCTATTACAAAAGAAACTCAATTTCAATGTTGGGACGAGGCCAAATATATAAGCATGCGCCAATTAACGGAATTCAGTTCGCTCGTGGCAATGCGTTCAACTAGGTACTCGACTGACCAAGTTTCATGCAGTCATAGAATAGTTATCAACATGTTTAGTAGGGCGTGATAAAAAAAACAATATAGAAAAATACATGTTTGGAGGAAGGCCAAAAAAAGCAGTCACGTATCTTTGTGCAATTTTTTTTTCAATTTGGCGACTAAATAAATAAGGTAGATACCTATATTCTATAAATAAATTTCTTTACATTATTAATTATCGCATAATTGTCAGTTTCGCATGATTAAAGATCAACATATAAAGTTCGATAAAATAACTGTTACGACTTATTCTAAAAAAATTTAAATAAATTCCAAAAACGTATTTAAAATATTAAATAAAAAATAGAGGTTAAAAGAAGTTATTTAAAATAATAAATACTGAATAACTGCTTTATTTTTATTTAATTTTGATATACATTTTAAATGAAACTTTTTTTTTAAACATGACCGATCCCTGATACACCTTATTTAGAATAAAAAAATATAAGTTCTAGAAACTTATTAGGTGTTGGAATTAATTCGTAGCGTTTTACAAGTGATGGGAAGTACTTTCATTAATGTATTTTTTAATGCTCATGTGAAATAAATAACATTCTTTCATTAAAAAACGCTACGAATTAATTCCAACACCTAATATTTAAAATATAAAAACATTGGAGCCGATAAAAAACTAGGAGGAGGTTTGCCTACAAATCGATTGTCTACAATATCATTTGTCTACATCACTTTTGCCGACAGTTCGTTTGCACACAAAAATTGTTGCCTACAGCTCGATTGCCTACATGCACACTATTCTCTGCTTTAAAAACACAAATTCTGTTTTAAAACACAAATTATCTGCTTTAAAAATATAAATTATTTTCTTACTTAACCTTAATTTTATATATGTGCGCAAAAATGCTTGTAAGCAAACAAGCTGTAGATAATAATTCCTATAGACAATAATACAGATAGGCAAAATGACTTCATTTCTGAAATTTTTATTTGTACGCAAAAATGTATGTAGGCAATCGAACTGTAGGCAATAATTTTTGTGCGCAAACGAATTATCATTGAAAGTGATATAGGTAAACGATGCTGTAGACAATCGTTCGTAGGCGCCATTTTCTAAAAAACTGTATGACTTATTTAAAATAAAAAAGGTTCCGAAAACTTATTTGCACCCAGAAAAAAGTTTTTTTGATTTATTGAAAAAAAAATTTGCTTGAATCAAAGAAATTTGTGCTATACGGTTAAAAAAATATTCTTTGATTTGAATGGCATTTCTTTAAATTTTTATTTTCCTCAAAGATATTGTCTTCGACTTAAAAAAAACAACGAAAGAAATGATTTCTTCAATTTAAACATAATTTTTCCTTGAGTTAAAAATATTAAATAAGAATTAAATAGTCAGAAGAAATTATTTAAAATAATAAATATTAAATAACTTTTTTATTTTTTTATTTAAAATATATGTTTTAAATAATTTTATTTTAAATATAATCGCGAGCCCTCTAGCCCAACGTACATTATTATTGCAGCAATGTCGATTATTATAGATTAAATAAAACAACATTGTTCAGTATAAAATTATTTTTAAAATTGTTTTATAGCCGATTTGTACATCATTATATGTCATACATTTACAACAATTAACACGACACTGTAGGAATTTTACTACACATCACGTACGTAAGCTTATCTTTATGCATAACGTAACAAAAACATTACTTTCCTTACAGATACCGTCAACCGTCTTCATCAACCGTCCTCAGTCTCGTCTATTGCCGGCACGTTCAACAGGTGATCTCTCTAGTCATTGAAATTAATTAATTAATTAATTAATCAATTAATTAGATTCTTGAATGTATAATTTTGAGTTCTTACAATATTTCTTTTTGTATAGAATACACAAATTGTTTTATTTAGAAAATTCTTTTGTTTTCTTTTTTCTTTTATTCAAATTTATTATTGCCCAATAATCCATTTCAGTTTTATCAAATTTTATTTTTAAAATATTCTATAGAATATAAAAAACAATATTTTACAAAACATAAGAAATAAAAACATTCTTTTATTTTGAAACACAGCTTCAAAGCAGTGTTAGACAAAATTAAAAATTAATGATTACGGTTAAAAATTTAATTTTTGATTATAATAAACAATTAAAATTTTTTAGTTGCCTTCAAAATCTTAAGTATTAATCAATTAAATTTTTAATTTGCAATTTTAATCGATTAAAAAGTCATTACATGTAACTGTGATTAATTTAATCGATCAATTAACAATCATTATTTGCTGTAAATTAAAAAAATCAATCGTTAATTATTAATCATTTGTGTTTTGTTAAGCACAGATTAAATCTACTTAATTAGTTTAACATTTTTTTCGGTAAAAAGAAATTTTTCACGTATTGTACGTTTTAAATATTTACATAAAAACGAAATAATTATTATATATAAACTATTATATCACATAAAAGAAAAAAACTTAAATAGACTATTAACTGTTAAGGTATCAGAACCGAATAAATTTTGTTAAATCCTGATATTGGGCTTTATTACATGAATGTATAATAATATATCAAATTAAAAGTAAATTAAAAATAACAGAAAGTAAACGTAAAGTTTTAAAATTATTAATCATAGAAAATAAATTCCGTAGGACTTACTCTACTCTCAAATATTACAATTATCTTTAATTTTATTTATAATTAACTCTTTAATCTTTGGAAATTTCTAGCTATTTGAATTTTATATTTTGACTTCTTAAAAGATAGCATTGAAAATTGTTATTCTCTGGCGTAAATTCCACACATAACGAACAAATAATAACAGCTATAATAATAATCATCATATAAGTAGGTCTTATTTAATAAGTATATTGTTTTAAAAAAAGTATATAATTATTTCAAAAAATTGATTTATTAATTATTTTCCAGTTAGGAAGTTGAATAATATTATAATAAATTATAAAACATTATATACTGGTAAATTTTGCAGCGAATTGTTATAACAATGGCTCATATACACAAGTTTTTGTTGTGTTAAACATATAAACAAACATATTGCTACCGATTCCAAATTTTTAATCCCTTTTCATCTACTGTGATACATCTTTTAAGCATATACTGCAGGCTTAAAGCGAATTTTAAAGTAATAAATTTATTTAGTGCTGGGCTTTTTATTGAGATCAAGTATCTTATTTGATGTGTTGAAGAACATAATTGCGAACATCTGAGCGTTGTTACGATGAATCATCACAGTGTAATGAATTGTTACAAAATAAGCTAAGAAAATAAGTTAAGAAATATAAACAGCTGTGTGATACTTTGTAGAGTTAACTCATCTCAGTATGATTCGTATATTCGTACTGGTAACATACACCTAAGATCGAAAAACATTATAAAATGAAAAATAACAAATAATTTCTAAATATTCCTTTAATTTTTCTTTTTTTATTTATTTTTTATTTTGTTGTAAGTGTTGTATATACCAGAGGATTCGGTATATACACCGGTATATATACCGCACTTACAACAAAAATTTAATTTATTAAGTATTATTTACTATTTTTAACATAAATGGACTATGTCAGTAGAAACTTTGTACTATCTACTACTATGAAAAAAATATTAAAAATCCGAAATATTTATTTTTTGTATTAAAAAAAAAGAACTTTTTGAAACTATTGATAATTTGAATAGCTTTCCGATATGACAAATACGTTCTTTAATAGATTATAAATCCAGATAGCAAAGTGTCTCAGCACAAATTTGTGATTATTTATGATGTTGGCAACTTGATGCAACCATGGAAAAGAATCATCGGATCATTTGTATCCGTTCTTTTTTCACAGTTAATATAATTTACTATTTTACTATTAATAGGCGCATCTCAAAACTAACATTAGTAAGCGTGGTCATTTTGATCGAAATATATTCTTGCGCACATACACACACACATACACACACACACACACACACACACACACACACATATGTTATAACTCGGATACATATATGATTATAATTACTATAATATAAGTAATAATTAATAAGAAAAAATGTTTTGATAATGCTTTATATTAATCAATTAAAAACAAAGAAACGTAATAATTACTGGAAATAATTATATTTATTTATGATCTTTGAATTTAATTTTACCTTTTTTTATT
Source organism: Acromyrmex echinatior (assembly GCF_024713525.1). Taxonomy (NCBI): domain Eukaryota; kingdom Metazoa; phylum Arthropoda; class Insecta; order Hymenoptera; family Formicidae; genus Acromyrmex; species Acromyrmex echinatior. The sequence goes on from NC_141854.1 coordinate 6,717,600, forward strand.
TGTTAAAATTATTGATATGTAACAAAATAATAAGAAAATTATAATAATTTTACTTTTTATTTATAAAAATATAATAATGACAGAGGCTGGCGAAGACAAGAAATACTACGTAAGCGCGCACTACGGTTTTTTAGACGTTACAAATATATCAAATTTTATATAGATAAGCGTGTTTACGTCATCTATTTTCGCATACTATATGAAAAAACATACATTAACAAACATTTACGTAAAGATAAAAATATAATAGTATTTGTCATCAATAAAAGATATAAATTAAAAAATATAAATAAAAGATAGAAGAGTACAGCAAAATAATCACTCCCGAGTTAAACGCTAAAGAAGACTAAATCTAGGATTGAAATATGTATGTCGCAGCTTTTTTGCAAAATTAATCTTTTCATAAAGGCTAACTTTTAGCCTCTTAACCGCAAAACGGCATTTTTTTGGCATAACCGCCCCAAACCAATCAGCACTAATCTATACTTATCTCTAATGTCTACCAGATAATGATTGTATTACATAACAGATGATGATTGTATTACGTAGTAATACTTTAATCAACTTTAATGCTCCATATCTCGCTTCGCAGAGCAGTCCCGGACATTTTTCTAACAATTTAATCAACTTTAACGCTCTACATCTCGCTTCGCAGAGCAGTTCCGGACATTTTTCAGATTCTTTAATTTTACACAAAAACGCATCGAATGAGCCTAATTTCACCGAAATTGGAGGTAAGCTCTTCTGAAGAATTAGCAAATTTGTTTTTATTTGATAGTTACTATTATTGTTCTAGATTGATTAATAATACACATTTTACAAAAAGGCTAACGAAATATTTAGCTTTTTTGCGTAAAGCCTAGAATTTACGTAAAAAGGCTAGACGATTCGTTAGCCTTTTTGCAGAATATGTATCATTAACCAATAAAGCTGATGTGAGTTAGTCTTTTCGCGAAAAGCCTAAGTGCTTCAACCTACTTGAGAAACTATTGTTAATTTTGCAAAAAGGCGCCGTTTTGCAAAATCTGAAAAAGAATTTTGCATAAAGGCTTGCCTTTTCATGAAAAGGCTAATTTCGCAAAAAGGCTGCGACATATAAGATAAATAGGTCACGAATTATATGTATAAATTGTTTACAAACTGTATTTCTAAATCGCTCTCGTAAATATATAAATTCACGCTCTAATAATCGTAAAGGCAATTTAGTTCTGTATAAACAATAAAGTTATGTATATATATTTCGACTCACATTTAAGCCAGTTCGATAACGGTTGCATGACATGAGTAATCAAAGTCTCAATACTATAGTATAAATAAAACGTAATAAATGTCATATATGGAAATTAAAAATACAGTCAAAGAGTAAAAAATAATAATGTAGTAATATTGTAATAAGATTAAAAATAAAACGCTTATATAAAAGACACTCATATTTTATAGCAATAATCAACTAAATAGCGATACATCAACTAAATAATAGAGAAGCATCACTTACGATTCAAAATTATATGTTAAACTAATATATATACATGCAGGGAATGGAAGTAACTTATTATTGTAACTTATTACTGCGGTTACTTAGTTACTTAGTTATCTTATTGTAATAACGATTTGGTAATGCTGTTACATATTTTTTTTTATGATAATATATTATCAGAGTTGGAACAGTCAATAATTACTTATAATTGATTGGAAAAGTCATTCGTTACTAAAAAAAATAACTCGCAGTTTGTAATTTATTTTTTAATGTAACTTGTAACAGAGTAAATTTACGTTACTCGTTATTTATTCACACAAAAAAATAAATTCTTAAAGAAATGCATAAATCTTTAATCCAAGAATATTTTATGCTTAGAATAGCGTCAAGAATAAACATTTTCCAATTAACAATAAATTATTCGTAAATTAAAATAACTCTGCGTAACTAAATAATTGATTTTATTAGAATTATATAATAATTTTAGAAACAAGAATACAATATACTTTGCATAAATCTATTTATTATTGATGCCAATGAATATTTATAATTGAAAAGAATATTTTATACTTAAATGAAAATAAACAGTATTCAAGAATAAAAATGTACATAAATCAGGAATTCATTTTTTTCTGTGTGACTTTTTTCAGTAAATAACACGTAATGACAATCTTTTGACCTTTCAAAGTGACTTCCCTAATTTTAGCGTCACCGCACTCAAAGAAAAATTTCTTCGATTCAAAAAAATATTTCTTTGCTGTACGGTTAAAGAAAAAATTTCTTTAATTTGAACGTAATACCAAAATTTATTTGATTTCAATGATTGAAAAAATAATGTTTAAATCAAAGAAATAATATTCAAATTAAAGAAATTTTTTAATTAAAATAATCAAATAAATTTTTTTATTTGATTTCAAAAAATAATGTTCAAATCCAAGAAATGACGTTTAAATTAAAGAAATTTTTTTTTAACCGTATAACAAAGAAACATTTTTTTAAATCAAAAAACCTTTTTCTGAATGCACACGCGTTTAATTAATTATCACTATCATCATAAAAAAATTATGATATCATTAGCAATCTATTCGTAACGCTTTTTAAACTTTTACGAATTATCTTCAAAGATATCAGAAGATTTGCGAATTATCATTGCCGTGTTTTCATTGCTAATGCTAAGGTTTCGTAAACCTTGTTGTTCATTTTATTAAAAATAGTATACTAATACTGAGCTGCTCCTCCAGAAAACTTCATTTATGTAGAAAATTATTATAAAAAGTAACTGTAAAAGTAACGAAAAAGTAACTCTTCCATTTCCTATACATATGTATTCTTATAAATAAATTTAACTCAGAACATATAATTGCGCAATTACTTTAGGACTTTCAATTAGGAATCTGTGCGGAAGAGAACAAATTTTCGATATAAAACAAAATACGTAATACCAATATGATGATATGATAATTGAAATGATTACGAAATATCAAAGTCTGTTCCTTCACACATAATTGTCGCCTCTCTTTAATTTTCCTACTTTTTTTTGGTTGTATGTTCCAAAATTCGCTGCTAGTATTGAAAATCTATACTGCACGTATACTTACTGCACATCTATACTGCACATAAACTTAAATAGTCTTTTAATGTTGGCTGCTGATAGACTATGATAGACTGATAGTGAATTTTGGAAACAGCGTTTGTATCGAATTAACTGATATCTAGGTTTTAAATCTGATATGCTACAATACGATGTGACCATAGTCCACCAACCTACCTTAGGACTTTGCCTCTAAGATAAGAATAGAAGTGAGACTAGATTCTATTGTGACCATAGTTCACCAACCTACCTTAGGACTTTGCCTCTAAGATAAGAATAGAAGTGAGACTAGATTCTATTTAGACTCATTTTCGAACCTTATAATGTGACCATAGTCCACCAACCTACCTTAGGACTTTGCCTCTAAGAATAGAAGTGAGACTTTAGAATAAGATTAGACTCTATTGGAACCTTATAAAAGAAAACCCTCAGACTGCAGAGACAGTCTTCGATATATTGCGAGAGTAGTTACGTCTCTAAAAATTTTCCAAGTGACAATTGTAAAAAAAAAAAGAAAAGAGAATACAATAAAGATAATTTTTTATTTTGAAATTGTTATCACAAATCTTACAACGAAAACTCATGAAAACTCAAAGTTTCAACGCAAATGTCAAATATTAAAAGAGTAATGATATTTTTGAAACATCCCTACTTTCAACACACATACACACACACACACACACACACACACACACACAATCAATTTGAAATATTAATAATCCCTTCACATTTAATTAGAAGCATTTAAAAACCTGTAAAGTACTTATTGCGAATAATAATAATATAAATTAAAGAATAAAAAGAGTAAAAAGAGAACAGATCATCATAATACAAAAAAATTAAAGGACAAACTACGAAAACAATCAACACGGATCGAAGTCAAAATTTAAAATAATTATTAAACAATTATTTTAATATATTATATAAAAAATTCTTTTAATATATGAAAAAGGACATCTGTAATACAGTACAAACAAAAAATTTTAAGTAAGATACTTTTATAAAATATATGATTATAATTGAACTAGAGGCTTTGTTACAGTCTCTTCAACATTATCATTATTAATATTAGGTGTTGGAATTAATTCGTAGCGTTTTACAAGTGATGGGAAGTACTTTCATTAATGTATTTTTTAATGCTCATGTGAAATAAATAACATTCTTTCATTAAAAAACGCTACGAATTAATTCCAACACCTAATATAATGGTTAATGTAATGGTTACATACGTTAAAAACATCTGTCATTATTCATTGGCACAAATTTATGTATGAATTATCTATCTATTACGTTATCTATTATATGTATAGCATATATATAAGATATTCCAAAATTTGAGGATATAAGATTGTAGCGTGAAAGTTCGTGAAAAATTATAAATAATGAAAGTACATATTATTTTTTTAAATAAAGTAGTTTTTAAGTATATATATTTAAGGTACAAACAATCCTAAACATTCATTAAAAAGTCCTTTGTATCACACGTACCACATACATGATAGTATGTGTACAGCGACAATATTTAGTATCACTGATTGCAAAGTTAACATCTATTATTGTATATAATAAGGTTTTGATTTTGGATTATTTAAGCCCTTTGCTAAACGTTTGGTACGAAACCTGACTTAGCTTTAGATTAAATCTCTTTTTTTTTTAATGATCTGACCTAAAATAGGCCACTTGTTTGGTATAAAATGTGTGTTACTCGAACTAAAAGCTTACTAATCTTTCAAAGCTTATTAAGAAGACTAATTTTCTTGCTAAGATAAAGGCACAATAGCTAAAAGTGTAACTGGTGAACAGCGCTGAGACTGAGAAAATACTTCAGATCGCTTATGTAAACAGTTGGTGACCTTCTTTGAGATACCATATAGGTCAGGCCGCACATATGTCTTTCGAAACATATGTTTTCTAAACATAATCAGACATTAGATGAACAAATAATTTTTTAAACAACATTTAAGTCTGGTACATTTTAAATTCTTACACTTAAAAAACTGTTTTATAAAAAAGAAAATGGCATTTTTTATTCAGAGATCCGGAATTGAAATCGAAAACCGTTCTATAGCCCTTTTTTTTTGGTGAACCGAAACTGAAACTAAATTCTATAAAGTTAATAAGAGATGACTCCTTTTGCCTACAAATCGATTGCCTACAGCTCGATTGTCTACATTACTTTTGTTGACATTTGCGCACAAAAATTATTTCCTATACAGTCCGATTGCCTACAAGCACTTTTACGTACAAATAAAAATTTCAGAGACGAAATCACATTTGCCTACATGTATTATTGTCTACAGGTCGATTGCCTACAGCTCAATTGCTTATGAAGCATTTTACCTCTCTTAGGTGGCTTCATTAATTTATAAATTTGATAAAAGGGAAACTGGATTAAAAAAATGATTTGTATTAGCTGATAAAAACATTTAATAATCCTTAATAAGTAATATAAATATAATATATTTTTAACTGTGTGTTTAATATATCGTTTCTGATAAAATATGCTTGGTATAACTCATGTAAAAATGTTAAATTAAAAAATTAAAAATTTATCTCAACTATATGAAAATTTTCTGTCTTCAAAAACTTGCTGCCTTAGACAAATGCCTTGTTTGCATTAATCCATCACTGTCTACGAGCACTTTTGTGCAAATATAATATAAAATTAAGGTTAAGTTAAGTAAGAAAATAATTTGTATTTTTAATGCAGAGGATTTGTGTTTTAAAGTAAAGAATTTGTTTTAAAACAAAGAATTTTTGTTTTCAAAGTAAAAAATTTGTATTTTAAAACAGAATTTGTGTTTTTAAAACAATGAATAATACATGTAACAATCGTTGTAACAATCGAGTTGTAAGCAATAATACATGTACACTCTCAGAAAGGATTTCTAATATCGAGAAAAAAAATTCTTGACGTACTTAATCTTATCTCAACTATATGCAGTATAAATATAAAATTATAATTTATATTAAGATTAAATTAATAATTTTTATTCTATTCTACTTAATCTTATCTCAACTATATGCAGTATAAATATAAAATTATAATTTATATTAAGATTAAATTAATAATTTTTATTCTATTCCCCTCGAATAAAATAAGATGGACTTCTTGTCTTGAGACGAGTATAACACATATAAATTTAGGTTTATATATTCTTACGTTTAGAATAGTCTATCCAGTGTTATACATATATGTAATGATATAGTATGGCAGCGAAGCTTTAGTGGTGTAGTGCGCTAGCTGAAAGATACACGAAACAAGAGATCCTGAGTTCAAGTTTCGGCTGAGCCTAATTGCCGAAAAATGTAAGATTACTAACATTCTGCAAATTTCGTATGGAATAAGAAATTTCCTTTAGATCGGTGTTTAAAGGAATCCTAAAGTGAAACTCTGATGAAGTCATGGTGAGATCGCTATTTTTCCAGCGCATCGACATGTCTTTATATACTACCGCATCAATATTTCACGCAACCTGTGATACGCACGTTGCAAATTCATGTCGCAATTTTCGTATAACAAATTCGTTGCAATAAAGCGTGTAAGTCTAATTTTAAGAACTCGACGTTACTTGTTCACGTACAAACTATGTGTGTTTGTGAGTTACTATTTCGTAAGTAAAGATAGCAAAACTTTCGTATCAAGCAAATGTTGTCATACACAATGTTGATTTGACAGCTTGAGAGATGCTATGTTATACTAAAAAATGATGAAAAATTATAAATATAAATTTCAAAACTTTTATTTATGCCGTTTTTGCATAAATTCTACCTCATAAATACGTATTAATGCGTATACTATTTAATCCTGAAAAAGGATTTTCGAATCGGAAAGAGAAAAAAAATATTCGTTATATAAAAATTATATGATTTAGTTGGTAATACAGACGACTTTAAGATCCCCTTAATGTTAAATATTTATTGTATCTAACCTAAATTTTTTTATTAAGAAAATTAATGAAATAGCATCAAGAATATTTTATTCTTATATAGATTTTCGAATTTTTCATTTAAGAAGAAAATATTCTTTTTTAAAAAATAAATACGATTGGCTTTATATCTTATTTATCTTATCTTATCTTATTTTATTCTAAATCGAGGAGTAATAGCATTGAATACATATATAATTCTTTCCTATAGATATAGGCAAACATGACTTCATATCTGAAACTTTTATTTGTGCGCAAAAGTGCATGTAGGCAATTTCATTTTGATGCGCAAACGATACTGTAGGCAAATAGGATTCTCTCAGATAATATCAAAATTATAACTAACTCAATAAAATCATTTTTGGTTTAATTTTTTTTTGTTCTTTTTCCGATTCTTAATCTACACATCTAAAAATAAAATCTATTCTTTATATCTTGAACTGATTAGTTCAATTAATGAATTATTTGTCTTTCTCCTTCCATTAAAGAAAGAAAATAATCTCTAAATTAGTACAGCTAATTTATGGACACATGAAAAGGATGAGTTCATATTATCGTCACATTGTGATTCAAATCCTTGCATATCATATGTACACAAAGTACATGTATAAAGCACGTGTGTGCTAAATAATATATTTTTCTATAATATATTTTTATTTCGTTCTATATATACACACACGCGCGCGGGCGCGTAATCAGGGCTCGGTCTTATCTCAAATAAATTTATTTCAAATATGTATTTTAAATTTAAAAAAATTAAGACGTTATTTACGTATTTATTATTTTAAATAACTTCTTTTGATTTATTTTTTATTTAATATTTTAAATAAGTTGTATCCGTTTTTTATCGATTTTGTATTTTAAATAATTTTCTGGAAAACCTATTTTATATTTTTTATTTTAAAGAAATTGAAGAATCAATTATGTTACCGATTCGTTACAAATAAAAATAACGATGAGTAATTAAATTATAGTATATTTATGATGAAGTATAGCATGTGTGGGATACAAGATATACCCATATATGATTCATGTTTCAATTTTCCACCTGTGGTACGCAAAGGGTTAATACTATTAAATATTAATTATAGGCTATAGTTATAAAAAAACTGAAACGTTATACTTATAAATATATATTCATATATTTAAATAAACAAAATCATTAAAATATTTTGTATTTACAATACTATTTGAAACGTTTATTTAAAGTACAATTTTTTATTTTATATTTTAAGTAAGTTTATGAAATCAATTTCTTTTAAAATAAAAAATTGCCTTCAAAAACTTATTTAAAATAAAAGACAAATTATTTTTCTATTTAAATAAAAGTTATTCTATATTCTAAATAAATTAATGTATTTTCAGGTCCTATTTTATATTTTAAATAATTTCTTGTGACCTATTTTTTATTTTAAATAAATCATATCAGTTATTTTACCGAGCCCTGAGTTTAATAGAATAAATATAGAAAAAAAGTAATTTTAAATTTAACTACTCTCTTATCTCGCGAGTAACTACATAATCGAAAAAATCTTAAAAAATTGTAATTTTTAACTTTTCGATTTTCTTCACTAATCAAGTAACCGGAATATTTATTCGATATTTTATTAAACCTACACCGGAACTAAATTAAAAAAAATCTTTCGATCCGAATCCCTGCTTTTGTTATTTAATTTTTTACAAACTTTTATGTTACAATTTTATTATCTTCAAATTTTGAATCACTTTATATATAGTATTACTATATATAGAGTATGTATGTATATATATATATATATATATATATATATATATATTATATATAGTAACTCCAGCAAGTACGCCGCGCTGAGATTACATCGCAGAAGTTAGAAAAAATAGAAGGAATGGGAGTAATTTTCTCGCAACTGCTCTGTTATGTCTTTATGTTATATTGATATTGTGTTATGATTTCAGTTTTTTACTGTTAATATTAATAAAATTATTGTGAGTTGAATCAATTTGTCACTGTGTTAAGCGCCACTATAAATTATAATCTACATAAAATGATTGTAGGACGTGCAAAAAACTTCGACGGTTATTTCGTGATACATGAATGTAGAGAAATAGTAAAGTATGTTGTATAACAAAATACAAGTACTTTGCTCTTGTATTCTTTGTTTAATTTATTGTCTTGTATATCTCTCTTTTTAGGATATATGGCATTGTTAACAGACGGGATTTATGCCCAAAGCGTACAAAATGCATAGATTGATATAATTTGTTTACTTTAAACATAGTAAATAATATTTAATAAATTAAGTTTTTGATAGGTACGGCGTATATACCGGAGTTACCCTATATATAATGTACATTCATATCTTAAAAGTAAAGCAATACAAAATTAAGTTTATCATTCACAGTATGAAAGTAATAAATTTCTTTAAATGTCTGATTATTTTATGTTACTTTCTCATGAAACGCTTTATAGTAACATACAAATGATTAAGATAAGAAGACTTATGAATATAATTGAGATAAACACAGAGAGAAGAATGTTCTTAAAAAGAATTTTACAATTTACATAAAAGAATTTATTTATAGAATTCAATGTTTTCAATAAATTAATATCAGTCATACATATGGTGCAGCAAAAGTTGTGATATAATAAATAATTAAGAAAAAGATAAGTTTTCTTTAATTACAGTAAAAAATCGAATCAAGATTTTTTTCAAACAAAATGTGATTTATAAAAGAATAAATATAGAAATAAAAAAATTGATATTATATATTTGCGTACTTAAATTCCATTGCATGTAATCGTTTCAAAAACTCGTATATATATATATATATATATATATATATATATATATATATATAAAATCTACATTATATGTGATTAATTTAAAAAAATATTCATATATATATACTGGATCAGGGAAAAACTTTCTTCGTATTTTTTAATTCAAAATTGTATATACAATATCTTCGGCAAAAATGAACGAAATTCAAATTTAAAAAAAGGATTTTAAAGTTTGAAACTACTACTTATTATCTGCTTTCTTAAAAAGGTTACTATATTTTTTGAGTTTCTGTGAGTTTGATAATTTTTACATTTAAAAAACTACAAGCTGAAAAAAATGAAAAATTTTCTTTTCACTTTAGAGTTCTCTCACATGTTAAAAAAAAATTTACGAAAGTTTTCGACTACCTATCGTGAAAGCTTGACGCTTTCCTTACAAAAGCACTTTTTTTTAAATATTTCTATGAATTTTTGTTATTGAGTTATTTGTGAATTAAGTAAAGGAGCATTCTAACTTTAATTGCTTATAACTCCGATAAAAATCATCCGCAATTTAAAAAACAGATTCTTAAAGCTGAAACTTTGCTCTAGCGAATGATATAATTATAAAATTTTGCAACAAATGAAAAACTTTTTGCAAAAAAATTTTTTTAAATACAAAAAAACTTTTTCTCCGACCTAATATATGTATATATAATATATATACATACATACGTATATGAGTATACAGGAGTAGTTCAAAATGAATAAGACCTTTTTTTGTGTAAGTACAAATCGTTGGTAGATTTTTATACTTGTGAGTGACAAATGGAGGTGTCTATTCAGATCCATACAATTGGATTCGCTATAGTTATTTCTGTAGTTATTGTTTCTTAAACAAATAGTACCGAGTGCTGCACTTTGAAAGCGTTTTTTTTTTCAAACCGTACATACACAATATTTCGACAGTTTTAATATTTTGTAATTTTTGCAAGAAATTAGATAAACTCATGAACTCGCACTATGCGTTGCATAACGCTACTCGCTACTATCTTTTCGAACAGCATTATAAGAACTACGGAAATAACTGTTACGAACCTATTGTGTAGGACTTGAACAGACACCTTCACTTGTCAATAAGTACATTTATCAATGTTGATTTATACAAAAAAATTTCATTCATATATTTAAATCATCCCCTCATATATTTAAAAAAATATCATAAATGCTCGTTGTTTGAGATCGGTAATTCGGAAAAAAGTAAGAACTCTTTCGATCGACCGACAGTAATTGTTATTGAACGCACGCATAAGGTGAGCTCGTGATTTCATCTCGAGCCTGATCTTAAGCCTCGTCAAAATCAGGGATTCGTCGTTCTTTAGTCTTTTCAAAACAATTCGATACACGCAAACAGGCACCGGCAACGGACAATCGAAAGTTCTAGAATAATTCAATTCGCGCACGCGAGCGCCGCGCTCCGACGAATACGTCACCAATCCCACGCACGGATTTTCTGTCGCGCATGACTGTTACGTTGAACGTCGTTAGAAAAGAATTCAAAGCGCCAATCAATTTTGTACAACCAATGCCACGTAATAATTACGATTGTGGCAAAAAAATTTTATTGGATTTCTCCCAAGAAGAAAGCCCAGGCCGAAAGCAATAAATGCTTCTCGCCGTTCCTCCTTCTTAGACTTCTTAGAGTCATAGTCTCGCTACTATATCGCTTCGTAAAACCGCCGTGCTAACCGCTTAGTGAAAACCGCTATAAAACGAATCTTTTCGAGAAGTGCCGAGAAAATCGCCGAGATTTTCCATCACCGTGATTCCAAATACAATTTGGAAAAGGTGACCGCATTTAATATTCTGTTAATCTAATATTTAATTAATTATATTTTCTGAATTTGTAACTGAGCATATTAAAGAAAAATTCTTTTGTTAAATTACAAAGAAACGGAGTTCTCTTTACTGTCGTGTATCATATCAACCGTGTGCCGTTCTCTCATTCGAATCTTTCCGCGCGGTGCATTCCCGCACACTCGTCATTATGATAGCACAAGTTGGTGTTCGCAAATTTGGACAAATGATATTTTTAAATTGGCGTGTTTGCGTATTATCAGTTTGTATAGTAAACTAATAAAAAATTAATTAAATATTTTTTTCGTGACAATTTTTGCAATATTAAAAAACAATGTGTACTGAGCAACAACATATTTTGGCATTAAATTTTATTTCAAAATTGGTAAAAATAAAATTGGTAAATATTTGATTCGCTGAAAATAATATATGAGCATAATAGCACAAAATTTTCAGGATAGCTTTATTATTAATAAGCGAATATAAATACTTAATAATGCATTCACTCACTTACCTCAATCTGTTCAACATATTTATTGAGGACGAGATAAGAACAACTTTTATATTCATCGATTTAAAATTAGTTTTGTGCGCTTCTTTATTTATACAATTATCCCAAAGCTAAAAAAATTTAAAGAAACGCAAGTTTGATGATATCGAAATATTAAACAAAATTTGAGGAGAACGTTTGTGAATACCTTGAAAAACAATTTTGAGAATCATTTTTAGCAGAAATGGACCAATAATAAGTGTATTACAGCAGACTAAGCTTATTTTGAAGAAGATTAAAAAACTTCGCATGGGAATCTCATACTAATATGAAAAATGGTTTCATTTAAATTATTTAAAACTGTGATATTTTGTAATTTATGAGATGCTAATAAAAAATCTCTATAGGCATAATTATAATAAATGGATAGATTTTGCTGTAGTAATAATTTGAAAATTATTTTAAATCAAATTATACTGAAAAAAACATCTTTATTATGGACAGTATATATTTATTTTGTTAACTGCATAAGCATTTATACAGTTAATCACGGATATCGTATAATCATACATGTGATCAAATTATTAAACAAGTTTATGTCATAGTATACGTGCGCGAGAGGAGAAATGGAATAGATGTATATCAATAAAAAAAATCATATCAGGAACTAGAAATTCAGGACAAATAACGTCTCGATTATGTATCATAAAGTTATAATAAGAACAATAAATAAGCTATAAACTAAGAAAATATAGTAATAGTAACCATTTTCTATAATACAAATGATTAATATTACTACATTTTCTTAGTCCATTTAATTTATTTATTGTTCTTATTAAAATTTTTTGTTACACATTGTTGTAACGATATCAAATTTTAATAAACTTTTCCAGAAATTTATTTCTCATTTAATTTTGTCTTTGAATTAAATGAACCATTTTATTATAATATCAGTAAAAAGTCTTATAATGCTACGTCTTTTATTGCTGAGTGGTTTTTTTTGTTAGGAAAAATTAAACTTCACTGCATCTCTGATGGAAGTATTGGTAATGTATTGGTCGCGAGTGAGCGACTTTAGTAAAAAGTTTTATGTATTTTTTAAAATTATCTCAACAATGATTATAAATTAGTTCTTAAAACTAAAACATTATGTTTTATTTTTAAAATATATTATCTAAAACTAGAAAAATATTATATAATATGTTTCTAATCTTAATTATTGAAAAATATATTTGTTAATTTGTTATATCTTATATGTATATTAGATCTAAATAACTATTTAATGTAGTTGAGTCGCTATTTCGCAATCAATTAATAGTACACAAATATTATTGCCATAACTATATTTTTATAATGTTGAATATCATTAATTGCTATTGCTCTGTAAAACTATATATAATTACATATATTATAATTTCAAAATTGATAAATTATTATAAATTATTATAATTGCCAATAACTATTTCGTTTTCTCTCAGTATGTATAGAGGAAGTCCAGGCAAAGCGGATGTGTTAAAGTTTGGGAAGATAAATGACACAGTTAAAATTAAGATCAGAAATCTTTTTTATTCTAATAATTCTATTAATGGAAGGAACTTTGAAATAAAATTAAATTAAATTAAAAAACTTTAATATTTAAATATTTTTTTAGTCAAAACGTAAAAAAAGAGAAACCATCCGCTTTGCCCGACCTCCTTGAGTAAAATGAACAGGGTCACTCGAGCAATAATGATGGAATTAAAAAAATCAAAATCAGCGTCGGCAGTCATCACAAAAGTAGCTATCTGATTCTTTATATCTAGAGCAGCTTTCATGACCCATTTGGTACACTGACTGCATTAGACTGCATCTAAGGTTTGTTCGTGTCGCATGCTCCAACATGCTCCAATATGCTCCTATCATAGCTCCTACTCACTCCAATGCACTCATACGATGCGAACAAATCTCTAGTCTTCGAATGATGGATCGGTGTACTTTTCAGAACATATCATACTGCGTTGTGGAAAAAAAACAAAAGTGAGATGTAAACAATCATGTGCCTTTCGTTCACTCAAAAGAGTCTCTCCCTTTTCCGGTATTTTCAGTGCAATTACATACTGGATAAAGAGGATGAGCCATTCGCTTTGCCCAAAGAACTTGGCGCAAATTTGGAAAAGTTAGAATAAGTTTAAATAACAAGTGAAAAATGTTAACCCTGAATACACATTTAAAGTCAGAGAATTCTTACAAAGAATCATTCACATTGGTTAAGAAATAGTTATTGCTAATAATTAAACTACGTACCTTGCAAAAATCACAAGAAAACACACAATTTATTTTATTTCTCTATCAAACACAAAATGAGCATAATCATATGTTTTGCATTTTCATGACGTAGCCGGTCGGTTATTTCTTCGATAGTTAGAGATTCATGGTACTATCTCAAACAGATAAGCAAAAATAAAAAATATTTGCTTTCTCCAGAGCGTTTGTTTTGTTCGGACTTCCCTTGTATCTACATCGCAAAGGCCATTCTATTCATTATATTTCTACTTATTATACATATAAGTATAAATACAGATATGGTTAAATATATAAAGGTCTATATAGTTAAAAAAAAATAAACGATGTACTACAGATCAAGGTATTCAGGAAACAAATTCATTTAATTAGTCCAAAATTTTCAAATGAAGCTGCAATAAAATCTGTAAATCCATTTTTAAATAATTATAGGGACTTTTTAGACTTGATTAGAGCATGTTCTCAGCTACAAAACATCATAGTTTCAACTAATTTAACTAAAAACATTTTTATATAAAAATGTATAATTGAAGGGTCCTTTCAAATCCAATAAAATTTGTTTTTTTTTTTTAATTACATATTAATCCGTACATTTTTTAATTTTCTGAAATATATTTTTGTCGATTGCTATACAAATCGTGCAAAACGTTACAGACCAGTTAATGATTCTTTTTTTCTTATTTAGTACGGAAGAAATTGATTTAAGTTGGCAAGCGCAACATCTTTGCGTCAGTTACTCGCAATGAAGCATGCAATTATCCTCGTTCTTGCTGTTGCAGCGACAAGTAAGTATAAAAATACACACACACACACACACACACATATTTTATATATATATATGTATATACGTATATATAATATATATATATATATATATAGAATAAATACTAAAAGAAAAAAAGTTGCAATTAGTATAATTTAATTACAATTTACAATCATTTTTTGGAACAACTACTATATATGTATTTACAGTTGTTGTTTGACTATACACATAGGATCAATTGTACTATTAATGTAGTCATACTGCTTAAAAATCTTCAGTTTTTTCTTAATATATTTTTAAATTATTATTACCATTTAAATAGTAAGCGAATGTTAAAAAATAGTTATATTTACTATATAATTGCAATTACATTTGCGAGTTAATACTAGAAAAATGCCTATTATATGGTCGAAGCTGGATCTTCATTGCTTTATAATAATTCAATCTTGAATTACTAATATACACTATATATGTACTTGCATATATATCATATTGTAGTCTTTTTAGAATTGCGCGCGCCGAATTATTTTTCCGGACTATAAACGCAATTAAAACTACTCTAGTAATCGTGAATTAAATTGACAAGCAATTTAATAATTTGATGCTACCATCAAGCATCATATTATAAAGATGTTAATATGTTGAAACTGTTAATAAATTTATTGCGAAAAATATTACCTCGGCCGGGACTTGAACCTGGATCTCTTGTATTTCGTATGAGCGTCCTAAGCTATCAGATCACCGAGGTTTAATGGTTATTAAATTACTTGTCAATTTAATTCGCGATTACTAAAGTAGTTTTAATTGCGTTTATAGTCCGGAAAAACAATTCGGCACGCAATTCTAAAAAGACTATAATATGGTATATGTACAAGTATATATATATATATATATATATATATATATATATATATATATAGTGTATATTAATAATATTTAAGATTGAATTATTATAAAGCAATGAAGATCCAGCTTCGATCGTAATAGGCATTTTTCTAGTATTGATTGTGTTTCTCACATATGCGGTCTAAAATAAAGATTCTTAGTATTGTTTACATTTACTAAATAAAAATGTTTATTTTATTTACAATTTATATCTTGATATTTACTATGTTAATTTTTGTGTCATAAATTATAATACAATTTGTTCATGTTTGAAAGAATTATATGCATGGAAGATTATTATTAAGGTTAAAAAGTAAACATATATCTCAACAGTCTATTAAAGTGTAATTCTATTAAAATATAATCTATTCATATATATGTGTAATAGCTAAACAGATTTTTAATTATATATATATATATATATCTTTCACGATAAAATATATAGGTCTTTATCACATTTAGTATTTAAATAACTTTTCTAAAAATCTCATATTTTCCTCCCGCAAAGTATTCGCAAGTTATCAAAAATAAGACTTGTCCTAGAAAATTCTAATATGTATTATAGCAGCTCCAGACAATACAGTTAATGTCAATTAATGTACTCCAATTTTTCGCACCTTCGCTAAATATTAGCCTATATTTATGTAAATAATTATGTCATGTGCGCGTGTGTTTGCTTGCACGCGCGCGCATGTGTAATATTTGCGTAGATTGATATTGGCATAATATTTGTGTAATATAATATTATATTAACCATATTGTCTGGAAAAGTCTTTAATAGAATAGATTTTTGGATTATTTAATTATCTCAATGTTATTATTATTCACTTATTATTTCGTTTATTTTCTAGCAACTCTCTCTCTCTCTCTCTCTCTCTCTCTCTTCTCTAATAATAATTAATATAATAACTTTGAAATATAAGATCAAGAATTTTGCACGTCTAGTCAAAAAATAATAAAACATTTTAAACTTTGATAGCAAGGGAGGCAAATTGCGATGAGCAGTTAAACAAAAATAACGAAATTCCTGATTCTAAAAAATTAAAATAATATGAATTAATGGACTCTCGATATTAAAAATAACAACACAAGTAATGAGAATAATTCTCATTGCTTATATTGTCATTATATCTAAAAAATTAATTTTATATATATATATATATCTTTCACGATAAAATATATAGGTCTTTATCACATTTAGTATTTAAATAACTTTTCTAAAAATCTCATATTTTCCTCCCGCAAAGTATTCGCAAGTTATCAAAAATAAGACTTGTCCTAGAAAATTCTAATATGTATTATAGCAGCTCCAGACAATACAGTTAATGTCAATTAATGTACTCCAATTTTTCGCACCTTCGCTAAATATTAGCCTATATTTATGTAAATAATTATGTCATGTGCGCGTGTGTTTGCTTGCACGCGCGCGCATGTGTAATATTTGCGTAGATTGATATTGGCATAATATTTGTGTAATATATTAGGTGTTGGAATTAATTCGTAGCGTTTTACAAGTGATGGGAAGTACTTTCATTAATGTATTTTTTAATGCTCATGTGAAATAAATAACATTCTTTCATTAAAAAACGCTACGAATTAATTCCAACACCTAATAATATTATATTAACCATATTGTCTGGAAAAGTCTTTAATAGAATAGATTTTTGGATTATTTAATTATCTCAATGTTATTATTATTCACTTATTATTTCGTTTATTTTCTAGCAACTCTCTCTCTCTCTCTCTCTCTCTCTCTTCTCTAATAATAATTAATATAATAACTTTGAAATATAAGATCAAGAATTTTGCACGTCTGGTCAAAAAATAATAAAACATTTTAAACTTTGATAGCAAGGGAGGCAAATTGCGATGAGCAGTTAAACCAAAATAACGAAATTCCTGATTCTAAAAAATTAAAATAATATGAATTAATGGACTCTCGATATTAAAAATAACAACACAAGTAATGAGAATAATTCTCATTGCTTATATTGTCATTATATCTAAAAAATTAATTTTTATTGGAAAATTGGATCAAAAAATTCTTGCATGACAAGCAATTTATCACAGTGAAAAAAAAACATACTTCTTATGAAAATACAACAAACATTATTTACGTATAAAGAATCGTATCCATAATTATACATATTTTTCTCAAGAAAATTCTAAGATCCTCTCTTCATCCAATTTAACAACGTTTATTCTACACTTGCTAAACAAACTGATTTTCAGCGAACAATGTCTAATTTATTAACAAAATGTTTCTTTCTATTGTAATATTCATGAATTATGTCTTATAGATCGATAATAGCCACGTGTTAAACAGACGCTTTAAAAAAAAGGAAAATTACAGAAAATATAGAAACATTTCGGAAATTTATAAGGTAAAAATATAAGAAAGTTTACAATGTAAAAATTAATGAGTGGCATTAAATTAAAAATTTAATTATTTTCCAGGAAATATTTAATAAAAATTTAAGAATATATTTTTTGTAAAATGAGAGTCAGTAATACGTAAGTCTTAAATCAACTCTAGAAACTTTTCTATTTAATTTTTTAAGTTACTGATTGCCAAAAGCTGTGCAAACTTTCTGGAAGAAGCTTTAATAATATAATATTTCTCGATTTACTAATGGTAAACAAGGTTGTCAAATGTTATATTTTCATTGTTAAATAAAATTTTATTAGGTGTTGGAATTAATTCGTAGCGTTTTTTAATGAAAGAATGTTATTTATTTCACATGAGCATTAAAAAATACATTAATGAAAGTACTTCCCATCACTTGTAAAACGCTACGAATTAATTCCAACACCTAATATAATTTTTTAAAGATTTTTTAGTTAAGAAAAATAAAATTTTTTAATTAATATAAAAATGAACAGATAGAACAAAAACAATTAAATTATTGAAAAATATAAGATCTTTAAATTAAATTTTAAACATTTTGATTGTATGCATATATCACAAATATTTTATATGAATTATGAAACATTGTTTTCATAATTACAATTTACATCATAGAATACTGTTGCATATAAACTAACATAATATATAAATGAATTTCATTTATGTAGCATTATCAGATCCGCAATAAAATTACACTTATCAGAATTAGCTATCAAAATTTATGTAAGGTGCTAATATATACTAGGTGGGGTGAAAAGTAACCTCCTTGGGAATGAAAAAAATTTTTTTCTTATGCAGAATCTCGCCCAAAATATGGCGTGTTCGCTCAGTACTAATCTTTGTAGCATCTGCTAGCTCGCGCACCTTCACTTTCCGGTCAGCCAACACCATTTCATGTATTTTTTTGACATTTTCCTCGGTAACCGCATCGGAGGGCCTGCCGCTGCGGACTTCATCGGTAGTGGAGTTGCGGCCACCACGAAACTCTCGAAACCAATATTTGACGGTGTAATCTGACGGAGTATTAGCCACATAATATTTATCCAACTTTTCTTTTGTTTCCTTCGCCGTTTTGCCTCTCAAAAAATAATGTTTTATGAGAGAACGAAAATCGTTTTCGCAAACACGTCAACAACAATCAGCTCTCAAAACAAAACTAAGGGCAGTATCGCACTGCCACTTGGCATGTCTGCCTAAATATGAACGGACTACAAGGCACCATAAACTTTTTTGCAGTAGTGGCGCATTCTGACGGTCAAGGAGGTTACTTTTCACCCCATCTAGTAAGACAGATGAAAAAAAGAGAGAGAAAATACAAGGAATAATTATAACTACATAAAAGTAGTAAAAATTAAACATAGATATAAAAACAAAAATAGAAATAAAAATAAAAAGATCTAAAAGCAAAAAAAAAACGAGAGAGAAAGAAATATACTCTAAAAAGAGAATCTGGTTATAGCTAAATGTTGAATAAAATAATTTCAAATGTTCAGATAATATAACTAAACATAATTTTATTTTTATAAACATTTAGTAAATATTACCAACGATAATACTTATTAAATATTAAAAAAATGAAATTGTTATATTATATGAATATTTAGTTGAAATTATTTCATTCAACATTTGGTGGCTATAATCAGACTCTTTTTTCATTATATAAAGTCTCGAAATCAACTATATCATATATAAATGTGAAAAAATATAATAATTGATAACTTAATACCAGAGATCTATGTCTTCTGATAATTTATTTGAAATTTGCATTTTATTATCTTAACTTCACTGCAACATATGCAAAAAACTGGCTTGTTAATGTATTCTTATTTAATGTAAATAATATTAAATTTTATCTTCTTCTGAAATATTTTCTTTACATTATTCTTTAATTTTATTTTAAAGATAATAAATTTTCTTTGATATTTTATCAATTTGTAAATTCTTTAACATTTGGTCTCAAGGAAAGATATTTATAGACACAAAAGGTTTCGTTATAAAAATGATATATTATACATATATCAAGCTACATATTAAAATATATTTTGATCTTTCTAATTTCTTACGATAATTAGGTGATGCTCAATCGTACATATTCAAAATAGTTAATATAGTCATACATATTCAATAATGGTCAGAATAAAATAAGTTGAAAATTTCTTTACATAGTTTCATCTATATTGCAATTTTCTATTTCTATCAATGCATATTTCTATTGTATATTTTAATAATTTACAATAATTTACTTTTATATTAATATACTGTCATAATACTTTTTATAATATTTTAATAATAAAATTAATTGTTCATATCAAGGAAATTACAATTAAACACAGTTTTATATATTTTATTCAGGGTTTATTATATTTTCACAATTTTTTTTACAAAAATGTGAATGTCTTTACTTTCCGAAACTAAAAATATTGTATAAGATATGCAAAAAACGTGGCAAAATTTTCCATTTTATTTAATAATTTTAGAATGTATTGATATCTATATATGTATGTGTATGTACTGGCATAAAGTCATCCGTTTAATTTCCATAGAAGCTCCATTAAAATAATAGAATGCAAAGAAATGTGAAAATGCGTACATAATATAATGGTAATGGTGAAGCAATTAATCAAGTATACTTTTTGATGGACTCTTTTTAGTTGAGTCAATAAATGGCTGCAAAATCAAACGCCGATTGGAGTTTGGAGACGAAAGCGGAGATGATGGATATTATTGCGTTTGCAATATGACGTACTGCGACGAAGCTCCGAACGTGAGCAGGACATCCAATAGATTTAAATATTTCCTAATAACATCCAGCAAAAGTGGTTTGCTCTTTAACGTATCAAACGGTATATACAAAACGTATAAATTGAATGGCAGTAAGTACTGAAGTTGTTTTCTTAAAACATCATTAAGGCCGGTATTCACATAGTTGATTTTTAAAACTGTTTTAAGTACAGTCTTAAGATGTCACGAACTAATCAGAAAACCGTATTAGCATTTTAAGATATTATTTAAAACGATCTTGATAAGAACAAACTATGAATACCGGCCTAAAAGACTATCCGAGTAGGTTTAAAGTAGCCTAGTATCCTTCAATTCAAATTTGTGTACAATTATATTTCAAATGCCTTGTAATATAGAATCAGCTCCATTGGGAAAGATCACTATAAATCGAAAAGACGTATACCAAAAAATCTATGGATTTGGTGGGGCTGTAACTGATTCAGCGGCTATGAACATTCATGAACTAACGCTCGAGGTATCCGAGCACTTATTGAGGTATAATGAATTACATGAAAATCAATTCAATTTCATTTCAACAATTTAATTTCAAAAGAATTTTGCTAATTCATTCAACACAGTTAACATATCTAGAAAATTCGTAGCGACTTCTCTTAAAAGTTAATTTCACGTTCAATTTTCAACTTCTAGAAGCTACTTTGGTCCGCATGGTATCAATTACAATTTCATAAGAACGCCCATGGGTGGCTGTGATTTCTCAATGAGACCTTACACTTATGCAATGGTAGAAAATGATACTTCGCTTCAACACTTCGAATTACAAGTAGAGGATAATCTTTTCAAGGTTAGTCATTTATTGATTAATATTTCAACTGTTTATATATCTGATAAGACAAATAGTTCATTTTTTTCGGATATCGATAGGCATATCAAAGAAAATGTGTTTGTATTTCTAAAATTAAGGATGTGTCACATCAAAAAACCAAAAATATACAAATTTCAAATTGTTCCGCCATTTTGTCGGAATATCTGTGCAAAATTTGAGCCCAACTCTCTTATTAATTTAAAAGTTATTTAATTTTTTATTTGTCTTGACAATTTTCTTTTGTCTCTCTCTTATGTAAAATTGCTTTTATGATACTTATTTACAAATTTGAGAAGTAACATTTATATGTGTGTGTGTGTGTGTGTGTGTGTGTGTGTGTGTGTGTGTTTGTGTGTGTGTATAGGACTGTCAAACCGCCAAAAATAAATTTAGGAAACAAACAAAATTTTTCTCTGTAAGTTTACTGTCAAATTATTTAAAAAATATAGACTTCTTAAATTACAGTTCTATAATAGGAATGAATAATGTCAAAATAACCTAAATTATCTCCATTAATACTTTATAATAATCAAAATGTGATTATTGAATGTTCTGTTTATAATAATAGCTTTCAGCTATTAGAAGAATATTGTATCTATTAATAAGAGAACGATCGACTGACTGATTAATAATATTGTGCATAATTTTTTCACATACTTGTATTATTCCTCGTGATTAAAAGTCAATAACAGGTACTTCATACGCTTTTTGCTTCAAAGCAAACGAAATTAAAATATTTCGACATTATTTATTATCTCTTAAATAAAACATTTGTAAGCAAATTTTCAGAGGAAAATTTTATTTGTTTTCAGATCCTATGCTTTAAGTTTGACAGTTTAAATCGAGAATAGTCTGTATATACTAAAAAAAAAAAAAAAAAAGAACCGATAATAAAACAATAATAAATATCTATATAAAAGTTTATTTGGATTCACTTACTCGTTTAAAAGTTAAAAGTTAAAAGACTTATAATAGTTTTATTGATAAAACTGCAGCAAATAACAAAACTGCACCAATTATTATAATTCAAATTATTTGTTTTGTCTTTTTATATAATAATTAAAATATAAGCGTATTCACGAATTAAAAGTATCATAATTTTTTAAATGATATTGTCTGATATTAATTTTTTCTGACTAATTGTTTAACTGATACTGTTAGAAATAACCAAAACGTCGATCCTTAAGTGAATAATATAATTATCAATTACACAATATATACACAATGTATATACATTTATTAAATTATTAATAGAAATCTTAATTATCAATAGATACCGATAATAAAGCGAGCTCAAAAAATAAAAAAAGGGAAAATTAAGTTGTTGACTGCACCATGGAGCGCCAGTCCATGGATGAAAACTAAGAACTCTTGGACGATTGATACTAAATTACGTCCAGAATATCGACAACTATGGGCAGATTATTTCGTAAAGTAACTACCGTTAAAATATTTTTATTAAGTTATATTCTCCTTATTCTCTTTCATAATAGTTAATCAAAATATTCTGATTTGCTACTACACTGCACGATTCATTTTCATATATATGAAACAACGTTACAATTACGTAAAATTTCCCGAGATATTTGAAACATATTATTTTATAAATCATTTTATATTTTTATAGATTTTTCAAGGCTTATCGTCATAATGGTTTAGAATTTTGGGCTACAACGCCTCAGAATGAACCAGAAAATTACAAGTATATTCCGCTAAGTAATAATATGTCTATCAACGCAATGGCATGGACAGCCGAGGAAGAACGTGACTGGATTATCAATTACTTGGCGCCAACCTTAAAGAAAAATAATTTCGAACATATCAAGATCTTCATATTGGATGATACCAGACTATCGATTCCTGATTGGCCAAAAACAATATTTGAAGATAAAAGAGCAAGAGATATTGTTTCTGGAACCGCGGTCCATTTTTATTTTGATCATTTTATCAGTCCGAGTGTCTTGGATGAAATAAAAAAGCTGTTTCCAGAGCAGTCAATATTATACACGGAAGCTTGCGCTGGAGTTTTCGAAGGTTGGTAAAGATTTCTGTTTTCATTTTTATATTAATTTTTTTTTGCTTCTTTGATGAAACTAGTAGTTTTGACAACAAAATTAAACACAAAATTTCTCTACTATTTATATTTTTGATTTTATATTTTTCAATTATTTTGTATTTTTTGATACATAATACAGCATGTCTCAAAGCAAGTTGTTAAAATTAAACTAGACTATCATTTTTACACGTAGAAAATAGAAAAACTAAGGTATTTTTTAACAGAAGACTTTGTTAGTTTTACATGTAAAGTAAAACCAATCGAATATACTTATGTCATTTAACAAATGTTTATAAAAATGTCAAATATTGGTAATCGTAATAATATATATTTCGGAAATTTAACATCTCTCTTGATAAAAGAAATGTTAAATAAAATTCTTTTAAATGTTCTAAAATACATGTCATTGAGATTAATGATATTTAGTACTTTTACAAACATTTAATTAAATGATACAAATATGTTCGATCGTTTTTACTTTACATGTAAATAAAACCGCCAAATGTCCTCTATTAAAAAATATTTTATTTTTTTATTTCTATGTGCGTTTAAAAATAGCTGATTAATTTCAACAACCCATGGGACATGTATATGTTAAAAATATGTCTTTCCTCCTAATCCTTTACAACCTTTTATAACAATTTTTTATAAAAATTTTTGCTAAGTTTTATTGCTTTAAGTTTTATTCTGTAATATCAAAACAAAAAAGAATTCTGCATGTTTATATATATGTTTATTATGGATTTATTTTTTTTCATTTAAAAACAAAAAATATAAGCCTCGTAAAAGTGGATACTTTAGATATTTTCATAACTATTCGAAGATCGTTTTATTTTTACAAGTTTTTCTACATAGAGACAGAAATTATCATTATAAACCGATAAAAAAATTGGATAAAAAATGAATAAAAAATTTTCATGCACAAATATATAATATTCATATATAAACATATATAACATATAAACATTTAAAACGTATATAATTATATATTACTCATTAAAAAATAAGAAACACTTTCGAACACGTTCTAAATTGCGCAATATTCGGAACACCATAATTCGATAAAAAATCATCACAGACAAACAATCAAAAAAATTTGAAAACTTGAAATCTGTACTTTTGAAATCGATAATGGATATCAAAATTTTGTACAAACTTACAAAGATTTATAGCTTGAAGTAAAAATCACATAAAAATTTATAGCAATCGAAAAAGTAATCTTGAACCTTTAATTTGTTTTTTTATTAAGCATTATATGATTTTTTTTTCACTGAGTTATTGAAGCAAAGATGATCACTTTTGCTACAACTCTCGAATAACTTGGTGAAAAAAAATGTTGAATAATTCGATGAAAAGCAAATTGAAGGTAAAGATTCACTCTTTTGTAAACCGCATTTTTATATAATTTTTATTTCACGCCAGAAACTTTCGTAAAATTTATATAATACAAAATTTTCAGATTTGACGGATATCCACTTGTGTCTATGTACCTCCGTAAAGAATCAGTCAGATTGACATATCAATTACTGATTTCAAAAAAGTAAAGATTTTAAGCTTTCAAATGTTTTTTTGATTGTTCGTCTGCAATGATTTTTCACCGAGTTACGGTGTTCTGAATATTGCTCAATTTTAATCACATATAGTATATTTCGTTAAACATACAAAATGTAAACTATTGCATCAATATATGTTTTGTATGTTTTAAATAATTTTAATTGAATACACTGTGTAACCTCAATATTTTATACAATTTGAAAATTTCTGTTAACGTATCTCTATTAAACATCGCTTTACTCTAATGGTTTTTATGAAGTACAAATAAGGGCTAAAATTTATCGTATGCATGTCTTTAATGAATAATATATAATTATTTATAGAGCAAAAAGTGATACTGGGATCGTGGAAACGTGCCGAATTGTACGCAGCGAATATCATCGAAACTATGTCGCACTGGGTGTCCGCTTGGATCGACTGGAACATTGCTTTAGATACGAATGGTGGACCCAATTGGATCAACAATTTTGTTGATTCTCCAATAATAATCAACAGCACTGCCAATGAATTCTATAAACAACCGATGTTCTATGCAATTGGACATTTTTCAAAGTCCGTACACTATACCTTTGTACCTCAATTGATACTTATAACATTACATAAAACCTAACTTGTAAAAACTCGTAAAAACGTAATAATTTGTAAAATAGTTACATTTAATATCTGTCTACTGTGTTTTACCAATATTTCTATTAATTAAGCGTTTTTCTTAAATAGATATGTCCCACCTGGCAGCAAGAGAATTGGCATAAAATCGCAGCATATCGCGAATATGCGAAACATTGCATTTTCCACGCCTGATGGTGGTACCGTATTGGTGATCTTAAATTTGTGAGTTTAACCTTACATAAATTTCTAATAATAAATCATATATAAATATATGAATTAGAAAACTGCACATTATCTCATTATAATAAAAATCTTATATATCTACTTTTATTTTTTTCAGGAACGAAGAGGACAAAGAAATTTTGATCCACGATCCAAAGAAAGGAACAACAAAACTTAAAATCCTCGCAAAGTCCTTAAATACCATGAAATATTGGTGATGTAGTTGAAATATAAATCCGCTGTAATGTAATATATTGATAGATACACATAATACGTGATGTGAACACTTAAATCGTTTTACAGAGTTCTTTACAAAGAATTCTTTTAAGATCTATCTATTTAAATTTGAGGGGGGGAGAGGGATTATTAATATTTCAGAGTGATTGTATTGAAAGTCCGAATGTAATTGGCACGCAATCATATGTTTTGAGATAAAATATATATGTATATATATTTTATCTATATTATATATATATATATATATATATATATACACATATACACACACACACATAATATACACATATATGAATTTAAATATACGAATTTAAATGGCCAAACTTCGGAAGTGCGTAAGGGATCAATAAACTAAAAATAAGTCCTTCAGAGATATATTCGTTTTGAAGAAAATCGCAGAAACGTAATTTTATATTAAGAAAAAAGTATAGTCAATTTTAATAAATATTTAGTTCAATACTGCCAATTAAACATTTACTTACAGTAAATAAATATTTCAGTTCAGTAAATAAAAAAGATTATTAAATCACACAAATTAACATTTCTTGTATCAAATAAATATATATCTTTATATTTAATAAATATTTAATTGGTACTATTCAACTAAATATTAATTAAAATTGACTATATTTTTTTTCAATGTACGAAATATTATTATTTTTAAAGCAGAATATTATTGTTTTTTTTATACGACTTTAACGATAATGCTTTAAAGACAGTGCGAGAGTACTCTCGCATGTTTGCACACCAATTCCAGACAGAAGAATGAGATTGACGAATCATTACGTTGAGATTATGATCGAGTGTTTGACTGTAACACGAACTATCCATACAAGATGCAATGTGTTCATTGCTGTAAGAGGCCAACATTTTGAAATCTGCATTAAGCAAGCGACAATAATGTCAATAAATAAGTGTGAATGAATAAGTAATAAATAAGTACAAAAACTATTTTTTTGCGATTTTCTCCAAAACGAAGCAAAAGCGAATATATATCTCTGAAGAACTTTTTTCTTAGTTATTAATTCCCTACACACTTTCTCCTGAAGTTTGACCATATAAATTCAGGACACTTTGTATATATAATATATATGTGTATATTAATTTAATATCAAATTTTGACTGAAAGTTAACGATTCTCATATTTAGGTCATGAATTATTTTAGTCTCTTAATTCTCTACACACGATAGATCATTCGTATTTTGCGCATTTCTTTTTTTTAATACTAAAAACACCTAGCTAAATAATGGTCTGTATGATCTTTTTCTTTTTTTTAATAATCTTACAAATACTTTATAGAGATCTTTAAAAGGCAAGTAGGTCTATTATTCAAATCTTATAGCTTTTCTTTAGGGAGACTCTTGGGCTCGTTGGGCATAAAAAAGAGGCAAATTGACATTGTTCCGTTTATGTATTTATGAGGAACAATGAAAAAGTTACTACAAAACATTTCTTTTACAATATAGATACTTCTCTCTAAGTTTCATTTAAATCAAACAAGTATTACAATAGAAAAAAAAAAAAGTCTGATTCAAAAGCACAAGTAAATTTTTGTGAACATTTCGTATTAATGTCCTTCGGCTTGCGAAAACAAATCTAAGCGATATATTATTAAAAGAAAAGTGTTTATCAATGTACAATACAATATTTTTACGAGTAAAAATGATAATTTGTTATAATAAAGTAATTAAAATCGAATGTGTATAGGAAGGGAGTGCTGACTCATATCATAAGAAAAGATTTGGTTAAGTCGCTGTATGTGTTAACATTTAATTACAATTTAACTATGTCAAAACGCTTTATATTTTGTGTAATATTTCTATATTAAAATGAAGTAGAATTAAAATAATTTACACTTATTTTTCTGTAACATTTTGCTATTTGATTATTACAAAATAACTTTGAAAGATACAATTTTTATTAAAAAGTACATATCTACTTTCTAATTTTCTATTACTTTTCTATTATGTTTTTGTTAATTTAATATAAAATTTATTATAGGGGCAATTTATAACGTAATATGTACCAATTTATCCCACATATTAGGGCAAGTTAACTACAATGCAGCATGTCCATATTTCATTTATTGCAAAAAACTATACAGTGTATAGAATCGTTACTGGCATGAAATGTAGAGAAAAATTATCTCTATCATATTGATATATTTTAACCATAATAATGAATTGTTTAAAATCTAATGCTGAAATTGTAAAAACCAATGAAACCCCGGTCTTCCCTAAGACTTATCATATATCACTGTATTTCTTGTTCAAAACATGATTGTTTTAAAATCATTATAATGACTTTTCGTTCGCTACGTAATGCCAATTTAAAAATTGATAAATTTATTAAGGATTTATTATAAAGAATTTATTATATAAATTTATTATATAACTTATATATATATATATATATATATATATATATATATATTACAAATTTATATATATTACAAAATTTTTTTATTCGTTGAATTTAAATTTGATATCAGAATTTTAAAATTTAAAATGATAGATCCAATAGGCGCTTGGCAATCAAAAAAATTTTTAGAGGATTCTTTAAAAATTCTAGAGTGAAATTTATATACATATTGGATCTGCCGTTTTTAATTTTTAATTTTTTATATCGAATTTGAATTTAATGAACCAAAAACCTTTTGTAATAAATCCTTAGTACATTTGTCAATTTTTAAATTTAAAAACTATAATATATTTTACTTTAAATGTTACTCTTAAATATTGAAAATTGAGTTACTCTTTTTCAAGCTAGCTTAATCTTTTCTTTAAGGTCATTACAAGTAGAAAAAATTTAATCGTAAATTCGTAAAGCCGTAAACAAATCTCAATTAAAAATGCAGTCTTGTGTTTTAGAATGTTCAACTATGATTAGTTAATATGCTTATGATCTTACGATAAATTTTTTTTAGGATTGGCTTTCAGAGTAAGATTCCGCTTTTAAAAAATTTAGAGAGTAAATTTTTGTGAAAATAATTAAAGTATTTTTTACATGAAAAAATAATAATCGAACAGTAAGTATAAAGTTTTGAGAACATAGAATAAAACGATAAATCAAATAAAACATGCATACACAAGCGTGAAATATTAATAAATAAGCTATAATAATATTTAATATTTATTAATAGTTAGTATATACACTGTAAAAAAAAAATATTAATTTTAACTTAAAGACGTATAGTGGACTTTCTGAGACATGCAAAAATGTTAAAATGAACATTTTGTGTTAATTTTAACATTTACATGTCTTAGAAAATCCACTATGTCTTTAAGTTAAAATTAACATTTTTTACAGTGTACATAGATGCTAGCATATATTAATAATCAATAAATTTATTAATAATTAGCAAAGGAAAGTCGCTGATGTAGGTCTCCTAAAGCGACACTCCTTATTTTAGAAACTAACTATTGCACTTTATTAATATTCATAAAATCATGATTTGTTTAGCTAATTAAAGAAGTATAAACTCATAATTCGTATATTGTTGCCTATTTCTATATCAAATCAGTTAAAAACAAATTCTATGAATGTAAAAAATAAAATACTTACGATTTTCTCTTTTGCAAATTGCGTAGTTTAAATAACAGTAACTACATTATTGATAATATTATGTCATTCTAAATGCTTGTAATTTCCTAAATCAGTTTGATTTATATTATTTTTTTCTCTTAGTTTTTTCACAATACAATTTTAAATTAAAAATTGGTATACAACGCTACGCCTGTCTGTAATACAAACCATGAGCTAACTTAATTTTTATAATATTGCTCAATTGGCTCTATTGGAATTGAAGACAATCGTATATGGAAAGCTCTTGAAAAACTATCGCATATTACATATTTGCACTTTGTAAAACAGCATAAAGTAAATGTGCATATAATTCAATAAAAATGTTTTATAACGAAATGAAAAGATTCTGGAAAATCTTATATATCATTCACTTGTAGATATTTCATACAGATAATTCCTGTAAAAGAAAAAGAATAAGAACGTAGCATAACTATCTACTATGTCAGTTTTGCTCATTTTGTCAGACGCTCATTTTTGCTTATCTTACGAAAAAATTAATTATTGCAAAATTGCAAACAGTATTATAAAAACTGCTTACTTACTATCTGATAGAATACACTTTTTAGTTCATGTTTTTAAAGTTTTATTTTTTATTTAAGAAATATTGTTTAAAAACAAAATGGTATGTATGTCGGAATTGTCAACTTTTCTCTATAATAACGAGGAAAAGTTTTTATTTGTGAATATATATGTACAAAGTATCCCGTAAAGACTATAACGACATTATAAACATTTAAAGTTAGCAAATCATATCGTCTTTTGCACATTCAGATGTGGTTACAACACAAAGTGTTAAGAGCGAAAGCTATTAATTGCCTTTTGTTAATATCAATATAAAGACATACATAACATATGCAGAGATAAAATTATAAATATTTCCAATTATTAATATTTATTATTAAAAAAAATTTTTTTCTTATACTTAGATATTACAATTTCTTACATTTTCAATCTCAAAATGATTTCAGAAATCTCCCCGTAAGTATTATTACGGTCTTTATGGGACAGCTTGTATATATAGTCACTGTGGTCGTAGCCATCTAATTTTAGTATTAATTTTAATATTAGTTGTAGATCAAGTTTTAACAGTAACAGCAAGCACAAGAACATGAAAAGTACAGCGTCACTATAATGACGCTTCCGTCTTGTTAAAATATCCGTAAGAACCACTTAATAATTTTTGTATACTTATAAAATGATGAAAATTAACTCAAACACAAACGATCAGTAAAGAACTGAAGAATCATAAATATAACAGCTAGGGTTAAATCCACTGTTATTATAATATATCTCGTTAAAATACATATAATATATATCTCGCTAAAGCAGATATTTAAACGAATTTACTTAATCTAGCTTAAGGCGAATGATAAGAAGAATCATTAACTCGTGAAATACTGCCAAACTTCCTTGCCTATTCTTGAGGCACAATCCTGCTGATAGTATAAATATGTAACGGTCCTGCAACTTGTCCTCCCTTTAAATAGAATTTCTACTCAAATTGTAACTTCCTCAACTGCACCTTATTTGCATCCGATTACGCGTTGTTAGTTCGTCGGTTCTCGCAATTACTCTAAACTTTTGCATAACTCGGGTCACTCTCTATTAAAACTCTCACTAAGAATTCTTACCTCCTGGGCAAGAATTTGCTAGATTTGATGAGCACCCAGCAGAAACGGGCTTGCTCAAACGCTTTCTCAATCTCATTGAATGTTTAAAATATCTTCCGCTAGACTATATGTATAACTTCAATAATAAAGAAATGATTTAAACTCGAGAATACAAAGTTTGATAAAAGTCCTAATTATTTTTGCAGATTATAATATATAATAAAGAAATGATTTAAGCTTAAAAATACGAAATTGATAAAAGCCCTAATTATGTTTACATGTTCTTCTAATGAATGTCATTCCAACAAAATTACCCTTCATGAATCAATACTATATGTAACTTAATTAATATAATTTTAAGAATAATGTTAAGAATAAAAGAATTGAACAAGTATAATAATATTGGCTCTTTGAACGTCAAAAATAATGAAGATGACTGGATAATAGTCAAAATGTTTATTTATAATTGAACGATAAAAGATATTTGCAACAACATCCTATGATTTGGCCTACATGCTCTTTATTGTTTATTAAAAGAATTGAATGCGTTATAAAAAACTACACTCAATCTGCTTAAATAAAATATTATTTATATAATTGTCAATAATTATAAATAAATAAAAAATACAACTTGATGCGTAATCAATCTTTAATGTATGTAAAATGATAGAAAGAAAAAAATGTATGATGTATTTTATTTATATGGTGTATTTTATTTGAACCATTAAAAATGATCCAAAACCGAAATATTTAATATTTGCCTGTTCTTTTCGTTGTTTTTCCTCATATTGACATAATTATATCACAAATATTAACATATTTACAGTTTTATTCTCTCTTGTCTTTTCCTTTTTATTATCTTTATATAAATTTTCATTTGTATAATTCTTATTAATCAACGGAATTCCCGTTAATAACTTTTTTTCATCTCTATTCTGATGATTTGCACAATCTCATCAAAGCCAATCCGATAACAATGCCAGTACAAAGAGAGAGATATTTTTATCGGATGCGTCAGCGAATCTCAGAAAATGAACATGCATGGATTTAGGGCGGAGGACATGCGCGAAAAGGGAACGCCAAATTTCTCTCGGCCAGTGAAATAAAGCCCGGATCGAGGTTGCTTATCGGATATACGCGAAGGACACTCGCGTCGCTTCCGCGTGCGCACATTATATGGGTTACTGGTCCAAGGTCTGCCTGAACTATGCCCCGGGTTATCGCACCAACTCGTGTGCAGGTAACGCTGCTGCAGGCACTTCCTCTCTGTAACCCATATATTCTACTGTTACTTTGCCCATATTTGCGGGTCAAATTCCAACGGGAAAATATTATTTCCGAAGCTCCTCGAAATCTAGTCAAAATTGCCTAATATGTCACTTATGTGCATCACTTTTAACATTTTGTATATAAAACTGCTTAACATTGAATTTCTCAACACCTTATGAAAAAAACAAAGATGTTTCTGGATAATAAATATCGTTCTGTATATGTAATTATATTAACATAACTGTTTTTTCTATAATTATTTTATATAATATAAATATTTAAAAAAAAACATTTATTTTCAAAGTCAAGAATTTTAAGAATTATTATAATTCAAAATTTTAAGGATTAATATAATTAAAAATAATCGATTTTGCATTATAAAATAAAATTATCTATTTAATGTAATGAAATTAGTTTTCTAATTCTGAAATGCTTTAGAAATACTGTGAAAAAAGATGTACTGATATCTCATTTGTAAATAAGATTGGGCAAACCTTCGATTTTTCAACGAAGCAAAGTAGTAACGATACATTCGTGCTATTGTGTGAATACGATCTACTTTTGCCTTCTTCAATGTTTTATAAATATCCTTCAATTATTTCTTATACAATAGATTGTATATCAATAATAGTCTAAAATTTTTATGATTTTCTTAAACAATAGATCCTTCTCTTCTTAACTAATTTAAAGTCTATAAATACTAATCTAATGCTATATTATTTTAATGCAAACATAAAGTAAAGCGTTTCGAATGATAAAAAATTATACATGCAGAGAGATATATTTCTCTTTCAAACCGCTTTGTGTTTCTTACATCACTATATGTTATTCATGTTGTTCCCGAGAAGTCATTTTATATAGCAAAAATAAAACTTAAATGGAAGCAAATAAAACAGGAACTATTCAAGGAAAGATATATAAATAGACAGAGAGAAAATTAAATCACTGTAATTTTTTGCTATGTAAAAATATGTTCTATAGTATATCGTTCTTTTAATTAAAAAATGACACAATTCAAAAAACTAAGTTTCTTAGAAAAATTTTTCTACTTAACAGAAAATTATTTCTATCTATTAATCAAATAAAATATCGGCAAAATAAATATTCTTAACATAATCAAATGTCATTTTTGTTATTTTTCATTTTACAACTCTTAAAAAAAACTCCTTTTTTTTAGTTGTAATGATTTTGACAATTTTTTATGAAGTCAGTTTATTTTTTATGACTAATAATGTTTACCTAACTCATTCACAGTAATAATTAAAAATTAATTTTTTTATTTGTGTATCACTTTTGAATTAAAGTGCTATGTTTATATAGCAGAATAAATTCTATAAGACATGTATATGCATTAAATACGGACGCACGTTGTTTGAACTAGTTAAATAAATTTAAGATAAAAGAAATATAAAATAACAGTAACATTAAGATAAAGAGAAAAGAAAAGAAAAGAGAAAAGCGCAAAAAAAGATAGAAAAACTTCAAAATGAAATTATAAATACAATATACGTTGATTTACTTTCTATTAGAAATATATTCTTCTATATGTATGATAATAAATCGTTTATTATTGCAATATATTCTTTAAATAAAAATATGTATTGATATACTAATAATCGATATTTAGCGTAAGAAACAAAATATATAAGAATTGAAACTAATATTTATTATGACTGTTATATTTTCTGTTTTGTTGATTGCCTTTCGAAATTGAAAGTATTTCGGCGCGGAGTTTGCGGAATTGCATATGATATACATAAAATTCATATTAAAAAATTCAAATACTAAGATCTAGCTCATATCATGTAGGCTTTTGTCACTTACAATTATGTATTCACATATCACGGTCTTATGATTTTGTTTATATTTTATACATAAACTATATTATATACTATATTATATCATACAAATTTTCATTTTTGTTATTTATCAGCTTGAATTGGCTTTTAAATTATTTCCATCAAATATTCTACAAAAAATAAATATAAAACGTTAAAATATATATAATATAAATGATATATTCGATACTAAACTTCTTACTATATAAACTTTTCCTTAACAAGCACATTGATTAAATTTCTGAACAAATTCTAGAAGAAAGTCCCACAAAGAATATTATGATAAAACAATTTCTAAAAAGTGGATACTTAATGAATAATACCAGAATGATTATGAGTTAGGTTGCGTTTTATTTAACGCTCACAACGCTCATGGAATCATTTCATCTTTCGTCATTGCGAGAGTTAAATGGAACACAGCCTTAGATAAATAGTATTTTTATAAAATGAGATTTAAAAGTCAAATTTATATATAATAGAGTTTTTGTTACTTTAAAGAATACTAGATATAATCCAATAAGTAATTTTCCAATCTTCTGATTATTTGAGATTAATTAGAAATTATTATTTTACAAGAGAGATTTGCGCTTCGCAAAGAGATATCATTTAATTTATCAATATACAGTGAAATATTATATATAGTAAAATATATATAGTAATATAATGGATACAGAAATAATCAAAAGAAATTTTTAAGAAAAATGGAAGACAATTTATAAAAGAGAGTTTAAGTAAAAGTCTAAAAGAGAAAAGATGTTTCGAAGAGTAAGATGATGTAATACACGAAAAGAGGGAGAAGAGAAAGAATTGCGTAGATGGAGGTGAAGGTCGAGATTTTAACGTGAAAATCGTGCACTGGTTGCTAGAGTGACTAGATGTAGCCTATCGATCTTAGGCTGATCCGCGGTTCCTCGAGAGAGGAGGAAGTTGTTCCCGAACGTGCCTTCACGCTCCACGACATCTGTCGATAAGTTATTCAATTCCGGCGCTATTGGATTTCTCTTTCCCCATGAGGTGAATCCTCAGTTGCGGTCTAACTACATCCTCGGCGGTCCTGGTGACCTGATCGAGGACAAATTCATTTTTCGTTCATCTCTCCGTACACGCGCGTCAACAAACGATGTTTGATTTTTAAATGAACAGTTTGGCAATTTCGCGAATTTAATTCTCGCTGAAAAATGCAAATATCGCAATATATGGCAAATATCGTAATACTGTTCACACATTGCATAATTACAAAATAATATATTGAAAAAAGCGTTTGAATGAACTTCGTAATGAAACCGCGAGCCTGTACGGCCATGATAAGAAGCTCGTCTCTTATTTGCAACGTTGCAGCCTCACCCATTCATTATTGATGCTATGAACGTAATAGAGGAGCTTCTCTTTCGCTACATTACGCTACGCTCTATGTGCCTGAGAGAAGACTACGTTTCTCTCTCCTTGCTCGGCGGCGGATTAAAATTCATAGATATCCTTGAAAATATTAAATGCGAGTACTCCTGGGTACTCATAATGGTATTATCTAGTGTATCAATCATCGGTATCTTCCAAGCAATGGCTATTTCGTGTTTATATCTTGAAAAAGAGAAACGGAAGAATTAAAAGAAAAGAAAAGAGAAAAAATTCTTTTAAGAAATTTCTAAATATTAAATTTCACAATATACTTTCTGCAATAAATTTCTTGTTCAATATGAGACTTTAATAATGTTCATTAGTGATATTAAATTAATAATATTAATTTAATAATATTATCACTGCGTTTTCATTTTTAATATTTAGTTGCAAGACCAATTAGTAACCAGCATGTAATTAAAAGCTTGTACACAAATGTGTACAACCCACAAATTAATATTAAGCTGATAACCCGCCTAATGATATTAGGTGTTGGAATTAATTCGTAGCGTTTTTAATGAAAGAATGTTATTTATTTCACATGAGCATTAAAAAATACATTAATGAAAGTACTTCCCATCACTTGTAAAACGCTACGAATTAATTCCAACACCTAATAGAATATGTTATTTATTTTATTTCATAATATTGTCTTATTTCTTAAAACTTAAGTAATTATAATCTTTATTCTTAATTTTTCTTAAGCATTAAAAAACATAAACAAAAAATTTATAAATAAAAATTAGAATAAAATAAGAATAAATTATTTAAGACAAAGAAATTAATTTTCAGTGAAAGAGGATCTTGACTGATGATTAATATTTATATGCAAATTTGCAAATATATTTTTTAGTTTTATAAACTGCGCACCGCTCATCAATTCGATTTGGTGGATTTGAAATACAATCATAAATTGAAACTAGAAATAATATCACAAATTACATTGATCTTCAATTTATCAGTTTAATTTCTATTATAACTGTTTATAAACGTCTTATTGAGAAATGATGTCTCTCATTTAGTTATCACGACAAACATCTCCACATATGTATATACGAATTAGTAAGCCATCCCGGAAATCCAAACAGCAAAATGTCGTCTATTGTAAGTTAATAATATCATCAAAATATCATGTCATAAAAAATATCAAAAACGAAGCCATAGACTGACGTGATATTTGACGGAATTATGGCGTAATTAATAGAAGAAATATATATATATGTGATTCTACACAATACGTAGATAATATAAGCAAAAATACAACTTATTTTTCTATGGAATAAATAGCTATAACGAATAAATAACGGAATAAAATTATTAATTACTACTTTACTTAATTAGGCAATAATTGCAATTCTAACACAATTTATTGATACGATAATTAAACATCGGTAAAGCTGGGAACGTTACTTCATAAAACTAACATATTACCATTATTGTTATAAGTATAGAAAGTAACAATTGTTAAATACTGTTTTGTAATATTAAAGATATTACATTTAAAAATTACGTTATTTAATAATCAATGTTAATTGTAAAAATCAATATTAAAATTATAATTCTAATAAGTTAATCTTATAACAATCTTATTTTCTTTGTATTAAATTTATATATCTAATAAATAATCGATGTTTATTAATATATTAATATTTTTATTTTTTAACATCTTATTCATTAAAAAATAATAATTATATGTGACAATAATATGTTGTCACAAATATTACTTTACGTCATTATTTAGTTTTTCATTAATACTAAATAACGAAAAAAAAATTTTTAATAATATTACAATAATGATGTTTTGTTATTCGAGAATTACAGGTTCAAATTTTAAGATGTTTATTAGCATCATTATTAAATTAACGATAATTGTAATTTATAATGTTATTTTCAACTTCAGTTTATAATTGCGTCAAATCCAACAAATCGGTGCGTAGTATAAAATTAAACAATGAACCTTTACATAGGAATACTATTAAACATGAAGATTCGCTTTGATCAAAAATAAGATTCTTTTTTTATTTGGAAAAAATATAAATAAAATTGCAAATTGTGTTGCATGATAATTAAACGTCTTATACTCGACACAAGATGATAGATTATATCAAGAGATATGACCATATAGACGTAATAAGAACATGACAAACGCTGTGGAGTACGCTTTTTCCGCAATCTTGATCAATATTCACAAAGAAGGAAATTAAAGGTTGCGTTTGGTCGACTAATAGAATGTTCGGCTGCAGTTGCGCGATATCATGTGGTTCTTCTAAGGCTCCTTCTTGCTGCACGAAGATTGCGTGTGCAATTCAAAACTCGCTATCAGCGATATCTCTTTTTATTCATTATGCATTTGCATGTCGCGCTTGTGGAAACTACACTTGTGTCGTGCGTAAATGATGCATTAATAAAATACTCCGAGCATCCGGTATTTCTGTTTCTTCTTTTCGCTTCTTCGCTTTTTGCCTCTCACTTCGCATCCAATCGATGTATCATTCAAGGTCACCATCTGCAGAACTATAAGATCACTAATTGGCTCTCAGAGCAGAAGGAAGTAATATTATTAGCACGCGACTATTTAAAAAATGTGAAACGATTATTGATATAGCATCGACGCACATTCAATAAAGATATAACATTGTGCCATCGAAATCTAAATTCTTAAATCTTTCGAACAGTAATTCAATATTAACACAAAACCACATCACAAAAAACACAGTTCTCATCGCTGAGAATAAATATTTGTCTTATTTTAGCAAATATTTAAATTTTAAAGAATTTATATTTAAAGAATTTTTTAAGATCAATTCACTTTTTTTCTTCTCAAATTTTTATATGTACGATAAATCGCGAACGATTTGTGATATCTATTGCATTATATTAGTTTCGTGTTTTATTATATTAACGCCGTACGCATAAAATTATAATATTAAGTATCACATTGAATACAGATTACGTATTACATATATAAATGTAATCTTTTTTTAGATTCATCGGATTGTGGCGGATTAATCTGTATTTTTAAACATTTCACATACATATATATCAAAATTAAAAATTATTTAAATAATTCTAACGAACGTGGTTTATAAATCAAACATATAAAAAAAAGGAGCATGAAGTCACAGCACTAGATGTTGTTTGTGAAATTTAATTATTCATTAATAAAAAATCTTTAGACATTTCGGCCACAATCTGATCATCTTCTGAAGATTTCATGCTCCTTTTTTTAAAAATTATTTAGATCAGGG
The DNA here is from genome assembly GCF_024713525.1 of Acromyrmex echinatior. NCBI lineage: Eukaryota > Metazoa > Arthropoda > Insecta > Hymenoptera > Formicidae > Acromyrmex > Acromyrmex echinatior. Next base: position 6,757,247 of record NC_141854.1, read on the forward strand.
ATTCCCAAAATGTGGGTCGCAACCTATTAATGGATCGCAAGCCAATTTTTTGTGGGAAAATTTTAGAATATTAAATTACATTTCACTAAAATGCTGCTCCCTTTCGCAACTACATACACGTGTAAAATTGATATTGACTTTTCAGTAATGATAAGAGTTAAAATTAAATTGCAAAATAAGTTATAATTATCAAACTCCTTGCAATGCCCTACTGAAAATGACTCGCATCAATGTTGATATTAACCCTCCTGCACCACTTTGTGCCTTTTAAAATACAATCGATATCACGTTTTTTCAAAATTCTTATTCAGATTTCAATATATAAAAAAATTAATAAAATACAGCTTTTATCATAATAAAAATTTATAGTTAATGTGGTTGTATCGCAAAATGACTTTTCTTGAGATTTGTTTGAAGCTTTTACTATATGAAGATAATGATATTCTCTATACTATAATACATACATATCATTTTGAAGGAGAAGAGGAGATAACCAGGCATATTCAAAAGATAATTGCATTTGAAGTTAGTACTTTTAACATGTGCTAGACAAGAAGTTTGCTGTGTCAGACAAGGAGCAACGGTACATTTTTAATTATAGCGCAAAAACGGTATTTAAAAATTCGCTCAAAAACTAAACTATATAGACTATATAAATAAATATAATATGAAATCTTCTAAACCGAAGAAAATGGAGGGTAACTAGACAAATATTAATTATAAAACCTTAAAAAGTTTCTTTACTGTTTCACTAATATTCACTTCGCTTATCAATTCATTCTCAAATACCGGACGACAGTGAGAAATTACTGTTGAAAAATAAAAATTATTGTTCAAAAACTGCGATCTGCAATCAATATTGAACAATTTTTTTCACTGTCGAACAATGCTCTTATGTGCTTCGCTCTTATACTGGTGCTTCGGGCGATTGCCCCCTTCCCCCCCTCCCACAAGTCGCTCCTATGCAATACAAGGTTTACAAGTATACCAGAATTTTTTTCAGATTTTTATGTAATCCGGAACTATAAAAAAAATATACATATATATATATATATATATATAAAATGTATAATATATACTGTTTTGCTTAACGGCCCAGAGTGTAAGGTATGATTGAAAATTCTGGAATAGTGCTGGAGAATTAAGATAGTTAATTATTAATAGACATAAAAAACAAATGCATTTTTCATATACATCTTATACATCTGCAAAATATATTGATAAAAATGTATTTAATACAAAATAAAAAAGGAGAGCAGTAAAATTAAGTATAAATAAATAACAAAGATCTGATTAGGAATCAGAAACGAGAGCAGTCATTTCTTATGTAATTTTTCACACTCAATCGAAATCTGGCAACAGAATTATTCCATCACGTTAGGATTTCGAGATATTCTAACTTAAAGTTGTAAAAGTCGCTTTTTTGGGTATATTTGAGTTTCTGTATTTACAATATACCTCTCTCAACATTAGCACTAATTTTATATGAAAGTACTAAAGTTTAACTTTCAAACCCATATTGTTTTAACCCGATGTCTTCTTTTTTTGTTGAAATATGACAAATTGAATTTTTGAAGTTTCAGTAACAACTAGATAAATAATACACACATATATATATATATATATATATATATATATATATATATATATTGCAGTCAAAAAAATAGGGATGTATTTCTTATTCATTGGCAGAAAATTGAGCTAAAGCCTCCAAATTCTAAGCCCTAATGTCTAAACTTGTGAGCCATAAACACTTGAACCATCAACCCTTAAACTCTAAAATCAAAAGATGGCAGACGTCCCCCGATTTTCTATGTCTACTGAAGCTACGTGGATCGTAAATTTGCTATTCTAAAAAGTGGGTCGCGATTCACAAAAATTTGGAAAATCCTGACTTAGACTGTAACGATTATAATATATATTTTATTATAAAATATATCTCATTGTATACTGACATTAATAAGAAAGCTAAATGACACGGTTTTAAATCCATAAATTGCACATAGCAGATTATATTAAACGAATTTAAAGTTTACGAAACTACTTATGTAACTTGAAAGAAACGTTAAGGAGCGAATTATCAGTACGAAAATATTAAGACATGTTTCTCTTGTAATTAACTTATTGTATACAGCAGATTATTGCAACAGCCAGAAATCAAAATTTCGAACATATATTCTGTAAATAAAGTATAATAAAGATCTGATTCTCTTATATATTTCAACCTCTCCTTCGGTTGTCCTTAATTGGAGATTATTTTGAATAAGTCTGTTAAATCTGTCTTTTTCATGCTTTTATGGTACCGAAATAAATAAAATTAATGTTTAAAAAAAGCAAGATCATTTACATAACTTTAAAAAATTCAGAAAAAAATGTATTTTGCATTATCAGGTTTTACATAAAAAATTATAAAAGAAGCTTTTCTCGTATTCATTCTTATATTTTCTACTGTTTGGCAGTTTTAAGAAAGTTTAGACAGTTTGACACTTGTCTAAAATCATTTTGTATAAATATGTACGCGTACACACATACATGTATACTTTAATAAATTTTTAATTTAATAAATTTTATAATGTACACGGTATGAACGTTTAACGCTCATTGAAATAATTTGTCCAAAAATATTTATTTAAAAACAAAAATTCTATACATACAAATACACATATAAAATAAAAACTCATCCAATATACTATATTATTAATAAAAGTTTTTAGATGATCAATGAATTAATAAATGTAATTAATGAAATAATTCTAGCTGCCACATTGAAAAATACTTATATATGTTATGTAGAGTTGGAAATGTTACTTTAAAAAAGTAACGCGTTAGCATTATCATTATGATTCATTTCTGTTTTATTATTTTTTTGCAATATAAAAATAAAGGTTATTAGATTTTAAATTTACATTATTTGATAATCAATAAATAAACAGAATAATAAATATTAAAACTTGAAACTATTTAAACTAGTTTATATACTATAAATTGAAGTTTTTTTTATATTAACTTATCTAATTTTTCTAATTTTTTAAATTATTATCTAATGTCTTTGCTCTTTAGTACTCCTTTATATGAATTTAGATTAAACAATTTGCTTTTAAACATTAATATCATTATCAAAAGTGCATTTTAAGTTCACTTTCAGTACTAAATATCCATAGTATATACGTAATGTGAATTATAGATTTTCAATATTGATAATAATTATCAAATGCAGCCTAAGATATAAAATATAAAATATTTTTTAAGAAATAAATTAAAAATGAGAAAATAAACATTTTAATTGTATTTATTGTATATGTAACTTTTTATTATATCTAATAAAATTTTATTATTTTATACGCAAATAATACTTGCAAAAATCCGATCCATCGAATGAAAACTAAAATAATAATAACGGCTAAATCATTACCATTACCGCTATAAAAAAAATAACGATCATTACCAAAAATAGTATCGAAAAAAACGGTGTCACAAGTAATTTATTACTTATCAACTTTGATTATGTAAAATGCATAAATATATGCATCTCGCGATTCAATTACACATACTATAATTCAAATTTGGAAATTGATAAAATATTACATTAATAACTGCATTTTGATCGATTGCTTCTATTCAAAATTTCAAATTAATAAATATGTTATTATCCATTATTTGTATTACGTACCTTAATATTTACACTGTCAAAGCACATTTACAATATTTATCAATAAGATAGAACTGATCACAAAGTTTGCGAAATCAGTCATAGATCTAATAATATTCTAGCTACTTGCTTGTAAATGATTAATTGTATCTACTTTTTGTTGCATTATTTTTGTTCTTCATTTACACATATACTTCTTTTATAATCTTGTCGTATACGTTATTACGTATTGAAACTATTATCATTATTTGTCATTACTTCTATTATATTAATTAAAAAATTTCCCTTGATATATATTAATATTATATCTCTATTATTTAATATCTTTTTTACAACATTTTTGTTATTCCTTACAATGATTAATAACAAGATTAAAATTATGTTACATATTACTCAGGAATTATATAAATCTATGTATAAACATTGCATAAGTACGATAGAGCGAATATCGTAAATTAATTATAAACTTACACGATCAGTTTATTTTTTTCTTTTCTAATCTACATGTCCACATTAATATAAAAACACGCGCGGACTTTTATTCGAGTCACACCCACAATTCAGTTTTTATAATACGACAAAGCTGTATGACACAACGAACTGATTTTTCTTCTACACGGAAACTGAGTAACGTGTTTCGTTATTAAAAACAAAGTGCGTATTCTTTTTAAAGTTTACATTTGCACTGATAATTAATTTAATTATATAAATGACATTTAAATGATTAATTTCAAAATCCGCATCAATTGATAGATAGACATATTGTACCCGAATTTCATATTAATTGATATTTTCATTTCGAAAATTATTCGTAAATAATCAAGTCAGTCATTTAATTAAAATTTTAACGGAAGAAAATTAATAACGCACATGTACACTTAAACAAACAATCATGTGACACTTGTTAGTTATTATATTGTACAATGTAAACTATTGTTTAAGTTTCTATGTGATACATTATAAAATATATTATAACATATCTTACAATCTAAATCTATAGCAATGAAATTTCACTGCATTAAATTGAAATTTCAATGCAGGCTTTAGTGGCAATTGCGCCAATTTTACTGCAAGATGGGAATGAAAAATCCATTCGATAATTAAAGTGAAAAATTTATTCCAAAAAAGAATTTGAAGATTAAAATAATGACAGAATAATGTCATTCCAAATCCAGATAACAAAGCCTACGGAGACAGATTTTGAATTGAGCATACTATCAATCTAGTAATCTATTAATCTTAATTATTAATTATTATTTTATTTTTAATTATTTTATTTTGTCTCTTATATTTATATCATATGTGTTAGATACGTTTCGTCCGTAACGACCATGATGAATGATAAACATGCGACAAACGGTACGCTATGTTGCTAAATTCATTCCTTGCAATAACATTCAATGCATCTTGCATTATCAACTAATACTTAAATCACTTCGATTAATCAAATGAAATAGTCCACTCCTTTATGTAACAGTATACAGATTAACTTCAAAGCAGTGAAAATCCATACTTAAAGCAATGACTTTGCTACTCACTGTTAGCAATAAAATTTTCATTGCTACAGATTTAGAATGTAGAAAATATTTCTCACAAAAAATATTTTAAACACACATATACTCTAAAATAGATACTGAAGTTATTTGACAAAATTTTTACAAAATTTATTAACAATATCAATAGATTCAGGTAACAAATATAAATATTTTATAATTATCAATTTTACGTTATCTTGTTATAGACAAGATACCATTAACTTTTTTTTATGAAAACGAAGATATTTTCTTTAAATTGTTATAACAATTAATTACTGTAATAAGTAACATAAAAAAAGTGTTTTGTAAAATAGATATAATTACTAATATTGCATTACGTATTTTACATTAATGATATAGATTAAGATATAGAAGCGAAGATTAAGCATTAAATATATGATTCATTTATATGTAGTTGTAACAAGGTATGGCTGAATGAAGGCCGCGCGAAAGTCGTTCTATTCGCATAATTTTAATACATAGGTAACACTTGATCCTGTGCTAAAATAGCATTAACCTCACACAAGAAAAACTAAGCGAGATATGTTTTATTGTTTCATAACATAAAGATTATAGTAGATTCTATATATATTTTTTATTATATTTATAGAATAAACATATAATTAAAAATTGGAAACATTCCATTTTTATATCAATGTACTGTTATATCAAACTGTTTATCCGTAGAGTCATCCAGATGATGTATTACAACGTGGAATTTCATCATTTTATTAGAAACCATCAACCATGACTAAAAAAATCTGAGAGAGAAGCAAGAGGAGGAAGAAGAAAGAGAGAAACTTGTATAAACTAACAAGCAAATATGCTTAAGATACTTTAATAGAAAAATAATGTTTTAAAGATAAGGAGCTTGTTTTGCACGTGAGAATGCATGTTAAAATTAGTGATATAATGAACTTGTAATTAGTAAATATATATACAGTACAATCATTTGATGCAAAACTTATTCTTTCTTGACTGGTTTAGTTCTTGCACGTAATTAACAATCGAGCCCACTGCGATTGCACAATTATGAGAAATCATATAAGCATTATTCATCAACAACAAAAAATCTTGTACAATTTTAATATCGATGATATAATGTTAATTATAAATAATGTAATAATGTCAATGATGCATTAAAATAGCTAGAATTCTTAATCTATTCAGCTATTCGCAATATGCGAATAATTTAATTATTTGCACTCTTCCTCATACGAAATACGTGCGCGATCGCAATACATTGTTTTTTATGATTGTTACATAAAATAATTATTCTAGGAAAACCGATATTTTTTGTTTCACATAATTTAAAGTTTATTTTTATAGACAATTTGTAATTTATTATATGTCAGATTTCAAATTGTAAAATTCCATTTATAATTTCATATGTAAAATTATATACAAAAGAAAAAATTATACGTAGTTAAAAGATTGCGAATTCGATCGAGATTGTAGGTCGTTTAAAGTAGATTTTAGATGCGATTGTTAATGCGTGAAATATATGCCTGACCACGCGATATATTTTTTTTTTCATATACATATTACGTAAACAAAATATTTCTTCAATGTTTTATCCGTTTCGTAAAAATAGATTCAATCAATTTTGTTGTATGAGCGCTGATCGGGAATTTACGATGTATAGGCCAGTATTCATAGTCAGATCTTCCATTTCAAGACCGTCTTAAGTACAGTTTTAAGAAGTCACGAACCATTTAAGACGCATATTAACATCTTAAAATATTACTTAAAACAGTCTTGAAATAAGAGCGGATTATGCATACCGCCCCTAATTAGAAATGGCATCTTCAGTTGCATACATAAACGTCATTTTTGTTTGAAAGCCTTCTCCCAAGTTTCCCTGATTTCCTTGAATTGATTTACGGAAGAAAAATTTATAATATGCAGTCGAGTAAAGCAAAAGCGTGCAATGATTTCGCGGAATGCACCACAAAAAGACTCGGCGACAACATATTCATTTCATTTTATCTCGATTATATCCACATGAATCATTGGACACACCCAAATTCTTACAAATTCTAAAAATACTATTAATGTACTATTAAAGGAATATAATTACAATATCTCTGAATAAAAAAGATCCCCAAAAAGTCATTGTCAGAAATAACATCTAATATTTCAAATACGATTAGAATAGCTAAATTCGTTGCACGGCGAATGACAAGGTAAGCATCATATTGCTCTCAAAAGTCGAATCGACTGGATATCCTTGGGACTTCCATAATATGGTATATATTCGATTTAGTCAATTTGACGCACGTCTACACCTGGCACGACATATCAATATCAATTTAATATGTCGATACATATCGCAGAGATATCGGAATTTGATTGAGGTTAAAAAAATATAAAAAGTACTTCGCGATGTATTTTATGTGAAACAATATATGATATTTTATATATAAACTAATAATCATATATCTTAAAAGAAAACTAAATAAAGTACAATTCAAAAAATTATATTATATTCTATTTGTGATAAATAATTGTTTGATATTATATATTAATTGGATTTCAACTGAGAGAGAGAGAGAGAGAGAGAGAGAGAGAGAGACAATAAATTTATTTAAAAAGTTCAAAGATTCTTTACAGATAAGTTTCAAATAATTATTAATTAATTGCGTTAATGTCGACAACCATATCGACACGTAATTATTATTTCTGAAGTTAATTTATTCGTTTGAATAATATATATTATATATTAGTTCAACATCTTAATACTTAGACCGTAGTGGCGCTTCGGATTGTAATGTTATTTAATATAAACGGTCTTGTTCCTATCTTATTGTTAGACTGTTAATGTTTAACGAAAATTATTATTTACAAATTGTTAACGAAATACTCAGTGAAATTTGCAATTATATCGACACACAAATAATTCTCAACAGGAATTCCTCAAGAAAAAACTTTAGAGATTCGTAAATCACATATCGCTTTTTATGGTATACTTTTATGTTCCACAGATTCGTTTTGTTATTTACGTATATATAGATAAGCCTGTTGGAACGGGCCAAGCATTTTGCAAAACTCATAAATTTAGCACATTCATGAGTGTACATCAAGGAATTGTTTACTAGGAAAAAAGAAAGACGCAAATCAAAGACAGATAAAGCGATTTTATAAAATAACAACATTACTTTATTGAATATTTGGTATTAAAAAACGCAAAATATTATCGAAATTATTTGCAATTATCTCCATAATAAAAATTTTCGTTAATCGCTACAATGTTTTTCTCATATTTTTTCTCAATGCCAAGCATTAAATTCTTTTAAATAGTTAATTAGCCATTTTAAAAGAAGATAATATTTTTCTTTATCTTTAAATCATTATCTTGCAAAGCTAATTAATAAAAATTGGGTGAAGTTAAAAGTTGTCATCAGAGACAGCATGTTTGATCGAAAGATAAAATTCTAATATTTTTAATTGCTGCGCTGCGCACGTAAGTGGATCAAATGACATCTGAATCATTTTCAAAAATATCAGATTGCTATTTTTCATAGTCTATCACACGTTTCTAAAAAATCAATAAAATGGAGTTCTTGAAGTCAATATAATAAAGTTCTCGAAGATAATAATAACTCACTTTGACGTTCACTAACAATTATAATTTCATACATAATTCATACATAAATGAGATGTCGCGTGGCGGAATGTGAGTGTTCGATTAAAAAGTTTCAACATAAAGAATTTCCCTATAAGATCGTCAATTGCGGTTTTCTGTAAGTTTCCTGCTATTTATTTACGTGTCCTTCGTGGAAGGTGACGATCAACGTCAGGAAAAAGGATTGGATTGCTTGCTCAGAGCGGGAAACTTGCTAATAAAAATCGTTGGAATTACGAGCTTGTTCGACTGTTCCAACCCCCACTTACCCACTCATGTCAGCAGAGAGGCGAGAGTAGAAATATAAACACCATCCGTAGATTGTGATGTCGTGAAATCGTTGATTCCGATCGCGACGGTTGTTCAGATCGTTTCGGATTAAGTTGAAAGTGCTCGTTCGACCTAAAAGTGCTTTCGGGAAGATACCGGGAGAATGTTTCTGCAATCGACGATTTTCACCATATTTCTTAGCAGCCTTGCGTTATCAGCCACTCCCGATGTAGAGCTGCAATTGCTTCACGTGGTAAAGTTTTACTTCATTCATTCAAGTGCACATAGAAAGCGTTCGTAACTAGTGAAAATTATTTTTTCTCGGAAGATTGTATTCAAATAATGATGTAAAAAAATTATGTTTTTTTTAAAGATTTAATTTAATACTTTTCTGATTTTTTGCAAATATGTAATAATTATTTTCTCTTTTTCCAAAATGTGTTATTTCTACACTTTGTTATATCACTGAGAGGCAAACATAAACTTTGCAAATTATGCAAGTGTGAGTTCGATGCCGAGAGAAATTTTCGAGAGAAATTAAAAAGTTAAAAGAAAGCGATCCCCCGTGTCAAGTAACAAAACATTTACATTATTGCGATACCGTCTGTGCGGTGACAGTGATGGTAACGAATGAATATTAACATAGCTTAAATAAGTATATTCTGTTTCGAAGGTATTTCGTCATGGTGATAAAGTGCCCCATCGAGAGTTTCAAAATTATCCCAATGATCCATATCGCAACTATTCTTACTATCCAATGGGAAACGGAGACCTGACCAATGTAAGTATAAATCACAACAGTTAAAACAATAAAATATATTATATCAGTAATCAAATATTATCAATCCAAACGTGATTTAATTGTAGTTTTAATGTTGTCTGCTTAAAATCAATATCGTGTTTTTCAACTATTTCCTTTTCTTATATTTTTTTAAAAAATGTTAATATGTTTTATGTTTTTGTTAAAAATAAAGAAAATATTTTTGTCGCTATCAGTGTATCCTTTCAAAGAGTGGTGGCTCTACCCCCCAATTTCTGTATCTATCCGCATTTGACTTATATTTTAACATATAATTACTAAAACAGATATAATAAACGTAAGCTAATTGTTTAAAATAATATTGCATAAATTATATTTTAATTATACTTACAATTTCAATGTACACTCATAACACAATATTCTCAACTCCAATACAGACCACACTAATAGAGAAAAGCTTAAAATCTTGCAATATTTTACTAGACTCATATAAATTCCTCTAGATTGTGATATGTATCTTTCGGAAAATATTTATTATACTTTAATAGTTAAAAAATAGAATATCATCTTTAGTATCGTATATATTAAAATAATTTAATTTAATAAAAAAAATACCTATTATTTAGTAGCATTAGTTTTTTTATGACTTATTTAAATACGAAGACATACTAACAAAGTCAATAACAAAATCACACTAACAAATACAATAATAGAAACAGTTACTCTTGAAATAAATTAGGTTACAACGCTATCATTAAATCTTTATTTATTTTTATTCTTGTTATCTCTCTTTTGTCTCTTACTCTTGTCTCTATTTTTATGCAGCATAGTATAAATGTAAGAGAGAGTATAAGTGTTTTTCAAAATTTCTAAAATAATTAACTTAAATAATTTCCGTAAATGAGAAATCAATTCCCTACCTTTGTTAAATATTCGTTATTTTCCGTTAAAATTGAGAAAACAGTTCGGTTTAAAAAAAGTCTATAAAATTTTCCGGCTCTTCGAAACCTATCCAATTCCATACTTTTTCTTATACAATTAGCAAGGCAAGATGCGAGAATACAAAATTGGGACAATGTTGCGCGAGAGATACGATCAATATTTCGGACCGGATTATTGGCCGTCCAAGATCTATGCCCGATCTAGCGAAGTCCCGCGGACTCAGTTGTCTCTCCAGTTAGTTCTGGCAGGATTATTCCCGCCCTCCGAGAAGCAAACCTGGAATCCGCACTTGCCCTGGATTCCGACATGGACGTTCTTCGTGCCATACAAGACTGACAACCTCTTGTTTCCGCATTACTGCTATCGGTAAGTAACTTTACAGAGAATTGATCACAAGGATCTGATAACAGGATTGACGATCAAATCTCTTTCTTTTATCTCCTTTTTCCAATCTTTTTTTCATAAACGCTTAAAATATATTTGTTTCCCTTTTTTGTCTTGTTTTCAACTATTTTAGCTTTAATATAATCTAGAATAAAAATAAAACTTTCAAAAAATAGAGAGAATAGATTTAACTATTTTTGTATGTACTCTTCTGCGCAGGTGCATAATGTTTTATACAGAAAACTCTAATAATATTTTAATCTAGCATTTATAATTGTTTCATTTTTAGTCTCAACAAACGGTCATGCTAAAGTTTTAGTTTTTAAATAATTTGGTGTGAATTTTTATACATATCCAATCCAGCAAACTGCATACTAAATTTAATTTTTAATCTTGAAACGCAATCATAAACGGAACTAGAAATTAAAATTATTTACAGATTTAAAAGAAGCTTATTAGTATCAGATCATTAATATCCTTCTAAGATGTCTTGAGCATCAATCTTATTATGTTGCTTGTTAATTTAATTTGTGATATTACTATTTTAGTTTTGTTTATGATTGTGTTTCAAGATTGAAAATTAAATTTCACGCGCAGTTTATAAGATTGAATATGTGATATATAAAAATTCATGTATGTCAGAACACCGAGGAGACAAAATTTTATTTTATTTCTTTTCGCATTGTCTCTATTATAATTTTAACTATTATTTGTACCCGAAACTTTGACTCTACTCTTTTTTGACTTAAGGCTCAGACTCATATTTGCATTCTCCGTTCACTTTTAATCAAACATTCGATTTACTAAAATTGACATTATAAGTATTTTAATGATTAACTGCAAGTAGCTTTTATTATGCGTACGTTTTTTTCCATTATACATTATAATATGTACATTATGATATTCGTTTTCTTGTTACCAGTATCAGAGCAAAATAGATAATTTATTATGTTTTTGTTTTTCCCGACTGTAACTATTATGTATGTTTTTAACATTAAAAATGATCCGATCGCGATCGAAACATTTGCTAGCTTTCTATATTAAATTTTTAACTTGAAACATTTCTGTTTCTTTTATTTTTTTGTACATTTTATGTTATCATGTTTATTTTATATAATAATTTTTGGCTCGTTTTTTTTCTTTGTTTTATAAAATTTATAAGCCTTATTACTAATTAGATATAAAAATTCATGAATTATTGAAGCACTAAAGACCCAGAATGATCATTTAAGGCTTTCATTTTCTAGTTGTGAATTCATATTATTGTCTTAAAAGATACTTTGTTGAAAACAAAAATTAAAATTAAAAAAGCGGTTACGAACCAAAGTTGCTAATGTTTAATAAATCTTATATATACATCAAGTACGAACAAATCTATCACTAGGTCATTTTCAATAATAAAATCAATGTTAACAAAATATAAATAATAATAAATTTCAATCGCAAAGAAGCAATCATTAAAGTAGAGAAATAAATAAGCATTAAAACGTCCAATCAAAAAATGCAAACATAAATTATTTTATAAAACCGATGATTAAAAATATTTTCTTATACATATATAAATTTTGTTACTTCTCTCTTCTGATTATAAAACGATAATATTCCAATAACGTTCAATCAGTAGAAATCTCTGTTGTTATCAATTAACAAATATGTCTCGAAATATGATGGATGGCCAATTGCAATTGCATGACTAAAAGTCTCGATTACAAAAATTGTTATATCATACTTGCAAAAGTAGATCAACGGTCTGAAAACGTGAGAAAACTCCATCGAGTCCTATAATTCCTTAAAAAATTTCAATTGCAATCAGTTACAAAAACACAAAATTTTGTAAAACAGCTACGACTGGAATCTTCAAAACAAACAGATGACTATCGTTAAATTTTAAAGACCAATCAATTCATTACTTTGTTTAATATTTTTTTCTCTTTGTTTTTTAGATACATAGAAGAATATCAACGGTTCCTTCAACTAGATGCGAAAGAGATAATTAATAAGTACAAGAATATAATGGATTACTTGACGGATCACACTGGTAAACTAATCAATACTACGGAAGCAGTTGGTCATTTATATAATCTACTGAAAGAGGAGGTAAGCAATTATTCCGATAGTAATAAATTTATAAGTTTATCTAAATTTTTATTATATAATCATTTCCAGAGTGCACAAAATTTGACACTGCCAAAGTGGACTCAAAATGTTTTCCCAAGTCCGATGATAGAGTTGATAGAGTTAGACTTCAAACTTCGATCATATACAAAAACTTTAAAAAGATTAAATGGAGGTTGGTACTGTGCTATTATTGCAGAATGTCTTTGAAATAAATCAGCAAACTCTAATAGTGAATTTTATTTATCTTAAAAAGATGTAAGCAAAAGTATTAAGAAATCTCCAGGAAACTGAGAAAAAGATTCGAGATTGTCGTATCACTGATAATAAAAGATCAAGCTTAAAATTAATTGTAGCTTTGTGATACAATGAAAGTTATACGTCATATCTAAAGAGCAAATAATTATATTTATTATCAGAATTCTGTTTGACAAGATTAAAACTATAAATACTATAATAAATATGCAACAATTTTATGCAATTAATCTCAAGGAAGTATGTAATATAGAAAATGTATGCAAAATGTATATTTTCATTTGTTAATCTCAAGGAATGTACGAGAACATAAAATGTATAATTATTTTATACTCTGGTATAAATTCTACATTCAAGTTCATAAGACGTCAATTTAAAGCACAAGAAAATTATTTCCGACAGCTCCTTTAAAACTTAAAGAAAGAATAATATTCATTTTAAGATCAAATCTCTATGAATTTCTTAGATATTCTTGTATAAAATTTCTGCCACAAGCAGAAAGCATTTGTAATTCAGCAATAATTTTTCCGGATTTACAATTATGCAACTATATTTTCTTCATCTTCAAGATAAATAGAACATATTACTGAGATTTTTAAATTTATTCCAGGGACTTCTTACATTTTCTTTTTATTTTATTATTTAAAAATAAAATCTCAAAATTTCTAATTGTATGATAATATGGTGTTTATATGAACAGGCATGCTGCTTCGTAAAATAGTGGATGACATTCAAGAGCACCGAATAGGAAAATCACCACGTGATAGAAAAGCTTTTCTGTTTGGTGGCCATGAATTTAATGTAGCTGCTCTTGCCTATACTTTAGGAACAAACGAACCAACAGTACCACCTTATGGTGCTACGATCATTTTAGAAACTCTCCGAGACAACAAGGGAATTTATTACGTACAGGTATGTTAATACAAATATCTCACGCAACAAATAAGGTCATTGGAGGCAAGATGCCACATTTAAGCCTTTATTCTTGAATAACTTCTTAATGTTATTGAATTAATCAACGAAAAAATATTATTTATACATATTCTAGCAGCCTTTCTTTATTCATACAAATCAATAAATTAAATAATATTCCGTATTATTAAAAAAAATTGATATGTCATACTCTGTAAAAGTGACATCTTCCCCCTATATATACGGATAAGATGCCACACCTACGGGAAAAGATGTCATAAACAATTACATAATGTAATGCAATACAAACTTGTATATTTTATTTATTTATAGTTCATAATCAAGGGTTTAAGCTATAAGAACACATAAAGGGATGATAAAACAAATTGACGAAATATGAAAGAGAATAATTTAAGGACATACTTTTATTTGTTTAAACAGCATTTTATTAATTTAAAATATTTCGAATTATATAAAGCATTTTAATTCAAAATTTTAATTTATAAAATCGTTTTAATGATGGTTTCAAGCAGGAAAAATTGTATTTTATATTTACTATCATCTTATTCCCAAATGTAAGAGGAATCTTCAATTGCAACTTTTACGCATATAAGAATATTACAAATTATAATATATATCATCCACATGACCTCCAAGAAACACTGATTAAAACCGTATATCATTTGCCCGGTTTTACAGTAAGCATCGAAATACAGATCTTAGCTATTAGCATACCAAATATTACAAGAGATGTTTCACGACCTACCTTTTCGTATTTCGTATAATCTTTACCAATTAACTTTGAACGTGTTCATCTCTGATAACTGCGCAACTATTTATCACATGCTTGTGCACAGTCAGTATGGTCAATGCACGTTCTATAAAAAAATATAAACAAAATCTTCCCCCTTGTGGCATTTTCCCTTGAATTATCTTAAATCTAGAAATTATATTAATTTTTATAGTAATAAATTTTCTGTAAACAATTAATAACAAATCTACTTTCCGCGAAATGCAATTCAAGAAAAGACTTGGTTCTATTTTCTATTCCAATATAATATTTATTTTTATATCTTACGAAAAGCCTCCATTTGATGTATAATAACTGTCGGAACTATTACTGTTTAATATCTCAACATAATTTTTAAAACATTCTTTTTAGACCTGGTTTCACAATTTACAATCAATTTTTTAACCAAAATTCAATTTACTCCTCATCTTTTTTCAATTCTAGAATCAAGCGCTTGATATTAAAAATTTATTTTTCGTGAACCTCTCCACAGGTTTTATTATGGTCTGGCGTTACGGAACAATTGAAAGTACAGAAAATCCCAGGCTGCGCAGAGATATGTCCCTTTGAGGACTTCCTTAGAATTGTGAAGGACGTTCTGCCGAGTGATGATGAGTATTACTGTCGTTGGGATAAAACAGAGGATCTTAAAAAAAACATACATCATCGATCGTCGGCAGCATGTATCGCCAATGACAAAACTTCGTGGTACATCTTTCTCACCGTTCTCTTCGCATTTACATCAAAATTCGTGCAAAAGTGATTTTTATCAATATAGTCAGAATTCTAGATACTTATTCTTTTTTTTCTGCAGAAAAAGATAAGAGCACAGCTACATGTCCTTAAGTTAAAAGGAAATAGTTGCGAAAATCGACGCAGTACGCGTTCTGACCAATATCGGAAATACTTTGCCGAACTATGAGAACGTTCGGGAAGCCCAACGAGGTTGTGGCTATGCGTTTCGCTGCATGTGCTGCGGTTACCACGTTAATGCATTTTACCGCACGCGTTGTTACACTGTCGCGTTATACACAGACCACTGTATATATGTAAATAGCTATCGGTATATCAATTTCATAGTAGTCGATATCGTATTCATTTAGAAATAGACATCTCTCACTCATAGACACGTATCACCAAGAATATAAATACTGTAAAACGTGTCTAAATTCCTAAACTATAATAAAAAAAAGTAATTTTTTTCCCTTTAAGTAAATATGATATTAAAGAAGAATTTTATATATATATATATATAAATTCTTCTTTATATATATATAAAATATATATATATAAATATATATATATATAAATAATAATATATAATATAATAATAATATAATAATATATAATAATATATAATAATAATATATATAAATAATATATATATAAATATATATATATATAAATATATATATATATATATATAAAATTCTTCTTCAATATCATATTTACTTAAAGGGAAAAAAATTACTTTTTTTTATTATAGTTTAGGAATTTAGACACGTTTTACATCCTGTGATAATATTTCATAAATAAAAAATTTAGTAAATTTTTTTATTTTCTTCCGGACATATGAAAAAATCATTTGGACCTTATCTGGAAAATTTAATTGCTCATGTTATAAATACATATGTATAATACACAGAATTGGGAAGTTACTTGTAACTAATTTATAATTAGATCCGAATTTTCATTTTCTGCTTAACTTATGGTTAAACTTAATCTGATATTTTATCTAATTGATTTCTATGATAATGTCATGGGTGAAGTATATTGGGTGAAACATCAGATTAAGTTTAACCATAAATTAATCAGCTAAAAATTGAGTCTTAGAGTTACTATTTTTTAGTAACTTTAACTTCGTTCCTTTTTTTCCAGTTGTAACTATAATTTAACTTAGTTACATTTCCTTTAATAACTATTTGATTTATTTTTACGTTTTAAACTTATTTGTTAATTTAATGTGATTGGTTAGAATCTGAATAGTTGCGCTACTACCGCTACCGGTAGAAAACAAAGGCTGCGACAGACAAACAATTTAGGAAATTATTCTGTAACTCTTAACGACTGTAATTGTAGCTTTACAATGTCATTGCGCAGCTTTTTTATCATACACAAAACCTATGCAAAGTTACAGTCGTTAAGAGTTACAGAATAGACTCCTAAATTTGGCTTATTGTTGATGTCTACTAACTTTAGCTCTCGTAAGCGAATTATCTGTACAAATATTATATTATAATAACAGCGTTTTTATTACAATTTTATTCTGTTGTTGTTAATGTCAACTGATTCCTTACATGTAAAGAGTCGTCTATAATGGGAATAATATGGTATAAATTGTATAAGCAATAAGAAATTGACCAATCAAAGTATAATGAGGAGAATAATTAATTACGACTGATTAATTCCTTATAACTTATTGCTTACTAATGCAATATTATTCCTACTGTAGACGAAAAGCACATTATATTATCTGTTTGAATATCATAAGTCAGTAAAATCATAAGCGAAGCGACCAATCACAGTAGATAACGTGAAGTTATTAGCTTATATTATATTTTTTCTATTATTGGTCAATTCGTTTACTGCTTACATCTCAAAATAGAACAAAAACGTTTATAAAGTATTTAGGAATAGCTATTTTTGTTTTAAAACCGTTTAAGGTTATTTTAAAAATGATTTTTATATAGGAACCGATTAAATAACCATGTTGTACAAACGTTTCAAAATCGTTGTTTTTTAAGATAAAATATAAATGAAAAGAATAAGTAAGGATCGCATTGAACTATATATCTTATTTTAATGAAACGAAGACATGAATTTGTCAAGTTACAATGTCTGGCTGTGTAGCAGATTACTGCACAAACTCATTTCTGATTTTATCTCATTCGCCCTTTGTCCGTACTAGCTCTTACTTGAGGTACTCTATGGCTGCTATTTCATTTGTGCGTTTTTGTCGTGCGACAAATGTGTGCAGGACAGAGAGATCCTCGGATCTATCTATCTTATAGCCAATCAACAGGCTTGAAAAATTTGTCGAACAGAAATGCATAAAATAGTGACCTTTTAGTATACTCTGTATTTGCAGCTACTGTATAATATTTATCTCTTTGAGAAAGGCCAGTTAGACTTATGTGAACCTGGCATCCGAATTAAAGAAAATAATTTTTTTAATATCTAGGCATTAAATTAAACTCGGTTTATATCTGTTTGTACCTCAAAAGTTTCAAATATATAAAGGGTTAAAAAAATGTCCCACTTTGAGATATTTGAAATCTCTAAACGGTGCTGTTTCGGGATCATTTGTACCCGTCTGTACCACCATCGATTTCGTTTATACCCTTAATGGTGAATTTGGTTCTCACCCCTGTTTTAAAAATAAGGTACAATGAACCTTTTAAAAATACAAACGAAACTTTTTTTATACAAACGAAACTAACGGGCACAAACGAGTACAAACGATCCTAAAACAGCATTCGTTTACAGATTTAAAATATCTTAAAGAATGGCGAAGTTGGCTCTCACCCTTATTTTAAAAATTCGGTACAATCACCCCCTTAAGGGTAACGAAACCGATAGTGATACAAACGGGTACAAACGATCTCGAAACAGTATTGGTTTAGAGATTTCAAATATCTCAAAGTGAAATGCTGACATTTTTTTTAACTCTTTATATTGTTTTTAAAACCCTTGAGATATAAATGAAAAGAAAAATGGTACAAATGGATATAAATCGAATTTAATTTAATACCTATTAAAATATATTATTTTTTTTTAAATCAGGTGCCAGGTTCACATAGATACTTATCAGAACTTTTCTAATCGCTCCTTCACTAACTGTTTACGTAAAAATTTCCAGTCATATTTAGGTAATTTTCATATACATATAACTTCTATGTAAAAATTACGTGCATTTTTTCAGTGAATGGACGTCCAGGACCTATTATAAAATCGGATTATACAGATGTTGTAAAAACGTTAGATAAATTTGTTGATAAACGTTTTAAAATAATTCTGTTAAAATAAAAAAATATAACGTAAAATAGTTTTTATACTGGTTTCATAAACGTTTAATTGATTATTATTTCTAATGTTTTCTACATAGATTTTCTACTTATAACGTGTTAAAAACTTTACTTATAACCGTTACTGACATTTTTTCAACAGTTTTTTAACATTTTTGTTCTACTTGGGATCTTATTAGCTTTGTTAAATAATATTTCTAAAATAATAATAGATGATTATATGTCAACTCCTGTTAATATTATGTTATTAAAAAGTAATAATATTTAATTTTAAACAAATATATATACACATATAAAAATCGCGATATATCGCGTACACTGCATTTAAAAAAAAAATCGCAAGCATGATGCACAATTTTGAAAATCGTACATCCCTATTATTTATAAATTCAGGAACAGTAGCGATTTTTTTATCTCGAAATTTATCACGAAAAGTTAAGTCAGAAAAAAGTCTTTAAAAATTTTTGGAAGCATTTGAGAACATAACAACAAGATTTTCTCTTTTTTCAGTCAATTCTTTAATCTTAAAGAAAAAAACCTTTTGTAAAAATAAGTTTTTACATAAGAAATTCGAGAGTATTGCGAAAAATCATCGCACCATATTTTTTAAAAACCATCAATTTTTTAAATTTTATTTTACTAATTTGAAAACAAAATATAGAAACGAAACTAAAAAACAAATTCACAACTTTATCTTTTCTCCTTAAAATTTTCCTTGAAAACTTCTCTCTACGATTTTTTTCCGAAATGAACGGTAAGGACATACATGCAGCCATATATACATTTAATATACCTAATATACAGCATTAAACTCTATAATATACTAAAGAACCGTCGTTAAAGTAAATGAATGCTCTAATAAATTGTGTGTTCTGTGCCTCTCCAACATGTTATGTGAGACAGAGAATACATGATCTGTTACAGATATCTGTCTCTCGATTGACTTACTTTAAGAACAGTTTTTCTTACATTACGAATCCTTTTGTTCTGTAGAGTTCAATGACATACAATTTTCTATCACGATTATACAAAAACACGGGCTCAACATGTTACAAAGAACTTTATACTGCCGGCGTCGCTGTATTATGAGTTGCTATAGTTATATTATTTTTATCTGCTTTAAATATACATGACTGAAACCATAACCAATAATCATAATCTTCACAATATCTGTCTGTTATAATAGTAATCATTATATCAGTCCTTATAGAAAGGATTTTAATACATATAAATAAAATTTCATAAGAATTACACCAGTATTGCTTAAATAAACATTTAAAAAATCCATTTTAACACTGTACTTTCCGCTAATATGAGTATCTTTTATATATAGAGAAGATATGTTTTGCAGTGTGAAATTTTCAAAATCGAAAAGTAGGACTTGATTAATATTCATATGATAGGCGTCCATAATTAATCGTCATTGATAGAAATCACCTGCGATACACTATAACATTTTTTTTCTCACTGTTCTGGATACAAGTCTCCAGAAAGCACATTACCCATTGTTACATTTTTAAATATTTATTATAAAATATTTAATGTTAAATATTATAATGTTATATTTATAATCATGTGTAAAGGTTGACAAATCAAGTATTAATAAATCAATGAAAGATTTCTCCAAATATGTTCTCGATCTGCTTGTCTTTATTGATACGCTTTACAACATCACAAAATAAAAATGATATAAGTTTCTTTCACGTGTTAAATACGTAATTAAATTTTTATAAAAATCTGGCAGTAGAATGATCCCAAGTAAAAAATAAGCGACAGTTTGTGACGGATATTTAAATATCACAGATAGCGTAATCAGATTAAATTCTCCGTTTAACGAATGCGAAATTGGAGCAAATTTGATTCCAAAATGAACGAACCGACTCTTCTATTTTTGTCGGGGTGAAGAGTTCAAGAACCTGAAGAAAACGCGATCGAAAAGTGGTCTCCACGTAGAGTTGCGAGGTGGAAATAGACATTGCTGCTTCGATCGACATGTTCATCGTATTGATATAGAGCGCCGTTAAAATTGCAGAGAGAAAAAGGGCAATTTATATATTTTTTTATGTACAACCCGACGTTTAATATCACGTTTGATAGCGTACTAAGTTATCACGAAGGACGTTTGAGAAACACTGTCGGAGCGATTCACGCGCGATCCTCCGCTGCCGTTTTTCTGTTCTGCATGGAATCGAGATATCTCAACGCAGATACGTGCATCAAGAGGGGTCTCTGCACTTTCGTCACGGTGATTCACCTTCCGTGGCGAAACTACGGATGCGTGCGCACCTAAGATGTACTGTCAAGAAGTCCGTTTTGTATCAAGTATGTTATTTACATAACGACAGTTCTTGATAGTAAACTGCCATGGTGCGATGTCATTGGATGATGGATAAATGACAAGCTTATTTCTCTTCTGTCATCAAACAAGTATGACGGAGTCGCACATTAAAACAGTATAAAATATGAATAGCGGCTCTGTCCGATTTGTAAATGGCGAATATTATTTGTATTAGAAAAAAATCGATGGTGCATCGGTAATTGCAAACACACATACTCTATAAATTATAAAATAAAATGTATTGGTTAAAATTAATTGATTTAAATCAATAATCTAATAAGCTCATAATATTGCAGAGCATTAAAATTAAATTATACAATTTTGAGGCCTATAAACATCACAAGAAGCAATTTCTTAAAATTCAAATATTACAGATACAATTTGTCATCATAAACAGCATCACAATATAAAACGTTTCGACTTATTTAATCTTCTTTAGTTATCACCACTTACATCAATCACAAATTAATGTTTCAAAAACTAATACACACAAGTATAAAGTTACTTAATTTAAGAACGCATATATCACAATTAATTCCTGACGTATGACGTTGAATCTTATTATCATTAACGACTGTTCCTCAACGATGTCATAATTTTCAGAGATAAGATGCAATGTAATGTAGTAATAGATAATTCATCAGTCCGCATTCTTATGTCAAAGATATAAAATATTATAATAAACTAATTCTCCAAGATGACAAAAATCTTGTTAAGTCAAAAATTTAAAAAAAAATCTAACAAAATTGACATGAGATTTACGTTAGGTTTTCAATATATTGGAAATTTAAAAACCACTGGAAATAATGTCAATGCTTTTTGTATCAAATAATTGCTTATCTTAAGGTTTACTGCAAAATATGCTTGGAAATTTGATTCATACGTTGTGTGTAAATTAGTAATTAATTATTAAATTCGTGCTCATAAGTATGTTATAGTTTTCAAGATGTTAATTTGTAATTGATATAATTGATAATAACTAAAGATTACACGGTTTTGCTAAAATATCTAAAAATTTAGCTAAATACAGATCTGAAAATAAAAATTTTACCGGACCATCAAAGTAATTATGTAGGACGCTCAAACTGATTGCTAAAATGTCAAAACTTTTGTTTGCTTCTCATGCTTGAGATTTCTGCTCAATTATTTTAATAATCCATCAAAATTATTTTAGATTCGTATCTAGCTAAATTTCTAAACACTTCAGTAAAATCGTTCTTTCCGGATAAGTAAGTCGATACATTTTATATTGTAATACAGTTTAAAATAATAAATTGTATTTGTAACACAGTATAATACACATTCCCTCCTGTGAAAAAATCAAAGAAATTGTGAAAGTAGAATAAAAAGAAATACGCGTGTCTCGGAGCAGATCAAGTCGTTAACTTGTTTTATGCAGCCATTTATCGTATTTGCTTCATATTGGCTTTTACAATTGTTTTTTCAATTATATAATAATTTTTGAAAATAAATAATTGACGTTTTTGCATGTAAAATTATGCGATGAGTTCAAATACAAAAAAAAACTGAGAATTATTTTTTTCATATATTTTCAAATTTTTGTATTATAATAATAATAATACAATTATAATTATAATTATTATAATAATCTGGGTCGTTTTGTCTTTGTCGTTTGTGTAATTCCGGTTTTGTATCACGAACAATAGACCAACAGTATTCACCAAGCATGTATCTAATGTCTTTTCCTTTGAAGCGTTTCTTTATTTCTGCTTGATGAAAACGTTCATCATGTTCATCATTGAATTCATCCAAATTTGAAAAAAAATTCAAATGATTGTGAAATGTATTTTGAGCGACATGTTAACTTTCATTGCATGAAAAGCCGAAATCATTTCAGCAACAATTTTTTTGTAATTGTTTTTTGTAATCGGCTTTTTTATTGCTCAAAAAATTTTTGATGACGGCTACCAAACCAGTAAGTCAGTACCGAGACATAGTTATGCTTTCCTAATATCTACTTTCAGAATTTGAATTTTTCATGGGAAGAAACCTGTGCTGTACAGTATTATAAAAAGACATTTGATGATACTTAAAAAAATGTTAACGACTTGATCTGATAAAACGCCGAGATACGGGTATTTTTTTTTTACATCTACTTTCAGAATCTCTTTGATTTTTTCATGAGAGGAAAAAAATCGATTTTGGTCGTAATATTTGAATTTTAAGAAATTATTTATTGCAATGCTCGTTACAGGCTACAAAATAGTATAATTTTTGTATTGGTTACTTTGAATTTTTCACTGTAGGCGTACTATTTTTATTCTACGATACTGGCGCTGATACAATACTGATATTTTATTGGATGTGTACTGACTTAAATCTTACACGCTATATTACTGATTCGCGATCTAACAAAGCCGTTCGGGCGGCAGAGCGTTTTCAGCTAAGAGAAACCCTTTTGGATTTGATTGCGAGCATAATTTCTCGCCTGTGGCACAGTCCAGTATGCTTTGTATTATTCAATAAGCGCTGCAAGTAACCACTGTGCTGATTTATACGAAAATGTATGCACAATATGTAAGTACGCCGATCAATTTGAATAATTAATAGTGTGAAATCACTAAAGCTTGGAATCTAAATGGCTCGTTAATGCAATCGATAACCAGTTTGCTGTTCGTATTTGC
Organism: Acromyrmex echinatior; assembly: GCF_024713525.1. Taxonomy (NCBI): domain Eukaryota; kingdom Metazoa; phylum Arthropoda; class Insecta; order Hymenoptera; family Formicidae; genus Acromyrmex; species Acromyrmex echinatior. The sequence continues at coordinate 6,781,492 of NC_141854.1, forward strand.
TCGACAAAGTATTTTAAGTATTAAGGACATCTAATTTCAAATTTAAAAAAACATTTGATTGTTCAAAAAGTTTATAGTGATTTATAAAGAAATCAAAGACAATATTTATGCCATTCGATGTATCTTTACGCAATAATATTTATATCGTTTTTTTTTTAGTTATCCTTTAACAAACAATTTAAAAATCTCGTCTTTTCAGAACTTTCTATTTTTCTGGTTGAGAAACTCTGGTAAGTGAATTTTTAAAGCCTTTAAATACCGAAGTTCTTATCGTTAAGGGAATTCTGCGAAGATCGGAATAAATGATAATCGAAGGTTGTTTGAGATCTTGGATGATACAGGTTAAGATAGAACAGCCGCGTACATAACGAGACCTTGTATTGTCATTTCGAGATCGTGGTAAAAATCCGATACGTTACGCGGTTAATGATTACATCATTCCAGATTACGTTGACAGATAGATACGCATGTAAGCATGTATATAGTTACAAACCAGCACGTTCTATGCAATACTCTTGGTTAACTTTGATCCTCTTATAAGTAATTAATAAATTATGGTAAGTTAGACATTTTCTTATTAAAATTTTCAATTCTAATTGATCTCGCAGAAATATGCTATTAAAATATCCAGTGAAGATGACATCCTGTGTGTATGTATGTATGTATATCTATAACTTTTTAAAAATCTTATATAATTATACTTTATTTATATATTATTTATATATTATTTTTTCCCCGACTCAATATTACATTATAAAAGATTGTATCTTTTATAATGTAATATATGTATTACATAATTATACATATATGAGAGAGAGAAGAGAGAGAGAGAGAGAGAGAGAGAGAGAGAGAGAGAGAAAGAAGTAAATAATATATAAATAAAGTATAATTATATAAGATTTTTTACATGTATATAAAAATCTAAAAATATATACAATTTATATACGGAAACATTAAAAATTTTTCCTGACTGGAGAAGAGTTAATCATATGTTAATAAAAGAAGAAGAATTTTGTGATGTATGTTATTCTTCCTTCCCGTTCATGAGTGACATAAATAATGATCGCGCGACATTCAAGAATATGCGTACCTCATTGAGAAAGACGGTAGATCATAAAAGTATAAAGGTGAAGGTGTGGGAATGCATACCACAGATGAACAGCAGGTAATGTCCTCTCAAGGCAAGAGTTTCTCAATAGGCACGCGATTGTTAAGTGGCAGGGACAGATACGGCAACGGCGGAGGAGCATTATAAAGAATTTTACCAGTTTACATTACGGGAATTTCCATAACATATTTGTTATTTAATTTTAACAATTTCGATTGTTGATTGTTGATTGTAAATATATTATATGATTGTGTTAACTAAGTAAACATCAACTTAATCAACGAGCTATATTTTTTCTTTATCTTATTAATTAGGTCTTATTAATTAATCAGATAATATAATTTCATAATTTATTACCTATAATAAAGAAATAAAAATAATGATAAAAAATATAAATATAATTAATACTCCATTTAATTTTTTAATTATTTTGATTAACAGTTAACAGTCAATATTCGACTGATGAAAACTTTGAGTATAATTCAAAATTAATATACATTGTATGAATATATTCTTGTATTGGGTCGGGAAAAAAGTTTCTTCATTTTTTAATTCAAAATTATATAACATATACAATATATCTTCGTCAAAAATGAACAAAATTTAAATTTAAAAAAAAGTTTTAAAGCTTAAAATCTTTACTTTCGAAAGGTTACTATATTTTTTGAGTTTCTGTGAGTTTGATTTTTACATTTAAAAAATTACGACCTGAAAAAGATGAAAAATTTTCTTTTCTGGCAGTTTCTCGCGTGCTCAAAAAATTTATAAAAATGTTCAATTATCTATCGTGAAAGCTTGAAGCTTTCCTTACAAAATCATTTTTTTTTAATGTTCCTATGATTTTTTGTTAGTCGCTGAATTATTCGCGAATTAAGTAAAGAAGTATTCTAATTTTAATTGCTCATAACTCCAATAAAAATCATCATACTGCAATTTATATAAAAAACAGATTCTTAAAGCTGAAACTTTGCTCTAGCGAATGATATAATTGTAACGAAAATTTTGCAACAAATGAAAAACTTTTGCAAAAAAATTTTTTAAATACGAAGAAACTTTTTCCCCGGCCTAATATTTAGATTTTATGTAACGCTTCTAAGCCAATTTTTATTTCATATTATTTTATAATTATTTTAAACAATATTAAGTAAAAATCAACTGAGAAATGTTCAACACAAACGAAGAAGTCAAATTCGGACAAAGTGGGTCTTAATGCCTAATATTTTTGTATTTATAATTTCCAGTTGAAGCAAATTTAAAACTATGCAATTATATATTTGTCAATCTTGAAACACAATCTTAAATTAAAATACAAAATGTCATTAATGGAATTAATAAGCAATTTAATACTATTAGTGCTAATGAGCATCTGTAAAATACTGTAAAGAGTTTATTGCGAAATATTACTTCAGCTTTTTAATTAGTTCGATTTCTTCTCGACTGTAGGTATTATTAGCAATTAAGGCTATTAATATCAATCTTTTTTATAAATACGTTTAAGTAAAATAATCTCTCCTTTTTATAAAAATTATCTTTTCACGTTCGTATCTTTCTTTTTCAAAGCATTTTTCTCATCATGCTTTACGTAATATATGTCTTGAGAAAAAGCTTGCAGTGTGAATTAGCCCTCCATCATATATTCCTCGTAAGCTTCTTTTTAATGTATTTCTCAAATAAATAAATTCAATACGTTCCTACAAGCATTCAAGTAGTTATTATTATTTTTTGTTGTCGTTATCAAAAATTGAAGTTTGAGATTTGCACGTAAAATAGGCGTAAGGGCGTGTCACCAAACTCCAGACAAATCGAACAATTTCTTTAAACAAATTGTTTTTAATGAAAAATTCAATATTACAAAAAATCCCTTTACATGGTACTTGGGGGATTCCTGTAGAGCACAATTATTCAATATATCCTCATTAGCTTGAATGACGGCCTCTATTTTCAGTCTGAAGCGTTCGCACGTCGTAATGTAGCGCTGTCCATGCCGACGAATGCTGCCTCAATAGCGGTCCTTAATGACGTCACATTGGGATGTCGAGATTTGTTTGTGACCCTTTCAACTATGCTCTATACATAGTAGTCCAAGGAATTTAAATCTGGACTGTTGAGAAGCCAGAATGGGAGCCGAGATGAGCAATTCGGCTTGTCCTAGCAGCCTCAGAGAGCATCTGTCGAATCTTTAATGTGTACGATTTGTATCGAAGGTCCTTCTCGGCAATTCGATGCATTGTTGGCTCGCTTACACCAACAATCGATGCTAATTTTCGCAACGATTGCCCTAGGTCATCCGAAATCAGCGCTTGAGCCCTTTCAACGATTGCGGAGTCCTCGCAGTGCGTTCTTTCGATTCTTCCTCGCTGGCATACTGGAACCTTCGTTGCACTGTTCTAAAATCGTATATTTTGCCACAACGTCATAAACAGTTGATCTCGGGTATCCAAAGAACTGAATTATTTCCATTGCTGAGCGCCCAGCGCGAAGGCCTTCGCTCTTCGATTATACTTCGCACTTGGTTTCAACTTCGCAACCATTTTGAAAATATGACTGTTTACTAGAAGCATCAGGCTTTCTCGGACGCCGACAATAATCTCTGGCGGCACAATATAACGGAAAATTTAAATTAAAATTTGTTCGGATTTTGGTAACGCACCCTGTATAAGTTATATAAAAATATCACCACTTTCTTAAAACTTTAACGGCTAACAAGTAGAGCGAGACAATAAACGAAATGGAAAGTAATGTATATATAGATTCTCAGTAAAGACATAAATATAAGTATGTGCATATTTCCAGTAGAGACCGGAAATCAAAGAGAAGAATTGAACAAAGTAGGAAAAAAATCGGACAAAGGAGGAGAAAGGCGATAATAGGCTTGATTGTTACATGGAGTGACGAAGGAGGAGCATTGTTTGCATTTTACGATGTGGCATGCACAACCGCGAACATCAAATCACTGCAGCTTCCCTCCAGCCGTGTAATTTAAGCCGTGCGTAAGTACGCGTGCTTTTCTTGTGCGCGAGATCCACCTGCGTGACGATTACATCACCTGCGTCTCGAAACTTCGCGGTTCCCCGACCAATAAATTATAATCCTTCGGCTCGGACAACGAGTACAAACGCGATTGATTAGAGGTTTTGCGGTACACAATTTTTACTTTCTTTAATATTTTTAGATCAACGATTTTTGAATATCTGTAGGTTTGTTTTCTCGTTCGCAATGATCGTAGACCAAAATCCTAATATGAAACACCTTTTACTCGCTTCGTGAAATACTAATGGCGAAATCGAGTCTGCGGCATGCGAGCGAGTGCATTATCAACAGCAACTGCGTTAAAGCAAATGCATTTTGTGTGTTTCGGTAGGATTGTATCTCATGTCAGATAAAAGAGGAAGGGAATTTTGTCGAATCGTTGCGATATTTTCCGCGATGAAGTCTGAAGAACGCTCGATAGCGTGACAAATCGGTGTGCCGTCGAAGTGAAATCACTTGATCCACGAATCGACATGATGAAATCACAATCCTGACGTAAGAACAACGGAATTTCTCTAAAAGCAATTTCAATATGTCTATACATATCTAAATAATGTGCCGTGTTAAGAAGAAAGTTTTTAATTTACATGTCGAATTACTCCGCAAATTTGTTTCTATGCGAATAATTGCGATTTATTAATATTTATTACTTTTTGCGAAACATTTAGTTAAATCATAAATTATATGATTGTATTATTTGCGATATGACGATAATTACAGCACGCGAATCGGAACGTGTGACGAGACGCAGTCAATGATGCTCGTTATCGCGATAAAATGGGAAATGTATCTTAATTAACTCCTGGGAGTCAATGGAAATCTCGTAACGACCGAATAGTTTTCGGAGTTACGAAACTAATTACTCTCATCTAATTTAAGACCAGATCGAATGATAAAATAGAGATAACACTGAGCGTTCGCTATATGTATATGCGTAACTTGTTAGTCACTGATACTTGCTATGAGAAAGTTTGGCAAACAAATGAAAAGCAGCTTTTTTTATGATTCCTACTTCCATTTATTATTTTGACAAGAAAGTGTCATTTTAGGGAGAACAGCAAATTGTTACCTTTATTTCCCGCGTCCATCAAAAACATTCATTTTTTCAAAGAAAAAATGGAGTGTCCATTATTGATATTTGCTATCAAAAATTGTGATACTCCAGCAAACAAGTGGAAAGTTACTTTTCTATAATTTCTACTTTTAATTGTCACTTGGACAAAGAGTGTCAATTTTTGAACTTAATTTAAAATACTAAATTATTAATACTAAATTATTAATACTAAATTATTATTATTATTTTCCTCATCATTAATTTTTTAAGAAGAAAATAGAAAGCCAATCAAATATTTAAAAAAAAAAAATGACATTCAAGTGACAAACAAAAAGTTGCTTTTATATGATCCCTGCTTTCATTGCCATTGTGTTTAGTGTATTTTTACTATTATTTTTCTCGTTTATTAACCGTTTATTCTTTCAAAAGAAAAATAAAATATCTATCAGTAATTTTCGCTTGAAAAAAGATGATATTCTAGTAAAAGATGATATTCTAGTAAAACCTAAATAAAATTCCTTTTTTTTTAATAATTCCTATTTCTAATTGCAAAAAAATATTTTTTAGCCAATAGTATTGCCACTAGGTATCTCCTGTATTTCAAAATCGATCATTTTCTCAAAGAAAAAAAGAGAAGGAAGTTCGACTAGTTTCATTTTTATAATGCACAGATATTGAAAACTATGAGATATGAGATTTCTGTTTACGAAATTGTCAGCAAGAACTCGTTCGTCGAAATTTCGGCCAGATTGAAGGAATCGGGAGACGTGACTTCACGCCGGGCGACGCGGCGTCAGGTTGCGCAAACGTGACTCACACATTTAATCGTGCGCCGCCGTCCTTTTATGTAACTTGCCTGCACACAAGATGCACGCAAATATATCTACACTTCGAAGACCTTACAAATAAACGTTAAGATCGAGACAGTTGGTGAAAGAATGGCTCAATGACTTACCCGATAAAATCCTGCGAGAGTAATCACCTTTTTGCTGTCTCGTCTCTCATATGAAAAATACGAAAAATCACACCACTCGCCACGGTCACCACGACTTGCGGTTTTCCTCGGCGCGGTGGGTTACGCTTTGAAAATCTTGTCTTGCGTGTTGCAGGAGGCGAGTCGCCGTACCGGGTTCGCGCATTCCCGGACTCGTTGCACGCCGATCGGATCGGGCATGGCCGATCGATCGAATTCGCGCCGGTGAATCGTCAACTTACGTCACTTCTCCACACGCGATCGCACTTCCGAATTCCCAATCGCGCGGCCGTTTCACTTCCGTTCCATTCGTTCCGGCAACGAGAATACGACGTACGGGGACACTGAAGTACCGTGTCAAAATACTCGTTGCGCGCGTGACAGCTTAGCGAGCGGCCGCGAACGCACGCACGTTGCCAGGTTGATATGTCGCTGTCACGCCTCGGGCATTCACGGCGGTGCATCGTAGGCAGCAGGTGCCAGGTAAGGAACTAGGAATCCAGGTGCCCTTGCTGCCGGCGACGTCATTACGCGGCCACGACTTGTTTTCGCAATTTTCGCGGCGCGGCTCCGACGCCGGTCTGCGCAGTCGCGCGCCATTCTACAGGGCGTCGAGTAAACAACGATCTTAGATTTGATCTACGATCAACGAAATAGCGCAGCATTTTGATTAAGGATATAATTATACGTAATTCTTAATAAAATGAACGAGTTATGAAAAATTACAAATTTTTTATAAGGTAACTAGACTCAATTTAGGCCGTTTCCCAAAGTAGGACGACTCGCTGTTTGTATACATATAATTATACGATTAATTTAACAGATGACAGTGGTAATTCGAGTAGGCGATCCGTACGACTCGATTGTATCGATTCATAAATCATTATTCATTCTGTTTGTGGAAAAACAGGAAAAAACTAATACGTCGTGGTCGTGTAATATTCCGTAAGTAAGTAATTTCTATAATTATGAAAACGTAGTTATTAATTTCCGTAATTCATGTTATTGTAGCTTTATATTCTTATTTTACAAAACACTATGTAGTTTAGTTTATATATTTGTCACAACGTTTTGCTTATAATTAAGGAGGTTCTCGCGTCACTTTCTAGTCAATAGACAGTTTATTCATAATATAATATGAAATAATTAAAATAATGGAATAAAAAAGTTACTAACAATATTTTATTATACAATTATTGTTAACTTTATATGTTACTAAATATTTTCGAAATGACAAAATAAAAGTTATAAGATGCTCGTTTGATGTACGTCCATTTGACATATATTTTAGCTTTTTTATATTAAAGAATATAAATTTCTTGTAAACTATACAGTCAGTTTAAATGAAATTTTACAAGAACAAACTTAAGTGTTTATTGTATAATTATAACGATTTTTACATTGCTGTCTTATACGCAAGAGTCTCAATTTAAAAGAGAATAAGGTTAAATCTCGAACTTGTAATGTAAAATTCTATAAATTTATAATTAAATATTATCAAAATGGTACAGTAAAAGTCAATGTAATATACAATGAAATTTTTTCTAGATATTATTGATATTATTATCTTTTATATTACATGTATATAATAGATTTGTCTTATATTTCATCAAACGCGAGAACCTCCTTAAAGAAAAGGAACTCTTTGTATGGTGATATCAATGTCCGAGCATATACATAAATGTGACATTTGTCACAAATAAGACCTGAACCGAATAAGGCCCATCTAATTTATTTCTTTTTTTACTTCTATTTATAGGGATATTGAAATAAACTAAGTGAAAATCAAATCTTTATCTCATTCATTCCCAAAAATAAAATATATTGTTTATATATTAGGTGTTGGAATTAATTCGTAGCGTTTTACAAGTGATGGGAAGTACTTTCATTAATGTATTTTTTAATGCTCATGTGAAATAAATAACATTCTTTCATTAAAAAACGCTACGAATTAATTCCAACACCTAATAGAATATTTGTAAATCAACGAAAAAAAAAAATTTGTTAATGTCTGAGGGTTTTTTGGGCCTTATTACATGAATATGAATATAATAATTAAGGTCCAAATAAAAAAATAAATTAAAAATAACAAGGTAAATATTGGCTGCGTTCAGCGGACTCAACAGTTGAGTGAGCGCTCGCTGTTAATGTATTCTTCCAGATCTAAAATGCTGATTGGATGATCTAAAAGCATATATCAATTTGGGAATCAATGTATCGCCAATATTGGCCGAACATTGATGAGACAATTTATGACCAATGATACATTGTGATAAATATTTAATCAAGTGTCTTTGTCTAAACATCCATCGTTTTATTGTAGTTTATAAACGCTATTTATGCTATATAATCCATTTATTAATATGTTTACATTATATTAATGAACATAAATGTAACAGACTGTACTTGAGAAGATTTATCTCAGAATATTAATAAAATACGATTAATGGTAATAATAATGTTATTATCTATTATTATATGTATGTATATTAATACGTTTATGTTTGAATTTATGAAACTCTGCCAAAAACATAATAGAGGCAACTTTTGATATTGTACCCATACTGCACCAAATTTCTAAAGATGTTCATAGAACATTTTAGGAATGTACACGTATTCTTAAGACGTTCGTATACGTTGTATTAATGTCATGTGCTACCTGGATGTAACAATTTTATACAATAGATGCAATGAGGCGAATAATTACTCGATAATGATGCTCGTAGGCGTTCTCTTAAGCTCATTTTAAACGATCTACAATTTGTGTCAGATGTTTTTTCAGAATAGAATTCTATTTATAACTGTATATATCGTGCATTTTGATATACTTATATATTTAATATATGTATTATATATATACATATATTTTAATTCTTCGAAAATTTTGCATCTTAATGCGCATCCTACAATTGTGTATGCCTAATTGTAAATGACTACAGTTATAAGAATTGATTAATTACAATCGAACATTCTCCACATTTTCGAATTGATTGATCAATTCTTATAACCACTTATAACTAGGTTTAAGCAATTGTAGAATGGATTTTATATGATTTAAAATTAAAAGCAGAATTCTATTTCAAATTCTAATACAAATTAGAGGCTTTCTACAATAAGCCATTACCTAAGCTTTAAGTCTTAAGAAATTGACCAATCATAGTCGATTAATCTTCTTACATTTGACTATGATTAATCGATTTCTTACGATTTAATAACGAATTTGGTCACTTGCACTACGCTAAATCAGTCCATACAAAAAACTTTACATAAAATTAGCAAAGTTAAATGTAAAAGTAGATATATAAATATTTTAAGCAATCTAGCTACTATCTACTAATGATACATTATTTAACAAAAAAAAAATATATATATATATATATCGTTGTCAAAGTTGATTACATTGTATCATTGCATTGAGATATTTTATATATATATGTAAAGTAATTTTTAATATACATTGATCCAGTGTAATGCGTGTGACCGAATTCATTATAAGATTTAAAACTTAAGTAACAGCTTATTATAGAAAGAAAACATATGTTGTGAAAACTTACTATATTTTATTTGAAAATATAAAAAAGTTAAATCAATCACGTATAGCAATCAATCAAACTATCATTTTATCATGTTAAAATATACTTTACATTATCGATTAAAGTGGAGTTTACGCATTAAATAATAATTTATAACATCTATGCACACAATGTAAATTATGTAAATGTATGTTTTATATATCATCTGTGTAAACAATCTATACATGGGTATGGATCATCGAAATCTTGTTCTTTGTCATTGCACTGTATTGCAATAGTTTATTATTTTTCGCTTACATATTTTTATTTATCAATATTAAAATCAAATTAACAATCATAAAACTTGATTATTTTATGTTGTCTAATTTATAATAATTTACACATTTTACATGACTGTATTATATCTACGTGAAAAAAATTTGTGTAAATGTATATAAAAAATACGTAAAAAGTCCACATAAACATAATTTTGAAATATACCGCACAGCTTTATTTGGATTAAAAAGTAATTACTACCCGGTAAAACATTTTTTATGCATAAATACGTATAATTATGTATAAGCATGCATAAACATGTATAAATATTCACGAACATATAAAATTTTATATGAAATATGTCCATACATGTTCATATATCTTTCTTTCTTTTGTAAAATTACTTTTTAGTGTAATAGAAATAATAATAGTAATATGAAAACATTAAAAATAAAAATAATTAAAAAGATAACGTATTTGTTTTAGAAAAAAATCAAGTTTAAAGAAATGTAAAAAAATTACTTATATATAATTATATATAAAATTATGCATAATTATATATGAGCAATTTTTTTTTTAATTTTTCCAAATTTGTTTTTCTTTTCTAAAACAAATAATGCGAAAATTATCTCTTTTATTATTTTTTATTTTGTTTTCACATATTACTATATTATTATTTTCATTATATTAAAAAGTAATTTTACAAAAGAAAGAAGGATATATGAACATATTTCATATATAATTATAAATGTTTGTGAATATTTATGTGCGTGTTTATGTATATTTATACATATTTATTTAGGCATGAACAATTTTTTACTGGGTATTCTTATTCTCTTTCAAATAAATATATTATATCACATTTCAGACTCGTCATCTTTGAATTCTTCTCCCCCCCCCCCTCTCCCGCTCCTCAATTTCCTCTCTGCAATTTCTCAAAATTCTGACACTTGAACTCAAATTTTCGCTATTCCAATTTCCAAGTTAAAAAATTTGCATGTTTAATAATGCAGCGGAACGAATGAATTGGTACAATACTAAATAGTATATAATACTACTTTTAAATTACAAAAATTAAAAATCACATCTCTCTGATAGGACATTTAAAAGGACGCAGAGGACGCCACCATCCATTGATTTCGTTCGCGCATGATCCGCAGAGCAACCCGGGCAAGTGACGAGGCGCAGCGGTAACAGCGTGTGGCGGGGATAACCGCTAATTATCAATGGCGCGATGACGCGGACGCCGTACTACAAATGGCGGGTAATGAAACAGCTGTTCACGCTACCGTCAGCTCGACATCTAGCGGAGCGCGGGCGCGATCCGGCACGCGTCGGCGACGACGTCGACGTTGGATACGGTACGACGAGGAAGATCGTAGACGAGGTGTTAGAAGAAGGGCTAGGACGGCGGTGCCCGCTGGTGACCTCTCTAAGAGGAACATGGCTGCTGGTTGCTGCGGCGCGAAGAAGCAGAGGCTGGGCGGTGGCGGTGGCGCGGCGCCGAGCCTGTCGCCGTGCGACGGTACTGCCATACGGCACGGTACTCCTCAATCAAGAAAACCTGCGACGATCGCCCAACCAGAGATGGGCTTTTTCTGCTTCGACGTGCTCTATTGCCAGCTGCACCAGCTGGACCCGCCGAAGGCGCCCAACTTCAGCAACGAAGCGTTGTGAGTGGTTTTTACGTACCCTCTGTTTCTCTCTCTCTCTCTCTCTCTCCCCCCTCTCTCTTTCTCCTCCACATCCGTCTGTCCGTCTGTCCATCTGTCCATCTGTCCGTCTCACTCGAGCGTCGCGTCAGCTGTTGTCTTTTCACTTGTTCGAATGACAGGTCGTCTCTGTCACGCGAAGCTTGATCGAAACCGCGGCGATATTTTTATAACATTGAATTTCGACGTGACAGAGGTATACAGAAAAAATATAATATTCTATTCCAATTGTTATGTTTGATTCTTATCTTTACATTTAATTTGTGTGTTATGAATTTCGAATTCCGAATCGATCTTTGATCTTAATTTCCTCCGATCTAGAAATTTATCTGTAAAATCGCTAGGCTGCATTGTTGGTGCATTGTTTGGTCCTCGTGTGTACAGATTATCTGTCGGCGCGCGATGCACGCATTATCGCGGCGTGCTTCGATTTACCCCATTGTACAGTGCTATGCCAACTATGTAGGCCACCTAAGGACGTTACGTTTGCTACGACATATTTGGATAAATTATTATTAATGATGAAAATCGCTTTTGTCTATCTAAATATTCCCACATTATATATATTTTTCCAATTTTATCCTCGGAAAAATTTATAGCGAAAGATAATAAAAATTATTTTTATATTGTTGCTTTTGTATTATATTTATTTTTATTATACTTCGTGAAAGAATCTCGTATTTATTTATTTTGCATTATACCTGTACAAGACTGAAATCTTACTAAATAGAAAAGAATTGATGTACTGTGGCTCATTTTACTCTGGCACATTTTCCTTTCCTCTTTCCATTCCTGATGGTTCGATGTCTGATAAAAATAAGAAAAAAATGTAGCTGAACATGAAATTTTTAATACAGATACGTCTTTTCAGCCCTTTATTTGTGACGTGGACAATAGGAAAAGATATGAGATTACGAGGTTGTATTGGTACTTTTAATGCGATGCATTTACATGCTGGGCTACGCGAGTACGCTACAACTAGGTGAGACACAAGGTTTCTCACATTAAAAGACAGAATAGTACATAAATAACAAATATATAAGTTATTTATAAATATATAATATAATATATTAATATATATTAATAAATTTTATATATATATGTATAAAACTAATTACATATATATATTACTATATATTAATAAGTTTTATATACACACGCATATATTATATATATATATATAAACGCATAATGTAAGATTTAGCACATAATTTATGTAAATAATTGTAACATTTTAAAGCTCAATCTGCAGTGTGTCTTTGTTTCCTATTTCTTGATTTTTACCACATTTACTTCTTGTTTTTTTGCCTCTTATCCAGTTTCTTCGTTGTCTGTCGTCCGAGGTAAAAGTTGTCAAACTTCGAAAGAGACAAGAAACACGTGAAAAGAGATTGTTGACAAACGATTGCAAAGAAGAAAAAAGGCAAGTAAAAAATAAGCAACAGGAAGCAAAGAACACATTGTAGATTAGGCTTTAGCATAATAGTTTGCACGCGCTTTTTAATACATATTTTTATATGTTTTAAAGCGCATTCAAAGACTCTCGATTCAATCCCATAACTCGAGACGAGCTGCCGCGCTTGCATGTAAGCGTGTCAATTTTGCGGCATTTTGAAGACGGGGTTGACTACTTAGATTGGGAAGTGGGTGTTCACGGGATTCGCATAGAATTCCACAATGAGAAGGGTAATAAACGGACGGCTACTTATCTGCCCAGCGTAGCTATGGAGCAAGGTGCGTATCCGCGACCGTAGAATAGAACAGGCAATGGAAACTCTCACGAGGAGGTATAATCTTTACGAGGAATAATCTGTAATCTGATATTCAGGATGGGACCAGATACAAACGATAGATTCTCTGCTACATAAGGGTGGCTTCAAAGGCCTAGTCACACCCGATATCCGTCGTAGCCTGAAACTAACTCGCTATCAAAGCGAGGAGGTCACCGTGAGCTATCAGGATTACATGACACATTGTCACAATCGAAGATGCTAGCAGATCGCCTGGGGTCCCGGCCAGGGATCCCTGCCCCAACGATCCGCTGAGGCTCGTTATAACAACGCTCATATGGTCAATTCGCCTCATTTGCAAAACGATAGTGCTCGATACAATTCTTTCGTGTCTGGTCAACAACGTTTACAGATTATCACGCAACCGAATCGCTCGACGTTCATACATCCATTACCCTTACCTCCAATTACCCCAGTTATGATACCGATACGTAATAATCCTCCCATTTGGTGGGATAATGCGGGTCCGTCCTATCCGTCTGCGCCGCTTTATCCTCGACCACCGCATCGTTTCTTAACGCAGAATGCTACGGAGCGTGGGGTACGTAAACGAAAATGACATTGGAGGCGGATACTTGTTATAATTTTCCACTGTTTAAAGTGGTGCGTCTTTCTATGTCTTAGTGTACACAGCCTCCCATTTATGGTACCGCATACTCCGTCTTGAGATGAATAATAAATCATATATGATGGCATTGTCTAATTGTTGCATATTGTATTAAAAAGTAGTGATTTTAAAAAATTTAAAACTATTAAATTTAAAACTATTATATTTACATTGATGTATGTTGTGAAATATTTTAAAATTTAAAAACAATTTCCTCAAATTTTACCGATTTCGGAGATTTATTGATAAATAATGAAAAAATTTGGTTATATTACTCATTCAATTATTTAGTAGCTATATTATTTATTTTATTTTTTGCATAAATTTATTTAGTTCCCTTTTCATTATGACAATTAACTTTACCATCATATTGCGAAGAATCTGTTTGCATCGATAATACAATTTAAGAATGGTAATGAACATTTTTATAAGACAGTGATCACGCCTAAAATTCACTGCCTGCTTTCACATGATATAATGTACAAAATGATGTCGGAATTATTCCATTTTTTGTACAATGTATGTGACATATAATATAATTCTTATACGTCAAGTGAAAATTAGCAAAATTTATAAGAATATAATTTCTTTTTGTTAATGTTATTTATTGGTATAGAATGTGCAATATAGAACATAAATTATGCATTAATTGTATTAGAAAAAATGGATCTTTATCTTGTTAAAATACATCCGTTGTGCATTTAATCGCGTCAAAAAGACAGTAAGTTTTACAGAGAAATGATATAAATTTTCTGTGGTTAATTGTGATTTAGTTATTAAAGTATGAAAAGAAATCATACGTAGTAAAAGATATAAATATTAGACATGTAAGTTAGACATAAAAGAAAAAATATATAAAAGATCTCATTATGAGTTTGTGTTATTTGATTGATAAGCTATTGTAATTTCGTGATAGTTGCACAACTTGCAGTATCTTATGCTGTGTATCTATTAATATATATTTTACAAATTTTAATTTTCCTATTCTATGATACAAAAATGAATTACTGATTTTTCGGCGAAAACTACTGATTAATTCTACTTCCCTTGAATTACCAGCTATTCTCAGTAGCGGGCTTTAAACACTGCCAATTTAATCGTCTTATTATGTCTTTTATACTAATGCAATATTTGTTAGAAATAAATAAAATAATTGTTATTATATCTTATCTTTGTTGTAGTATGTGTTATTCTCTGTGTTTATCCGTTATAGTATGCGTTATTATTATTTACGTAAAATGTTTGCATCGATGATAATTAGCGAGTTCCTAAAATCTTGCCTTCTGTGAATCTTGGCATAAAAAACGTCCAACGAACTGCCACATACTGTCGATTCATGTGTGCTCATTTGATCTATCTATGGAACTCCATTTGTGTAATAGACATTTATCACGGTTTATACGTATGAATGTTAATATGTATGATGCATTTTCATGAGTACGAAAATAATTCTATCTAGCGTTGTGTAATTATATTTTGCAAGTAAATTGTATTCGTGTTTGTCGAAGAGTTTACGAAAATACAAAAGAAAACCCACTTACTAAAAAAGTAAGTCATTAATGTTATCGCAATGCAATTAAATATATAATCGTATTGAACACATTTAAGATTGATAATTATCATGCGAATTTTACTGAATGAAATCATTTTGTATTTTATCAAACTGCCACAAAAATCTGTTCGATGTACGCATTTTGTAATTGCATAGAGTAAGCATCTCACATGTATAGTTTATACTGTACTTTTAATCTTTCTCTCGATAATTAATTCTCGATAATTATTATAACTTGAAATTACACGACGAAAATTATTAATAATTTCCAAAGCAAATTGTACTTGGCATCATAACTGATACCAATATAATATTAATACAATATCAAGCAAATGTACGCTCATTTTGATTGCATTTGTAAATTAATAATACAGCGAACCTATAGATTATTCTTTATTTATTCATAAGTCAGACACAGCGAACGTAACTCTCTCTCTCTCTCTCTCTCTCTCTCTCTCTCTCTCTCTCTCTCTCTCTCTCTCTTTCTTCCCTCTTCCTCTCCCTCTCCCTCTCCTTTCTTTTCTCATCTTCTCCTTAAATTAAGAAATCAGTAGAATTCATAAAAATTACATCAAGGTACTGTAGATAATTTTTATTGCAATGGAAAAGTGAAATAAACTTTTATATTGTCATAAAAAGATCATTGTAATCAATTCTTTTCGCATTATTCCTTATCTCTTTTTCTATTTAAAAAGCTCTTTATGATTTATATATTTTAATATGTAAGTTTAATGTATATTTAGTATCACATGCAAAAATGCAGCGAAATGAAACGTATTCTTATTTTGAATAAATGCAATAAATGTAAAAAAGCGTAGTTGAAAAATACAGATTTAGACATAATGTAAAACATTTTGTTATATGTTATATAAGTGTATTCCAAAATTCGCGAAAATTAAAATATTTTTAGGCACGAAGAACTAAGTGAATACAAGTTCTTGTAATTTTTGATTCTAAGCAGTAGTTTTCGAAATTGCTCAATTACAGAGGCTACAATTAGGCAAGTCACTGACGTGAGCCGATAGTATTGATAATTGCGCAATGTACTCATTAATATGGTCTAAATTTAATGTATTAATATTAGAAAATATGTTGCTATTGCGCTTAATTGCACAAAGACCATCAATTTTTTAATCAAACTTTCCATCGCACTCATTTCATTAAAATGCGAAATAAATTATACGTTAACGAGTGACTTATGGGTCAATTCTAAGCAAAATCGTAAAACTCGTAAAGTGTTCTCGTAAAACGTCTTTTAAGAACTTATAATTAGTATTTTATGCGTATGTATCGTAAATATTTAAGTATTATTCGTAAATATTTAAAATTTCTTGTAAATTGTAGCTGCTAGTAAGAAGCTGTTTGTAAAAATATTGTAGATATAAGCACTTAAAAATTTTTACAAGTCTTAATAAGAATGTGTTACGAGTCTTATGATTCTATTTAGAATTTAGGCATAAAACTCACTTTAGATAATCTATAATTCATATTTAAATTCACATCAATAGTTTAGATAATTTGAATCAGAATTCAGAATAAAATTTTAATTTTCAAATAGTCTCTAAAAGTGAATTCTATTTTATATTATTTTATATTTTATATTTCCATTTATTTATTTTATATTTCCAATATGTTATAGTTCCCCTATTATTTATTTTAGAGTATCCTAAAAAAATGTCTAGGTAGTGATGTTATCGATTATTGTAAAAATGTTCATATGAATGCTTGTCCTATTCCGAACGGTTTCCGAGTTTTGAACGTGCAATTGCAAAATTACTGTTATAGACACGTACTTTTTCTAATAATTCATTACTCAAGTGACACACTTTTTAAATCAACTAATTGTAAATAAAAAGAAGTGCCAACGATTTTTAAAAATATTGGAATAATAATAAATAGTGCATCCAGAAGCATGATTGCTCACTGAGTACTCAATGAGCTCTTGTACCTGTTTGGTCTATATTTTTAGAATAATAAATATGGAATATGCTAATCAGATGCAAGAGCTCACTGAGCGTGCTTCTGGATGCACCCAATGTAATTTATTTTAAATACATTTACTTTAGAGATTTTTTTAAACTTTATAATAAATTTTCAAAAATTTTATTGTTCAAACTATCTTGGAAATCATTCGAAATAGGACACAAAAAAATACATACTGTACGTGAATAATAATTATTTGTTTCAAGTTCATAATTTCAAAAGTTCATAAATCCGTAAATCTACAATAAAGAAGTTCATCACAAGATCAGCATAAGATTTATTAAAAATATGTTCTATATAAATCCTAATATAATTTTTCAAAATCATTAAATTAAAACAAATTCAATTTGCTTATTATACAAAGTCACTTCTTCGATCAATCTTATAGTATTCTTTTAAAAAAATGAATTCTTGTTTTGAATACATATTAATGAGTTTTTCTCAAATTAATATTATTTATTAAAGATAACTGTTACTAAAAAAAAGAAAATAAAAAATTATCACTTTTCTTATCAATAGAATATTTTTTGTGTGCACGTATGAACATTTTCGTTTAAAATAACCGATACTGTCTGGAAAATAAATCTTTCTTCCCGGGACACCCTGTATATGTATATGTGTATGTGTATATATATATATATATATATATATATATATATATATATATATGTATACATTATATATATAAATTTTTATTGTGCAATGGCATAGTTGTGTAAGAGAGATGGCGCCGTAGTATACCGCGCGCGAGTGCGATGCAACCGGCGTCGCGACGCACTCGCGTCCAACTATCTCAGACCGATCGGAGTCGCGTCGCATCGTAGACGCGCGTATCGGCTGCGGCGTCGAATCCTACACGGTTCAACGCGTTTTTCATGCATGCAGATGAAGTGCATACACGGCGAGCGCGTCATCGCTGTATTTACGTGCCGTGACAGTTCCTCGTATGGGAAAATTGACAGTGAAATCTCGTAAATCGCTGCGATTGCTCGGTGGTCGCCACGGGCGTCGACATATTGCGCGTGTTGTGTTTCAGACGAAGTTCTCGACAGTTCGTGTACGTTTTTTCCCCCTGATGCATCTCGTCTCATCCCGTGCGAGAAATTAACAGTTTAAGAGGAATCGCGCATCATTTCAACAACGACGTATGTGTTCGTTCGCGTTCGTTCACGCCGGTTCGTACTCCATGTGCGACGTAGTTGCGTGGTATCGCCGCTTCCACCCTCGCAAATGCGACCGGGGGTGCGCGATGGAATCGACGCTCAACAGTCGGCACGTCTCTTCGCAGCTGTCACGGTAAGTAATCGCACGACTTTACGGTGTTGCGGAGAAGTTGAGGAAATATAAATTGAAACGTTCGCTTAGACTTGTGTCGCTTTCACTCGCCGAGAACGCTAGTCTTGTATATAAACCTGTAACGCTAGATTAAATTCCTTCCGTAAACGAAAATGTCTTTTATATTTCCCATGTTATACTTGAATTTTGTTAAAAACTCAAATACTATATGTTTATGTTTTTATACTATTCACGCATATATTTTCAAGTTTATTATTCATATATTACGACAAAAAAAAGCAGGTTTTTAAATTTTAGATCTAGGTTAACTGATGGATGCTGGACGATACTTCGTTCCATGTATATTTTTAAATTATTATTAAAAAATTTTTAATTTGATTAGCGTAACATATGAGTAATAAATTTGAAAATGGACCTACAATATGAAAATATGAATATATAGTATTTGAATTATTAACAAAATTAAAATATATCATGAATATAAAAAAGACATTTTCGGCCATAGGAAAGATTTTCTGCTTAAATTTTATTGTAAATGTTGTATAATTTGCCTTCATGCTTTCGAATCACGATTATTATTTGATCTTAAAACGTAATTAAAGTATCTGATTTTTTTTTAAGATAACTTTCGACAAATAAAAACATTGAACGTTTAAAAAATATATTACATATTTAAGTTGAAAATATTAAAATCAATCTCTAACTATAATTGAAAAATAATCATATTTGTAAAATCTACGTTATGTAGATTATTTTAAATAAAAAAAATACGTAAGTATTTTATAATAAATTACTTTAAATAAAAAAATACTTAAGTATTTTATAGTAAATTATTAATTACTTTAATTATTTATGATAATAAATGATGTCACATGAATAGATCGCTTTATGTTTTATAAGTTGTAAGTTTGATATTTTCTGGAATTATTTTTTGAGTAACAGAAAATATTATTTTTTCGATTTGAAATTTGTAATATACTACACATGTTGCGAATATATGTGTATTGCAACAAAGTGTTTTTTTAATTTTACTTATTACATCTCATTATTTTATTATTAATTTATTATTAAAATTGTTAGCAATTACAAATTGGTTGTGTTTCGACAGAGAAAGCAGTTCTACAATTGTTTAATAAAATTCTTCAATATGATTATTCTTAGTTTCTCACTCGATCTAAATGTATAAATCAATCATATTAATATAATCAGTTACAAGGTTGTTTTCTCTGCTAAACGCAACAATTGTTAAAGAATCATTATTTTTTTCTGCTTTGCGGTTTCAAAATGTCAAGTTAGTTGCTTTAAAGCTAAGTTTTCTTTTGTAAAAAAAGAAGAGCTAGGTAATAAATAAATTTTTACACAAGAACCTTTGCATGTAGCTCTGACGATGAATACAATGATGACTCGCGTATGAACGAGTAAACAAACATCGCTTCGACGTCGGTCGATCGTATTGGAGCGCGTTAAAAGATGTGGGCGCGAAAAGAACGACGGGATGACGAAAATGGCGGGTGATGAAACAGCTGTTTTAACGCGCGCCGCGCCATCTGGTGGGGCGCGCGCGCGATATGGCACGCTAAGGCAACGAAGAGAACAACGGCGGCAGCGACGACGACGACGACGGCGGCGGCCGCGACGAGCGGACGATAGTGAGACGTATACAAGTTCGTGTCCGCAGTTCGGGTCCGCAGTGGTCGACGGCGACGGTTGAAACGGTAACATGGCTGCTGGTTGTTGCGGTACGAAAAAGCAGAAGCTCAACAACAATTCCGCGGGCGTACCATGCAACGGCACAGCGGTGCTGTCGAATGGCACGCGTATACGTAATACGCCGATCGTGCAGCCCGAGATGGGTTTCTACTGCTTCGACGTCCTCTACTGCCAACTGCACCAACTCGACCCACCAAAACCGCCCAACTTCAGCAACGAAGCATTGTGAGTTTAGATCCACCTACTGAGCTAGTCACCTCAGCGTCCAACGTATCCCTTCCTCCCTGTCCCGACTATGCGTCGCGTGCCACATCTCTCTGTCTCTCTCTCTCTCTCTCTCTTTTCCCTCTTCCCTCTCCCCCCTCTCACGCTCGTACCTTTCCCATGCGCGCCTTCGTTGCCCCGCCTCCCCAGGTCTCTCTTGCCCATTCTGCATCGTGGCATCTTTTTTTTTCCTTTTCGTGGCTGTCCTTTTTCTTCCTCCACCCACGCCAGTGCATCTCTTTGTTGAAACCATCGCTGTGCTTTTGTGTCTTTAACCATCGCAGAATAAAGAGCAGGGGAGGGGGTGAAAGCGAAATGCAAAGAAACGTCTCTTGAAGGATGCATTTTATTTTTTTGCAATTTTTTACTTTGCCTGGCTCATGCTACTGACCTTCCGTCGAGGTTATACCAGATACCAGCATTGTTTTGCTTCTGAATAATTTACTGAAATGTAAACATTTTTTGTTTCTCTTTACTTTCTCAGTTAGTCCCTTAGATTTTAGATCTTAGAGATAGAGATTTGTACCATGATTCATCATATATTTCTACTACTTTACTCTGTTTTATTCCTTTGGTTTAGGAGAGATTATTATTGATCACACTAGCATACATTTTGTTATAATGATGTTTACACAAACTGTTTATATAGAGATAATAATATAATCATTGTTTATATATATATAAATATTGATCAAGAAGCAAAAAGTTATTTAGCAGTTTTGTACTTGTGTAACTAAAATTATTGAGAATTTAATTTAATAGTACATGTTTTTTCATAACAGAGAATTAATGTTCTGTGAATTAAGTTTCGAAGTCCTGTGATTTTATTTTGTCATTAACACATTTTCTTTCATGCCTTTCTAGTCCCCTGTTTGTAACATGGACTATTGGAAAGGATATGCGACTACGCGGTTGTATTGGTACATTCAATGCCATGCATTTACATGCAGGACTTAGGGAATATGCTACTACTAGGTAACTATATATATTCTAGCTGGATAGTTCCACCTTTCGATAAACTTCAACACAGTTTTATTCTTTTATGCTCTTTTGTTCATCCAGTAGGTAAATTACATAGTTTATCCAAAGATAGAACAAATAAATTGGCTAGACTAGAATTTTGGATTATACTTTCAAACAAGCAATTGTGTTTCACAGTGCTTTCAAGGATTCGCGGTTTAATCCTATAACACGAGAGGAACTTCCACGCTTACATGTAAGCGTTTCTATACTGCGGCATTTTGAAGACGGCGTGGACTACTTAGATTGGGAGATAGGAGTCCATGGGATTCGCATAGAGTTCCATAATGAAAAAGGCAACAAGAGAACTGCTACTTACTTACCTGATGTTGCGACTGAACAAGGTTTGTGTGAATTATTGCGTGTGCTATGGAACTATTCTTATTATAATCATCATATTTTTTAAGTATGCTTTTGTCTCCACTAAATTGACACTTTTTTTAGGTTGGGACCAGATACAAACTATAGACTCGCTATTACATAAGGGTGGTTACAAAGGCTTAGTTACACCAGATATTAGACGCAGTGTAAAACTGACGCGATACCAGAGCGAGAAGATTACTGTAAGCTATCAAGACTACATGACACATTGGCATAACCGGCGATGCTAGCAGCTGGCTTGGGGTCCTATCCAAGGGCCCCTACCTTGCCAAACGCCCGGCACATTTTGTTATAAAAATATTTCAGATACAGTTAACGCATCTTACTCACAATACAGTACCACTCAATATAATTCTTTCATGGCCAATCAACAGCATACGTTAGTTATGGTTCAGCCGAATCACCCCACATTTATACATACACTTCCGCTGCCACCAATTCCTCCGGTTGTGGTACCTATGCAAAACTATCCGCCATTCTGATGAAATTGTGCATACTGCATCCTTCAGTACGCTATATCGTTATTCCTTACAAACTTTTGTAATGCAAAGAAATGAATTAAATGCTTAAACGAATATAACTGAAGGTGGCTGTTATGTATCATCGTCTGTTGCTTGAATTGATTATACATTTTGATTGTTTATTGCAGCATTTATTGTCTCTTTTTCTTTCATTGTTAGCTATTCTTATGCGATTTATTCGTCTGTGAAAAAAAATGCGAAAATATAATCTTCAGTATGGTGGCAATGTTCTTCCAAAATATTTGTTGTAAGCATAAATAATATTGTCGGCATAAGAAACATTTGTATATGGTAGATTCTTGTTCTCAAGATTGTACAATTTTATGATTGTTAAATTTGAACTGAAAACGAAAATCTATTTGCAAGCAACAATGTAAGTTCAGTTTGCTGTCGAATATATGACTAGCCATTGATTGTTATAATGTAAATACTATACAATTGTAGCTTTGCCATTATGCCATCATGCTAGAACATTAGATATTCATATTAGATTTGTGACGAGTAACAAAAAATTTCCGAATACATAATACTATTTATAATTAATTGTGACTATATTAGTCCATTCATTCTATAATGTACAAATTTATCATAGTCGCCTGTTTACATTACAGATTTAAATTATCAGCAAATACTTGTGAGCACAATGAAATACTTTGATTTTTTTTAATAATTAAGGAAAAATATTTAATTGGAATATTCTGTAAAACATATAGATGCACTATTATGTAGAACGCATAAAAGTTATTTTCTTTCTAAGATCTAATGTAATCGTTAATTATTCATATTTGCGTAATATTTGACGCAATAACACTACTATAACATCTGAACAAAATTTCTTTGCATCAATGGTATAAATTTTTCTTTTAGGATGGGATCATGGAGTCTTGCACAATGCATAATGCAAAAAATGAACCAATCAAAATCTTTCATTTTCTTCTTTAATCAATAATGAAATAAAAGATTCTCATTGATTTTCTTATGCATTATACTAAAATCTGTGCTACCTTTATGTGCTTTCTACAATAAGTCATTAGCTAAACTTTAAGTATTGAGATAAGAAATTGACCAATCACAGTCGAATGTGAGGAGAATAATCGGCTGTGATTAGTCAATTTCTTATGGCTTAAAACTTAATAAACTTAAATTGTGGCTTATTTTGTAGAAAACCCATTATTGTTATTAAATGCTGTCTTACTTTATAGACACTTACTGCTTTCTTTATAGACATTGATTTTTTTTATCTATTTTTATTAACATATGTGGACAAGAAACATAAAAATGACATGTAGATATGTCATATAAATTTTTAATGTTACATATTTATACCATTCCTACAATGAAGTTTTAAATGTTTTGATTATAGTCCAAAGTTTTATTACAGCAAAGGGATCGTTATACTAACAATAATTTAATTTCTAAAAATTATGTCTAATTTTAAAAACTTTTATTATGATTTGCTTTAATCTATATCGGTAGATAACTTTAGAATGGGACCTCTACTGTAAATAAGCAATGGACTACATCACTACATCACTAACAAAAAATAGATATAGATATATAATATATAGGTGTAAGACATTAAAACAAAAATGACGATCTCATTGTGATGTTGATTGCTGTGCAAATCATGGTAATGACTCATTCATTATAATGACATTCAACTAAAATCTTTTCCAACTTAAAAGTAGTAATATGGAAAAGAGCAAAAATACAGTTGTATGTACTACTATAGATGCAATTGAATTACGGCTAACGTGCATTTCGTGAAATGGCACAGAAAATGAAAATCTGTCAGTGTATGTACCTTAAATGCGTATGTTAAACAGCATTGTCACATATAAATAGAAGAGAGAGAAAGTTCAGGCATATTTTATATTAAACTGTCTTGCTTCTTAGATTCCACGGCTATATGATAGCTGATTTCATTCACTGCCAACATAACCATTGTTGTAGGTATTATACAAATCCTACTCCTACCGAAAGAATAAACGGATCATATTGTTGTACTTTGGTTGAATTGATGCGTCTGCATCTGGTGTTATCTTTTATATATTCTTATCGCATACACATAGTTCCTGGGATCTCCTTGCTACTCGGGCCCCTGTATGACGTCCAGTAAACTGCCAGTAATATACTTAATTCTAGAGTAGTTGGCAAATCAAAACTGTGGTCACCTGTGCCCAATTTGACTTTAGAAACCAAATCATATGAAGAGATTTCTTTTTTTTTCTAATTAAAATATGTAGAAAAATGTATAATATAGGCATATAAAATAAGAATACTTCATTTTCGTTTGTATAAGCTGGGATAGAAATTCAAGAAGTTCCCAAATTTAATTATATGACGTTGAAATAGTTCGTTTAACATAATAAAAGAATAAGCGTAATTTGACCTCGGTCGTAATTCCCATCTATTAAATATTGGAAGTCTGTGTAAAATACTTCTAGATTTTTTCACGATGAAATATGTATCTAATCGGAGTAATTGAAAATATCGAATTTGCTATTTTACTTGAGCCTATAAGTAAATTCGTATTATATTTAATATTAATATAAAATAATACATACGTTTGACTCGATATTAAGTAAGTTAAACTTTATATTAAATAAGTGAATCAACATTATATGGAAAAATTCTCTTAAATCAGAAAAGTCGTATGTATTATCAACATTTAAAGCAGCGATCTTTTTAAACAGTTGAAAAGCGTTTATTATTGTAACAAATCATATGGTGCCTAGACATTGAATTAATTTTGAGAAAAGGAATAGATATGTACGAGACGCATAGTGAATATCAGTGAATGATTATAACTAGACATCTTATAATATTATGTCAATGATGAAATAAAAATACATTTTATATTCTACAAAATACATTTTATATTCTTCTGTTGTCCTTATAATATTATTAAATATTGATCTAATATAGAATGGACTAAAAATATCATATATTTTTTCAATTTTATATGTATATATATTTTACTACAATTATATATACAATATCTCTCGTACTATAATACAATAATATTATAAAATTCAAAGAATGTTATTTTTAAATTTCTGCTCTTTTTCTTCTTCTATTAAATACTGCATATCTAACATTCGAAGGTAAGATTTGATTTCTGAATATGTTATAAAACCAGCTACTAACGCATGAAAAGTGAACATCATTGCAATCTTGGGAAATATTGGCTGATAGATTGTTAGGACGCGTCTAAATATTCCTCTTATGTCAGTTATGTGTGGCACATTATATATTCCACTGCCAGCAGCAATCTGTGATTCGTATAAGATGTAATAAAACTAATCAAAAGAATATCAATATCGAAAAACAGTAATAGAGAGCAAAATTTTGTCACTTACTGAGAAGTTTGCAAACGGTACAAGTATCAGTGGCAAAAACACTCCGCTACAAGTTTGCATCAAAGCAGACTTGGATTCCATGCATAGAGGACATGATATCTCTAATAATAATAGCTTATTCATGATCAACTGAAAGATATATAATATTTTGTATTATCAAACTCCTTGCTCGGATAGCTGGTTCAACCCATGCAACATACTTTATTCAAGAGACATCCTGAAAATGTCATAATAAGAAATTCATAATAGAGGTCTAGATGCATCAGAGTAATGTAAAGGCATGTATTGAGAAACCTAATAACCATATTAAAAATTTACTAAGCTTATTTAGGTTATCTAGGTTTATTCACTTAGCCTTGTATTGAGCTTACTTATTCTGTAAAGAAAAATGAATTGAAATGAATTTAGATTTTTGAAAGTATGTTTGCGAACATTGAAATAAATCCTTTTTAATTCCAATGCATTTTTATTTATTTATAAGATTTGCATAAAGCATATTTCTATGCCTTTAAATAAAACAAAATTTCAGTTCTTTAAATGCATCATGAATACTGCTCAATTTAAAACCTTGAATAGGAAATACAATTTTTCAATCCAATTATATCTATAGAAAAAAAAATTTTTCTATCCAATTAAATATAAAAAAAGTAAAAATAAACCAAGCATTTGGATGGATTGAAACGAACTAAAATCTCAATTCATTTTAATCCATTCTCGCTTACTAGATATTATTTATTATTTACTTATGGGACAATAGACTAAGTCCAAAATAGTGGTCAAAATAGCCAATGAGAAAAGTTATTAGCATTTGGCTCAGATAAAAGAATTGCACTACTTTGATACATCCAGAGCTATAGAGAGAGGACATAGGGATGTCTTCTAGATGTCTTTAAAGCGTCCTTTGGACATCATACTGTATAGGAATTTAATCGGTTTTTCCGTCAATACCTCCGTATGGACTACACCTGTCACTGCAGCTGGCGATACTGCGAGACCTAATACTGTAAGTAATGTCCCATAATTTCGGATCTTCATCCTCGCTCTAAATCGGTGATTCAAATAAAGACTAGTGATCACCGTCGTGCTGATCAGAATACCGCGTCCAACTATTAATGGCCATCTAGATTAAAGGATTTATTGTTTTATCAGGTGAAGAAAATTTTTTTTGTATAATTCTTGTGCCCACACTAACGGGTTTGAACCATAAAACAAATCGTCTAAAGTGTTATTGAGAGAAAAATGTGGCTTTTTAATAGAGAATAATGTAATGGGGTTATGTACACATCACTCCATGGTTTCCAACTTCTGATAATATGATATTGTTTCGCTATACGATCGCGTTTCGTGACAAAGGAAGGAATTTTTGATTCATCCTGCTGTGCATTGCGGATTATAATTCGTTGTGGCCGTGATATATCACCCATTTTTTATATGAGCTTCGTGAATTCATACAAAACACGTGCTCACACACCAAGTTACAACTTAACAACACAACTTAACAATTGCAACTCACAACGTGCTTTTGACAGTGTTGCCAGATCCCACGCGAATGCTACACGCATGCGACCAATCAAAATTGTCAAAGTGTGACATCACAGATAAGTGATAAATTTAAAACTGTTATTTCCAAACAGCATCTTATGTTAGCAGTATGCTCGTCAAATATATTATTTTGATTTCAAGTTTACAGGAAAAATTTGTTTTAGAATAATATTTTACAAACTAATAAATATCTTGTAACTTAACTAATAAATATTCTGTACTTTCCTTTCGATGGCAATATGAAATATGATGCATCGAAGGTGTTGGGAACATATAGCTAAACACGAGCAAAATTATATATAGTTTACTTCTTTACATTTATATAATACATTTACAAGAAATAGAAAATAGAGACTTTAATGTCTATTATACATAGGATACGACGAGCGATATCTAATAAGAACTCTGTTTTTGTATCATCACATGCAAAAAAGTATTACGATTCAAAACCGACATGTAATGTAAGAAATTTATTTGTTAATATAAAAAGTAACGACTCATTACATTTTGAATGATGGTAACAATAACGAATTACTTTTGCAAATCAATAACAAGTAATCAGAGGCGGTGAAATACGGTAAGCGAGTTCGACATGGGGGGGGGAGGGACGCCACGTTTTAGAAGCACCTAAGGGACTCTGTATGTAATTATGTATTGTGGAATACACAGTTTCTAATAGATTGAAATTCTTATTTTCAATTCTCTGTTCCCTATTCCTTTTATTGTGCGGAGCCCCTAACACCGCGTACCTACAATATATTGTACTGAATAAAGAGTGAAATAATTTTTTTCAATAAATTGCGAAATACATAAAAGTCTTGAACTATGCAGCATTATAAAGCAAATAGTTATGATTCGTTTTTATGCATTCCTCAAAAAAAAATATTTTAGTAACATCAAGTGTATGTCAATATATATATATGTATGTATATATATATATATATATATATATATATATATATATATATATATATACTTTCGATATTTTCTTCTTTTTTCTCAACGTTCTTCTTTTCTTTCTTTCTTTATATAATATCTGTCATTTTTTTTTAAATAATTGTTCCACGAGATTCGGGTAGAGATATACGCGTCGATGAATAATCGAATGTAACTTTATTTTTGTTTTGTTTAATTTTTCAAATTGAAAAATTAAATCCCATACAGCACAAAAAGATTGCAGAAACATTGCAGAATGATTTCATTGAAACATTGCAATATTGCATGGTAGTTGCGAAACATTGCTAAATCATTGTTGCAAAATTCCAACAATGTTAAGATGTCTTTTTATTATATTGCAACAAAATGTTCCAACAATATTGCAATGTAATGTATTTGGATAAATTTTTTACGAAGTCTAAAATGAAAACTATTTCTATACATATATTTCACTAACTTTAATTTTTCTACAAATCGCATTTCTAGTGATATGTGCTTTCCAAAAGTAATTTTTTATGATAAAACCATAAAATATTCCAATAAATACAGTATTAATTCTGAATAAATTTATTCGTAAGTATGGAATGCTATACATATAGTATTCACATACATTTAATAAATTGATACATATGCATCTATAGATATATAGTAATTAATAAAATTACACACAATATAATATTCAAATATAATATTCAAAATATATATGATTTTTATAAGCATAGAATATTTTAATTTATCATTCAGTTATATTTATAAAAATAATTATACGTTTTTTAAAAAATACATGTTTATATAAAATAATTTGAAATAATTTTAAAATAATCCTTTTGTTCTAATTATCATTTCTAAATTATTAAAATGAAACTACTGAAGAATAAATTTAAAAGGACACAGATGTTAATATAATATAAAAAATAATATTTTTTAAGGTTGCTCTGCCGGTGCCTGATACCTCTCCCAGGTCTCCTTCTCCTCTCAGAATAAGGTTGACATCCTCTCGCACAGGACACTCGCGTAAAACACTCGCGAATAAAACTATAATCGCACGCGGACTATAACTTGAGTCCGATTACTTGAACGGCACTCTCGAACAAACGACGCGACGAACCGGCTACGGTTCGTTCATTTTCAAATAAATCGGCGACGAGGGTACGTTAGCTTCCCCCCCTTGGATTTTTACACGAAGAGAACGATTTTCCTTAATATCTAAAAATTTATCTAGATTTATCATTCAGATCCGAAAGTTTTTAGATTTGAGAAAAATTCTTTTCGTATAAATATCCTCTGGGTACTGAGCCCTCCCACCACGTCAAGGTGTACCCGTGAGAGGAAAGATAATCTGAAAAATGTAATAGCTATTATCTATACTACTATGCAATTTTTACAAACGAATATCAAACAGTCTGCAATTCATTATCATTGCGAAATAAATTTAGAGCAGTTAAAAGAATTGAATCTTTTATTTATAGATGATGTCTGTAAGATATGATTAAAGTCAATAAAATGGGCTATTTAATAAAAAAGAGAAATATTTCTTTTATTATATCGATAATAATAGTTTCAAAGAATTACGTTTAATTTTTAAACGGAGTATAACGGAAGGTGCACAAAAACAAAAAAATAAAAATTATTAAATTATTAAACTATATTAATTCTGAAAGCAGGAATTGCGTTATTTATTATGAGAGTATTATTCATATTAATGTTTTATGACTCGTGTGACCGTTCGTATAGACAAATGCGGCCGTGTCGCGTGCCGCTCTTCTTCACATTTTTTTTTTGAAACATATAATAATCGCAACAAATAACATATAAAAATGCTAGATATATAATAAGAAATGTTGTATTTTATGAATGTTCACGTAATACGATTACTAGAATGATTAATTATTCATAAGGTACAATGTTTCGTATTATATTTAGTATTCTTCGCGATAATATTTTAAAAAGTAATGTGAAAGAACCGCACGCGACACGACTACCTATTTCTAAGAATTTCAGTAAGGGACAGCGCAGTAATTACGCGTAAACGTAAACATGACGCGCCGCTCAGTGCCACCCCGTACCATTCTCAACACAAGGTCGCACCAACCGTCTAACTGCCGAAATAAAACGAATATTACGAATAAGTAAAATAATATATTCTTCCCATTTTTAATGTTCTTCGATTAATAAAACGATTATTTCTAGTTTTAGCGGCGCGAGTCGTTTAATGTGATATCATAATTATATTGCGATATACCGAGGAACATATTTGAAGTTTATTTTATAATTTTAAATATCAATTTTTCGTATCAATTACAATGCTGACAAAAGGCAAGAAGTAAAAAGAGATTCTTATTAGCGTGGTCTTTCTTACATCATTGCTCACGTGAAATAATTTTGACATCCCAATATTACATCTCAATTTTGATTACTCTTTTCTGTGATGTAATTAAATAAAGATTAATAATATGTCATCCTTTTTTTAAACGAAGATAAATACAAAAATTTATTTTGAATTATAAAACAATTTTGACTAAATAGAATAATAGCATGCATCTAACAACAAGAATCTCATTTTTATTGTTAGTTACCGTACATCCGCGAACGTACGAAATATTTAAAATATTCATGAGCTGCGTATGTGAATAATGAATCTCAGAAATAAAGGGAAAAAGTGCATACAACCTATAATCCTTTTCAATCCTTAATATACTCCTTAGTTTTAGGCAACCTTATGTAATTCGCGTTCGTAGATATTACTATTAATTAATGCGACACGCGGAGCGACTCGAAAACACATACGTCTCCCACCGAGATCGCCTAGCGAATGCCAAAGTGACGATCGACCACCGCGCCGCGCCCCCCTAAGCCTTCGCCTCGCGACCCACCGCTTTTCGTCGCGCGCGACTCCCTTCCCCCCCCCCTACCCGCTTTCGCTCGCGACCAACCGCTTTTCGTCGCGCGCGACCTCCTTCCCCCCCGAGCTTTTCGCCAGATGTTTTTAGATTTCACCTAACTATCGCGTATGAAAAATATTCAACGATTTATTCAATTATATTTTTCATATTTTACATGATTTTGACAAACAGATATCGCCGTACATTTCGCGTTTTGCTTTGTGGCATCTCGGGCACAATCCTATTATTTGCATGATTCTCTTAAACGAATTAGTAATTATTCGCGTGAGATATTTTTAATATTTTCAATAATTCTCAATTTTCATAATTCTTTTTAATGATCCATACTTCAATAAAGATTGATAAAATATTCTATATATGTTCTTTATATAAAGATAAACGCAAAAAATCTTAATAAAATGAAACAATTTGTGCTAAATACAGGTTTGGTTAAAAGTACTAAATATCTTGTTAATCGTTATTTAATTTTTCAGTTAATAAATTAATTTAAGACACTCTACTTTTACTGCAAATTATTCTGTGTTTCAGAAATTCTTTAAACGTACGTATAATAAAATATAAAATAGATTTCGGAAACTTATTTAAAATATTAAATGACTCAGAAATGTAGTTATTTAAAATAATAAATACTAAATTTCTCTTTTAAGTTTTTAATTTAAAATATATACTTTAATTTTCATCGCTTTTACAAGTATGTAAAAATTTATTATTGAACGATTTTTACGTATATTTTGGCAACTTTAAAAAGAATTTGTAAAGTTGTATATTTATAACAAATTCTACATTGTTGTAACTAAATATAGTTAACAAAATGAAAAAAATGTATTTTTTCAAAAATGTATAACTCTGCAACATAAATATTTAAACGAAAAATTTAAACGTTAATGTTTTTTTTAAACTAAATTAAGTTAGAATTAATGGCTTATAAATTTTTAATTTAAAAGAAGTTAATAAATTAAAGTTTAAAAGTAACTAAATGAAATTAAAAATTAATGCTTTAAAATTATCTAAATTAAAAGTTATTAACTTTTTAAATTTTTTTAAATTTTTAACGTTTTAACTAATTACTACCTGACAATCCTGAACATATTTTTCATTTAAATATTAATTTAATTAATTATTACTTTAATTTATTAACTTCTTTTAAATTAAGAATTTATAAGCCGTTAACTCTAACTTAATTTAGTTTAAAAAAAACATTAACGTTTAAATTTTTCGTTTAAATATTTATGTTTCAAAATTATACATTTTTGAAAAAGTTTTTCATTTTTCTCATTTTG
This sequence comes from Acromyrmex echinatior, assembly GCF_024713525.1. NCBI lineage: Eukaryota > Metazoa > Arthropoda > Insecta > Hymenoptera > Formicidae > Acromyrmex > Acromyrmex echinatior. Next base: position 6,814,304 of record NC_141854.1, read on the forward strand.
TTAACTGTATTTAGTTACAACAATGTAGAATTTGTTATAAATATATAACTTTACAAATTCTTTTTAAAGTTGCCAAAATATACGTAAAAATCGTTTAATAATTTTTACATACTACTGTAAAAGCGATGAAAATTAAAGTATATATATTTTAAATTAAAAATTTAAAAGAGAAATTTATTATTTTAAATAACTACATTTCTGACTTATTTCTTATTTAATATTTTAAATAAGTTTCCGAAACCTATTTTATATTTTATTATACATACATTTAAAGAATTTCTGAAACACAGAATAATTTGCAGTAAAAGTAGTGTCTTAAATTAATTTATTAACTGAAAAATTAAATAACGATTAACAAGATATTTAGTACTTTTAATCAAACCTGTATTTAGCACAAATTGTTTCATTTTATTAAAATTTTTTGCGTTTATCTTTATATAAAGAACATATATAGAATATTTTATCAATCTTTATTGAAGTATGGATCATTAAAAAGAATCATGAAAATTGAGAATTATTGAAAATATTAAAAATATCTCACGCGAATAATTACTAATTCGTTTAAGAGAACCATGCAAATAATATAGGATTGTGCCCGAGATGCCACAAAGCAAAACGCGAAATGTACGGCGATATCCGTTTGTCAAAATCATGTAAAATATGAAAAATATAATTGAATAAATCGTTGAATATTTTTCATACGCGATAGTTAGGTGAAATCTAAAAACATCTGGCGAAAAGCTCGGGGGGGAAGGGGGTCGCGCGCGACGAAAAGCGGTGGGTCGCGAGGCGAAGGCTTAGGGGGGCGCGGCGCGGTGGTCGATCGTCACTTCGGCATTCGCTAGGCGATCTCGGTGGGAGACGTACGTGTTTTCGAGTCGCTCCGCGTGTCGCATTAATTAATAGTAATATCTACGAACGCGAATTACATAAGGTTGCCTAAAACTAAGGAGTATATTAAGGATTGAAAAGGATTATAGGTTGTATGCACTTTTTCCCTTTATTTCTGAGATTCATTATTCACATACGCAGCTCATGAATATTTTAAATATTTCGTACGTTCGCGGATGTACGGTAACTAACAATAAAAATGAGATTCTTGTTGTTAGATGCATGCTATTATTCTATTTAGTCAAAATTGTTTTATAATTCAAAATAAATTTTTGTATTTATCTTCGTTTAAAAAAAGGATGACATATTATTAATCTTTATTTAATTACATCACAGAAAAGAGTAATCAAAATTGAGATGTAATATTGGGATGTCAAAATTATTTCACGTGAGCAATTATGTAAGAAAGACCACGCTAATAAGAATCTCTTTTTACTTCTTGCCTTTTGTCAGCATTGTAATTGATACGAAAAATTGATATTTAAAATTATAAAATAAACTTCAAATATGTTCCTCGGTATATCGCAATATAATTATGATATCACATTAAACGACTCGCGCCGCTAAAACTAGAAATAATCGTTTTATTAATCGAAGAACATTAAAAATGGGAAGAATATATTATTTTACTTATTCGTAATATTCGTTTTATTTCGGCAGTTAGACGGTTGGTGCGACCTTGTGTTGAGAATGGTACGGGGTGGCACTGAGCGGCGCGTCATGTTTACGTTTACGCGTAATTACTGCGCTGTCCCTTACTGAAATTCTTAGAAATAGGTAGTCGTGTCGCGTGCGGTTCTTTCACATTACTTTTTAAAATATTATCGCGAAGAATACTAAATATAATACGAAACATTGTACCTTATGAATAATTAATCATTCTAGTAATCGTATTACGTGAACATTCATAAAATACAACATTTCTTATTATATATCTAGCATTTTCTACGATTATTATATATTTCAAAAAGAAATGTAAAGAAGAACGGCACACGATACCTCTACTTGTCTAAACGAACGGTTTCACACGAGTTATAAGAAAGCAATGTTAATACGAATATTCTCATGCAAATAACGCAATTCTTACTTTCACGATTAATATAGTTTAATAATTTAATTAATTTTTTAGTTTTGATTTATACGATCCATTTAAAAATTAAACATAACTTTGAAATTATTTATCGATAATAAAAAAAATGTTTCTCTTTTGTATTAATCTCTAGTCCATTTTATTGACTCTAATCATATCTTACAGACATCTGTAAATAAAAGATTCCCTTTTATCTATTTTGAATTTATTTTGCAATGATAACGAATTGCAGACGTGTGTTTGATATTCATTTCTAAAAGTTAACCGATTGCATAATAATTGTACAGTAATATAGATAATAGCTACATATATTACATTTTTCAAACTATCTTCCCACGGGTACAACCTTGACGTAATGAGAGGGCTCAGTACCCAGAGGATATTTACACGAAAAGAACGGTTTTTCTCAAGTATCTAAAAATTTTCGGATTTATCTGAATGATATTTCTAGATGAATTTTTAAATATTTGAGTAAAATCGTTCTCTTCGTTTAAAAATCCAACGAGAGAAGTTAACGTACCCTCGTTGCCGATTTACTTGAAAATGAACGAACCGCAGCCGGTTCGCGTCGCGCGTTTGCATCGGGAGTGCCATAAGTTATCGGACTTAAATTATAGTCCGCGCGCGATTATAATGTATTATTCGCGAGTGTTACGTGAGTGTCCTGAGAGAGAATGTCAACTGAGAGGAGGAAATTTAGGAGAGATATCAGGCATCGGCGGAGCAATCTTGCGGTAAATATTATTTTTTTCTTATGTAAAATTGAGCTTTTTTTGCTTGTTTTTAAATCATTTTATTTGACAATGATTTAAAAATGATTATTTTTATATCATTGTTAAATAAAATGATTTGAATAATTATATATTCTATAAAATAATTATATACCTTTTTTAAAGTTCTTAGCAAAAATGAATTTGTATAAAATATTAAAGTAATTTTTAAGTAACTCTCCTTTTCTTTAAATTAGATAATACAATAAAGAATAATATTTAAAAAGTTATTACAATTTTATTAGCAAAATACAATAAAATAATTCTGGTAAACAATTTTTTATGCATTTTTTATGTATAAATATGTATAAATATACATAAACATGCATAAATATTCATAAACATGTATAATTATACAGGGTGTTTCTTAAGATGGATCAGGGTCACATTGAGGGTCGAGAATGGATCAAAGAAAACAAAAAATTCTTATATCATTTTGAGATATTCGCTCGAAAGTTTTCGAATTAAAAAAGGAAACGTCTAACAGAAAGGCCGGTTACACTAACATAATTAACATAATTATAATTTTGATTTTAAGCGGAACTTAAAATTCTCTCTATCTCGTTTTAAAACCGAAAAGAGACAAGAACAAAGAGAGTTTTAAGTCTTGCTTAAAATCAAAGTAAGTTGGTGCAACCAGGCTTAAGATTATTAAAATGAAGATTAATGTATTTTCAGCTACATCTTTAGCTATATGTTAATAAAACTTTTATAAAAATATATATTTAACACAAACGTTCACCTCGCAGGGTAGAACAATGTTTCTTTTTGCTATTTCGTTATAAAATTTTATTATTAAATTCGTTCGTTTTGTGCAAAAACACATCGAATGAGTTTAGTTTTATCGAAATTGGACGTGAGAGAAAAAAAATTAAGTTTATAACATTTACCACTGAAGTAAATCTCTTTAAAGGAATGAAATATTAAGTAGATACTATAAAAACCGCCACTGTCCAGCAAATGAGAATGGATTGAAATGGATTAAAATGGATTCAGATTTTAAAAAATACGGATTCATGAATGTTAAAATGAATCCTTTTCAATCCTGAATGCATTTTTATCCATTCATAGAAGCAATATTGCATAGAACATATCTCTATGCCTTTCAATCCAAAAATAATATTAGTATTTTCTGTGCACATCTGTGAATATTGCTCAATTCAGAATTGTAAATAGGAAGTACAGTTTTTTAATTTAGTTGAATTGAAAAATAATATCAGTAATTTCTGTGCAACGTGAATACTGCTCAATTCAATATTCTGAATGAAATGCAATTTTTCAATCTAATTAAATAAAAAAAGTTTTTATTTAAAAATAAATCATAAATACTACTTAAATTATTTAAAATTATAAGTAGGAAATTTTTCATTTTAATCCAATTAAGTTCAAAAAAGTTGTAACGTAAAAATAATGAACGCAAAATTTTCAGATTCTAGTGATTACAATATTCTTTGGTTAATTAAATGTTTTCTAATCGAGTTATAAATATACAAAATTTTTTTTTTTTTAGTATCTGTGTTACAGTCAACTGTGGAATGATATCGAGAGGTGGATGACTTATAATATAATAAATTACACGTTACAATGTTTTGCTAATTTCTTATCATGATACACAGCTATATATACCTAACATGTATCAGAAGAGAGGGTAAAAAGGAATTATGTAGGGGGAGTTATGCTAAGCACAGGAAAATATATCTCTGGTAATTTTTCCAGGTATCACTCTGCAAGTTCAGATCTTCGATTTGTTTTTTCATAAATATCATTTCTGACGTCATTCTTTTATGAAAACATGATTCATAATGAAGGAAATTTTTTGTTCATTTTTCGATTTTATACTTGATTATATTTATAAAATTTTGAAAATATAAGATTATTGATCCAAAAGTCCAAATTATTTTCCATTTACTATATTTCATTTTATATAATTATTTTTAAAATATTTTTTTACATTTTATTTTATTTCATTTATTCATTGTCATATATCTTCTTGATATTTTTACAATATGTTATCAGTTTTCTTGTATTTACATGAAAAAGCTTTAATAAAATAATTTTTTTAATTTATGATAACGTATTAGATATCTTTTTTATTTTTTTCCGTATTCTCTTTTTCTCAGAGAATATATAAAATTAAAATTTTATAATTATAATTAAATGAGGTATAAATGTTTTTATTTATAATGTAAAGGAAGAAAATTAATATAATGTTTATAATTTAATGACAAATTACAAATACATCGAAGTTTTTATTATATATAAAATATTTATTTTAATTTTTTATTTTAATACGTTTTCTGTCAAGGAAACGCGATAACATATTGAAGTTTTAGTCTAATGAATGGAGCTCCTTTTTGGAAAGCTCTGCCTATTAAAAAAGTAAATAACGTAGATCTTTTATAAACCATGTTTTATATAACATTAATCTAATATTATTAGTAATTTTAATGCAACATTGTGATATGATGTTAATATGAAATACTACAAATGCCTCAAACATTTATAAGAAGAAGGAGATATTTTGTAATAACGATAAATGCTTGTAGTTAATTAATAACGAGATTAATAGTAATCGATTAATATGCTGAGAATGAACTTACAGATATACATGAAGGACGAAACAAACTCGACGTAAAATGAGAAACAATTGATGTAAGCACGTTGATATGAGCAACACATGCGTAGTTAAATATTAGGTGTTGGAATTAATTCGTAGCGTTTTTTAATGAAAGAATGTTATTTATTTCACATGAGCATTAAAAAATACATTAATGAAAGTACTTCCCATCACTTGTAAAACGCTACGAATTAATTCCAACACCTAATAATTTTAATTTTTTTATTTTTGCGCGTCAGAAAGAATGTGACAATACTCCTTACGTGATAAGAAGTAATACCAATAGGTAACCAATCAATCCCGCATGTTTTTAAAATCATAGGTAGTATTTGTAAGATAATTGAATTACTATGTTTTTTATCATATAAGACTAATAATACATATTACCTGAATATAAGAATTTTATAATTTACAGAAATGTAACCTAAAGAAAAAAAGAAAATTTATATGAATAGAGGAAACGTAATAAACATTAATAAAAATGAATAATGATAATTTGTGTAAATCATGAGAAAAAAATTTGAAATAATCAATTTGATTATAATTTATAATCTGGTATTATAAATTTTGCATAATTTTGGTAGTTTGTAGTTTTGATTTAATTAAAAGAAAAGAGCTTCTAGTTTTCAAGATTTGGATCTCTGTTGTTAAATTCATAATGAGCAATTACATTAATTTGTTTTATTTTTTATCATTTCTTTCTCTCTACAAGTTACTGCTCATACTTTGTATGTCGCTAATTTAACTAAAACAATGAGAGATTAATTAATTTAACAAGGAATGTATTGATTTAAATTTAGACTATTATTCATTAATTATAAGTGCATTAATATGGATGTTGTTTACTTCGAAAATAAGCAATTTAATCACATAATGGATTGATTTATCTTGATGTTAAAATCTCTTTAATAGGTGCCTATTGAGCATCAAAAATTTAATTATGATATTGTTTCAGTAGTTTAACTGTTTTTAAGTCCGGAAAAATTAATTCGGCGCGGAGTTCAAATTACTACAAATATGATATATATATGCATGCATGTACACATATAATATATAAATTCAGGTTAAATTATTTAAGCATTAATGATTCAGTTTCGATCGTTATGGGCCTTTATTTCCTATTTCTTATTGCTTGTGTTTTCACATGTACACGGATAAAACGACTACGGTTGCCACAACCAAAAGTAGCTTCAATACATTTTTTTATTATAAGAAGTACGATTGTGACTCTTTATAGCCATAATCGTAAGATAATTATAATCTTAACGGTTATGGCTATAAAGATATGTTCATATGGTTATCACATACAATCAAATGCCGAAGGTACTGTAACTTTCAAGCTTTATAACTCAAAAAGTACTTAATGAAAAAATATTTGATTATGGTGTTTTAAAATACTCTCGAGATAAGCTATAAAAATATACAATAAAAAAATGGAGATTTTTATTTAAAAAAATCAACGTAACCTCGATCTGACTTTAGCGAGTTTGGTTACTTAAGGTTAAACTGATAAGATCAGTAAATAGATCTTTTTAAATCATACAACTTTTGTCAGAACATTTTTTTCGATTGGACCTTATCCTGCGAAGATAAAAAGGATGATTTGAAACACCCGGTATAACACATATATTCTGTCTGAATTTATATATGTATATGTACTCGTATATTATACATTTAGTGGAATCTATTACAAGAAATTACATTATGTATCGATAATTTAGAAATTATAAATATACATATGCAATTTCATTATCATTATCACGGAAAATTTACAATCTTAGAAAGGTCTTATATTTAAAACCTTCATAACATAGCTAAAAAAATTATTGAAATAAAAAAATGCATTTTATAGAAAATGAACAATACATTCATGATTTTTTATCAGCATTTCAAGATCATCTTTTTCATAGAAAAATGTTAAATGTTGCAGAAAAGCTATTTTTTTTGCGTATTATACGTCAGTTATTTTGAAAACCTGACGTGATGGAGAAATTTGGTTTGCAATATCGAGTGTGCATTTTCAGCATTCAAGAATCTGAGCGCACACAAAAATCTATAAAAAATATCTTATTAGAAGTAATTTTTTGCTATGTATTTATGTTATTCATAGACTTCTATAAGTAGACTGTCGACTTCGCCGCCATATTTGAAGATAGGGTTGGGCAACGCCGTGTTTAATTTTTTACATTCACACTTGTATAAATCACACGGATAATTATTGCTCAGTATACATCATATATTTACAGACTGGACGTATACATATATATATGTGCTTGGGGGAAACAAAACAAGGATAGCTCGGAATCAGGTCTCTTTCTATCACATTAAATCAGCAGTCTACTTATAGAAATCTGTGATGTTATTTGAATTTAAGAAATAATTTATTGAAAATAAAAATATTGGTTTAGACAAATGATCTTGTTTTTTTCATCCAGTAAATTATCTTTATTAAACATAATTATGTAATTATTTAATATGGCCAGAATAATATGGGAGCTCCTGGAAGATAACAGAAAGTAAAATAAGACTAGTTACTTAATCAGAGAGAATTTTAACTTTACATATAAAACATATTTAAGCGCCTTTAATAAAAAAATAAGAAAATTTTTGGTTCATTTGTGCATAAAGTTAAGGAAATTTTGATATATAATAACATTTTATATTGATTTATTATATTTATATAATTGATTTGTTGATACAAATAAATATAATGTATTTGTATTAATAATATTGTATAATTTTATTTAAATATTAAAATATTTATTACATACAAGTGAATCAAGAACAAATGTTGTGAGCGTATTTCGCACATTGTTGTATTCTTAAGATTTGTGCGAGTATTGCTGATATTTTTATTTTTTATATGTAAAGAAAAGTTAGTAATGCCCAGTATAGTAATGCCCAGTTAATAATGCTCAGTAATGCCCAGTAATGTCCACTAATATTCTAGTAATGCTTCAAATATGTACACTGTAATGCCTTCAGTTTTATCCCTTGATTTAAATTTAATTAAGTAATTTTAAACAATCGCGTATTACAAATAAAATAAAAAATTAAATTATTTTTACAGCATGTGCTGTTTAATGCATGTGCAAAAATAATATACAATGAGTAGAAGTGATATTTTTATATATCTATTCTTTAAAATGTTTTTTTATCAACTCAGTTGATCTTGTTACTAAATAACTAAATGTAGGTTTGCTGAGAAATAAAAATATTACATTGAAACTACAATTTGTTAAATCATTATTCGTCATATCAACATTACTCGATATTGATTATCGATCTATCGTGGAAAAATTTTTGTAATAAATGCAAGAAAACAAATTCTATTAAAAGTTTTCTATAGACCGATCATCCGATAGTTCGATGAAATGTATTCAAATTGATTCAACTAACTGTTTAGTTCTTCCGTCCAGTTCTTTTTGAATCTCTTGCAACGACTTGCCTTTAGTCTCGGGCATGCAGAAATAGATATATGGTACAGCAGTTATCAATAACAAAGCATACACGTAGAATAAGTATTTTTCTGTGATTAAATTGATTAAAGGCTGATATGTCGATGTGGAGATAAAGGAGGATATCGCACAGATGATGCTGGCGAAACAGCTAGCTACGCACTTAATATGTGGCAGAAAGATCTCACCCAGTACCGTGTTAGGTATCGAGACGAGACCTACGTATGAAGCTATCTGGAAGAGCAACACTGAACAAATCGGTAGAGCCTGAAGAGTAGCGGGATTATAACCTGCATCAAGAAGCTGATATTGTATACCTAGACAGATTAGCGAGATCGTGACAGCTAAGGTGGAGAGGATTATTAGGATTCGCCTGCCGAACTTATCGATTAAGAGCATAGAAAGCATAGAGCCGACAATCCCGATAGCAGTAACGATAATTACGATCATTGACGGTTTTATGACTGTCACTTTGGTGTGTCTCAGAATGGTCTCCATGTAGAATAATACATTATTTATGCCGCATTGAAGATACATGAAGAGTAGCGATACGAGTATTTGTGCTTTCCAAATATATGGAATTTTGAATTCTTTTATAACTTCTGCAAATGGTAAGCTGCTATTCTTTTTGAGAAAGAGCTTCAGTGCTTGCAGTTCCGATTCTACATCGCAATCACGATGATACCAGTGTATCGAGATTCGCGCTTTAGACTCCTGTTTAATCTTGATGAAATGATGTGGCGATTCCGGCAACCAAATGAAAATTATTATTAGTATGACGCAAAGAACCAAGCATACGGTAGCACTCACGTCCATTCTTAAATACGCACCCATGATACTCATCATTAGATTGCCTATTGATAATCCGCTTACAGCTGCAAAAAGACATTAATTCTTATTAATCCTTATATAAATGCTTATATTTTAATTTAAACAATATAAGAAATAATGACAGCCGATACTGGATTTTCGTATATAATGTACAATTTTAAGTGTCACTGCGCGTACCTTAACACTGAGGCACTACCAATGTCTCTAGATTAACAAAAGATTGATAAAAAAGGCATATACAATACATTAGATACAAAGACGTACATAAATTAAATTTAAAAAAAATGCAAATTCGACTCACATTTCGAGTCTTTTTCAGCATACATTAAAAACGGATAATAATAATTGTTCATTAAAACAGAACAGATTTCTTCTGAGTTGCAAACAAAAGGATTGTCAAGTGATTGTGATAATCTTTTTTTAATTTACTGATCACTTTGAATCTAACATTTGATTTATTGTTTATGATAATCTATTTAATTTTTTCTTTTAAATTTTTATTCATTTGAATTTATATCTTACTTATGCATAAATCTTATAACTTTTAACTCACATGACAACTTTTTATTTGTAATTTGGCTTCATAGAAGAAATCTAATGAACAATTTTTATGTTTTCAATTTATACTGAAAAGAACACGAAATGTTTACGCATTTTAATTTATATGCACTTACGTCTAACATATTATATCTTTTCTATCAATCTTGTTAATAAAGTTGTGTACTGCACGTAAGAAAATCTAGTGCCGGTCTTTCTAATTATTCTCATTCTAACTATTATATATTATTTACTATTAATGCGATTCTATGTTCTTTAACTATTTAGAATTTTTTGCTTTCTCTTTTATGTTATATCTTATCAATTTTATAAACCAAAAGTATTAATATATAAATGCGAATTAAAAATTGTACATTTATTAATTATATCACAAAATTAATTGTTCAGATAGTGCGCTATTTTCAATGATTTCTTTAAAAGTAAAGTTATAATTATTTAAAAAAATTAACCCTAACTGTAACTTTGCAAGTAATGATTTACTTTCCGATTCAGTATTTAATTGCATAAAATATACGATTAAAATCATTTACTGATATATTTGTGATACTCACGAAGTTTTTTTTGTCAAAGGTTGTCTTTAGATTCGGTTCGAGATTCGATTTAAGATTTGGCTTAAAATTCGGTTTGAAATTCGGCTCGAGATTCAGCTCGATAATCTGAATGCACTTTTTTATGATGTAATCATCCGAAAATTAAATAAATAGAATCGTTGGCCGGTTATATTATATATATATATATATATATATATATATATATATATAATATAACATATAATATATCATATTCTTTCTCTTCACTGCTTGTTGTTACTAAGCCTTCACGGGAATGTACTCTATAAGAAAAGCGACGAATCTTAAAAGTTGTTTTAGTCCTTGGGAATGAAAAATAATGATCGATGAATAATGTAAATGTTTCGTAATAACATGTTAAGGCGATTTCATTCGTAAAACTGTAGAAGTATTAGTGATTTTTTATTATTTTTATTCATTATTCACATTCATTATTCAAATAAATTACATATAGTGAGTCCAAAAAGTACAAAAGAAATTTTTTATTAAAAAAGTCTTATCTGTAGAAAATAAACATTAATTAGCAATTTTATACTCGACTTACTCGGATTTTTTAAGTAAGACCCCTCACTTTTTCTTTCCTTATAGACCTTTTCAAAACACTATAATTTTATCCATTTTAGATCAGCCGTTTAGAAGTTATTGAGCATTTTATAGTCAGATTTCAGCGACTATAGATGATCGTACACAAAAACTGTTCATTTTTTTGTGCTAAAACTTTTTCTTTAGCAGGTTATAAGTTATAACATATGTGAAAATTTGATTTCACCGGGATCCAATTTCATATAGGATTAGTTCTTACATGTCATATATACATACAGCCAAAGCAAAAAGTATTCATACAAGGAAATTTGTTATAAAAAAAGTCTTATTTGTAAAAAATAAACATTAATTAGCAATTTTATACAATAAATGCATTTTGTTCTAACATAAACAAACGAACTTCGCATGTATTCCTGATTGTAGAAACTAAACTTCTCGTCTGTACGAATAGCATAGATTTTTGAGCATTCAAATAATACAATTTTAAATTTTCACTTTTTTTCAGATGATATATTTTGTAATTAATACGTATATTTTTGGTATATATAATTTTAAGAAACACACAGTCTATTTTATTCTTTATGAATAAATTGTTAATTATCCAATAAAAAATGGTCGTCAATTAAACGTTGAATCGACGTCAAATTGATGTTGAAATCATTGTATTTATATCGATTCGATGTCAATTCGATGACTCATTTCTCGCTGGATAATATTTACTTTTTAAAAATAAAGTTTTTTTAAAAAATATTTTTTCTGTACGAATACTTTTTATACTCACTGTACATATATTAAAGAAAAGTCGCCAATATTGATTTCTATAAAGAGACTTCCCCTTATTTTTTAGAAACTAAACACTACATTTTATTATTGATAAAAACATGTGATAGAAATAAACTGCAAATATATACATGTATTATAAATTTTTACTTCTTTAATTTAAATGATTAAGGAAATAAAAATTTATAATTCATACAGAATAAATCAGAGTAGTTGAATCAGTTTTTTTTTTACCCTATGAGAAAATTATTCACTAATTATATTGATTTAGCGATATAGATCAGATGCGTGGATACATCGTGCGAATTGCTGGTCTGGACGCGCACCGAGAAAAAGACACATTTTTAATATCTTGTAACAATTTTCACAACGTTAAACGTGCGTATTTTTGTATATACTCAAACCAGCAGTTTACACGATGTTATCCACGCATCCAATTTGTATCATTAAGTCCATAATAGATAGATGTGTAATCGATAATTTTTTCATAGGGTAAAAAATTGGTTCAAGTACTGTGATTTACTCTGCATTACATTAAAGTTAATTACTATATTCATCAAAAAAATTGCTAGAAATACTAATTTTAGAAATGTTAATTATTGACGTAACGATACAAATGCTTAGATAACGTCGTGCTAGTTTGAATACGGAAATAGGCACATTTAGTGTTGTGTTGTAAAAATTGTAGATATTAAAAATACACATTTTTCTCAGTGTGCTCAGCTCAGCAATTCGCACAATATATCCACACATCTATGTAATCTGTATCGCTAAATCGGTACTTAGGTCGGTTCTATCGGCGCGCTCTCATTAGTACAATTGCAAACATTAATATCTTGATTATTAAGAATATCGCTAAACGGTAAAGGACTTTTATGTTTATTTCGATCCCATCTACTTTCCTGTGGGCGGTTGGAGAAGTCTCGCGGGATACCCTGTACATAGAAGTCGTAGATGGTCATAGGATCTCAAATTATAAAAAATTGACCAATTCTAATCAAGTATTCTCCTTATATTTGTCTGCGACTGGTCAATTTCTCCCTTAAGACTTCACGATCATCTATAGATTTGTTCGCGTCGCATGTTCCAACACGTTCCAATATGCTCCTACCATAGCTCTTACTTAATCCAACGCACTTGATAGAGTGAGTAGGAGCTACAGTAGGAGCATGTTGGAACATATTAGAGCTTGCGACGCGAACAAATCTTATGATTTCTGTGATAAACGATCCAAAAAATAGGTTAGGTTCTATATAGTTTGCTTCTATTACTAATAATTAGTTGGTATAGCAGATTAGTAGCAATTACAACAAATCAATTTTGTTGTCATATATTTATTGATTAGTACCTTGTTAAAGGTACTGGTGGCTTGTTAAATTAACAAAATCCTTTCTCTCATTGTCAGTGTAGAACGGACTAAACTAAGTCGAAAAATCTTTTATCATTTTGCAATTTTTGCAATACTTTATAGGAGATATTAATTTCTAAAGATCACACCAAATAAGCACATATCCGTGCGAACTAGATTACGTCTATCAATTGCAGTCGATTATTGCGCGAGAACTACTTGGTAGGCGCGCATTAAGCGCCATAACTTAAGCCTACCAAGCAGTGACTACTCCCTGTGCAACAAGCACGTAGCGATCGCGACTAATACGGGCGTATACTTGATGATAATCCGCGCAGATACTCATTAAGTGATATTTAGAAATTAATATCTCCTAAAGTATTGCACAAAGGACTTTTCAATTTAATTTAGTCTGTTCTACACTGACAATGAGAGAAAGGATTTTGTTAATTTAACAAGCCACTAGTACCTTTAACCTTTAACAGGATACTAATCGGTAAAGAACTTTTCGACTCACAAGGGAAATTTCACAACTGTCCGGAACCGATTTGATTCCCCATAAAATATGTTGTTAAAATCTAAGAGACACGAAAATCTAAGAGACACGTATTTTTTTATACATGCCCTAAATCATGTTAAAGAGAAAAAAAATCTCTTTAAAAAAAAACGGTATTTTTCTTTCGAATCGTTGGAAGATGATATAAAAGATGGACAAAAATTTTTTAAACAGAAGTTGTACGATTTTAAGAGTACTTCAATGTTGTAAAGAAAAAAAATTAAAAAAAATTTTTTTGTTAACAATTGCTAAACAAAAAAATTTTTTTTTAATTTTTTTTCTTCACATTGAAGTACTCTTGATTTATAGTATAGTATAGTAAAGATGATTTATAATAGATATAGTAATCAAAAATTAGTTTCTAATATAACATAAAATAAAATGCATAAGTACCTTGTACCTATGTATCTAAAATTTAAAAGATACCATATCCAAAAATAACTAAATACGGATACAGGTATTTCCGCCTATAAGAATCCAGGTAATGTACTTAGGTACAGCTAAAATATCTAGATACTGTATCTAAATACTTTTACTTACGTTTCAACACTGTTTGTGACTTGTTTTTATATAAAATCATGTGATCTTTGTAGTGAGCACATGTCGAGATTCCGTGAGAAAATGATGGAACAATTGATTGTTTGCATAAATAATGTCTTTAATAAAATTCACACGCATTTGGATACTTATTGTAATGAGGCACGCTCGCAACTTTTTTATCTTGTATATGTACTTTGCATTGTAACATGAGCGACAGTTAATGATTGAGATCGAAAGAGATGTCTCCAATGAATGATATTAATTACTCTTTTTGCGTTATTTGTGGCAGATGTTATATAATTTCCTTTTACTGATCTCGATAAAACTCTGTCAGTAGAATCGTGTCTTATTGTTAATATTGCTTCACTCAAATGCGTGACCTCGACAAGACTTTATTAGTAGAACCGTGTCTTATTGTTAGTATTGCTTCACGTCATAAATGCGTAGCTCTTGCGTAGCCTCTGTAATTTGGTAACGTTTATGCAATTAGCGAAAGACTTTTATCCTACTTTTACACAATCTTCCTAAAGCTTATTCGCGATTTCCGCATCAAGGTTATATTTTCGCAACCTTCTGAGAAATTGATTTCGTAATTGTTGTTATCCTGCAACTGCTTGTTGATAAGTATTAATACATTTTCTAAATACAATCATCCAGATTCTAAATTCAACATATCCAGATAAAAATGAATTCTACAAGTTCAAAAATAAAATTCTTATGATCTTCTATTGCAAATTGCATAATTTAAATAATAGATGTATTATTAATATTAATTCTCTGCAAAAACAATTTATTAAATTAAAATGTATGATGAAACCTAGGTGATACGTATTTTTATATCTATTAAAGTCCCATAAATAAAAATTCTACTTAATTTAAACTATGTATATCAGACATATAAAAAATGTGATATCAATAATGGGCTAAATTTGCCATCAAGTTAAAGCCCATAAATAAAAATTGTACTTAATTTGAACGGTACATATCAGGTATGTAAAGGATTTGATATCAATAACTACATTGTAATCTTTAAAAATTGTTATATTAGATTTAAGTGGTACAGTAATACCATTGTAATTTTTTTTAAATATTCACCATTCAACCATCTTTTTAATAAATGTAGCATTTAAATTAAATATATTATTTTGAACGGTTTTTGTTTCATTTTTAATCCAGCAACGCCAAATGTTTTTACATGAAAATTTTTTTATTTCAATTTTTTAATTTTATTCTGTTACGCCTTAATTCTCTGTGATAATCCTTGGGTTAACAAGATAACCCAATGGATTTCATTTTTTAATTTTTTATGCAACAGAGTTTTGTTCAAGATTCATATATATGATTTAGATTGAGCAAGGTAACAACTTTTAAAGATTATAATATAGCGCCAATTATTGATATCAGATCTTCTATATACCTGATACCGTTCAAATTAAGTACAATTTTTATTTATGGGTTTTTAACTTAATGGCAAATTTAGCGCCCATTATCACATCTTTTATATGCCTGATACGCATCATTTAAATTAAGTAGAATTTTTATTTATGGGATTTTAGTAGATACAAAAAAACGTATCACCTGAGTTTCATTATACATTTCAATTTAATACAATTTTGTTTTGCAGAGTACGTATCCACAGCGCTTTTTTACCTTTTTTTAAAAAGGTAAATGTATGCTGATATCTCATGCATTTTGTAAGCATTTAATGTCTTTTTAAAAACAGTATATGAATTAATTAATTTAGTACATATCTTTTCGAAGAACCGAAGAATACATACTCTTAGCGCCTTTTTCGTCCCTTTTTTTAAAGTTTTGTACTGATATCATATATTTTGTAGAGTCTTGTTTCCTTTATGGGACTTTAATAGATACAAAAATACGTATCACCGAGGTTTCATCGTATATTTTAAGCCAATGAAATTTTGTGTGCAGAGCACGTCCCCACGGCACTTTTTCACCTTTTTTTGAATAGGTAAATGTATACCTATCTCTAAATGTATACCTATCTCTAACCACCAACTAATGTAACCTATTCTTGAATAGGTAAATGTATATGATATCTTATGCATTTCGTAGTGTTTAACGTCTTCTTATAAACAGTATATAAATTAATCAATTTAATACACATTTTTTTCTGAAGAACCGAAGAATACGCACTTTTAGCGCCTTTTTCTACCCCTTTTTAGGGTAAGTTTTGTACTGATATCATGTATTTTTTTGTAGTGTTTAACGTTTCTTTATAAAATCATTTTTTAATGTAGTGAAATTTCTTCTCGCGAAACATATATTCGTATATATATATACTACCTTCTTACCTCTTTCAAAAAGATAAATTTATATACTAATATCATGACCCTTGTAGTTTTTAATGCTTTTTTATATAAAGAGTATATAAATTAATTACTTTAGTACATTTTTTACGAAGATTTTTGACTGTAACATTAGGGTTGGAAAGTCCAATCGTTTCTTCTAACGAGTTGGAACGATCACTCGTTAGTGAAAAATAGTAACTTGTTATTTGTAACGCGTTACTTTTTATTTACTCATTACTTGTAACGAATAACGTTATGCGATACTTATTACGAATAACTTTTTCAATGAGTAAACGTAAAATGTAAAAAGTTACTTTTTTTCAGAATTATTGTATATATATACAGGGTGCGTCACCAAAATCCGGACAAATCGAACAATTCCTTGTCGTGGCAGCCTCAGAGAGCCTCTTTAATGTGTACGATTTGTATCAAAGGTCCTCCTCGGCAATTCGACGCATTGTTGGCTCGCTTACACCAACAATCGATGCTAATTTTCGCAACGATTGCCTTGGGTCATCCGAAATCAGCATTTGAGCCCTTTCAACGACTGCAGGGATCCTCGCGGTGCGTTCTTTCGAGTGACTCTTCCTCGCTGGCATACTGGAACCTTCGTTGGACTGTTCTAAAGCCGTATATTTTGCCACAACGTCATAAACAGTGGATCTCGGGTATCCAAAGAACCGAATTATTTCCGTTGCTGAGCGCCCGGCGCGAAGGTCTTCGATGATTGCGGCTCTTCGATTATACTCCGCACTTGGTTTCAACATCACGGCCATTTTGAGAATATGACTGTTTACTAGAAGCATCAGGCTTTCTTGAACGCCAATAACAATCTCTGGCGGAGGCACAGTATAGCGGAAAATTTGAATTGAAATTTGTCCAGATTTTGGTGACGCACCCTGTATTCATATGTATATATATATATATATATGTGTATATATATATATATATATACATATATATACATATATATATACATATGAATGACATTCATATATATTATTCTATTATATTTAGTCTAAAATGTTTCATAATTTAAAAAAGATGTTTGCATTTGTCTTTATTTAAAGAATGTACAACATATTATCCATCTTTATTAGTGAATAAAAATTAGAGATACCTCGAATTTTGGATTTAAAAAATAGAAACATTTCACGTAAGCAATTATGTAAAAAATTTCACTAGTAAACCGCTTTTTACCTCTCACCTTTTGACACATTAGTTGAAGAAATATTCGAAATTCTGAAATAAATATCAAATAGAGAGCTCCTTCGATGTTACACGATAATAGGGGATGATATCTCATATAACTCGCGCTGCTAAAACTATAGAATGTTAATTTCTGAAAAAATCGATATAAGAAATTGTTTCATTCTGCGAAATATTAATTTATAAATTATACTTTTTTTCAACTAATATAAAGACAAGTTGTCTATATACTAATATTCAGGGCTCAGTTGTATTTAAAACATAAAATTATTTAAAGTATATACTTTTAATAAAAAAGATAAAAAGATTATTTAGTATTTATTATTTTAAATAACTTCTATGATCTACTTCTTAAGTAACATTTTAAATAAGTTTCCGGAACTTATTTTATATTTTTTATATAAATCGTATCAGAGGGTTGGTCGTATTTATAATAAAATAATTTTATTTAAAATATGTATTTTATAAATAAAGATAATATTATAAAAAAGCAGTTATTTAATATTTATTATTTAAAAAGAACTTTTTATTCTTTATTTCAAATAAGTTTTTGGAATCTAAAGTACGTTTCATGTTATCTAGTATAATATATATTTGTCGCAAATATGTTTCAAAAAGAATTATGTAAAGAAGAACTGCACGGTTACCTGCCTACACGAGCGTCGGTAAATGAATGACTATGCAGTAAATGGTAACTGTGTGAATTGCGAAAACATGCGCTGACCGCCCGCCCTTCCGCGTTAAGACAAAGCCGTGCGCCAACCCTCTGACTGTCAAAATTTAACGCATACTTTTTACAAATAATCTATTCTTTATATTTTTTACATTCTTCGATAAATAGGCTTTATTGCTTTATTTCTTAAAAATCATTACGCACTCACATCTCACATCAATATGTATATTTTAGATATTTCAAATTGTGTTGCGCAATAATTAGTTTATAATAACTCTTACAATATCCGCGCAATGTATGCAATATTTTTAACAGATATACGTATTGTAGCTTTTTGTTGCTTTTGAATCATTTAATTCTGCAGTCATTTATGTTTTATTTCGCATTCTTAAAAGTTATATTCTTTTTGTAGGTAAAACATGTATATCCTAGAAGTACGAAAAGATTAAGATGATTTTGAATATTCATTAATTCAATCGACATAATTATTTATAGCGAAATTTTCAACTATATTTTAATTATATTTTTATCTATATTTTCGTTTCTAATCTAATTCTTTTACAACAAAAATTAATAATTAATAATAACAAAATATTTTAAATATCATGTTGAAGATCGATTTAAATTATTTAAAGTTTATTCTAAGTTGCTATTGAATTTTTTCTGGATAGTGACAAATTAAATTTTATATCACATTTAGGTTAATTAGATATTTATACATATTTGATTGTACAATGGTTGATAATATCATTATTCCATAATCCACTTTTATCAGTTAACGATAATGTTGTTCTCTGTACCATAATTAGGAAATATTCATAATATTTCAACTTATGTACTTATTACTTTGATTGCTAAATTAAAATAAGTCTGTACTCTATTTTGATGTAAATATATTTTGAATGGAATTTTAAAATCTTTCAATTAGGAGTAGATATAAACTTTAATCACATATATATTCTTCGTCAAATTTAGATCTGATTTTTCATCAAATAGAGCTCCAAATTAAGCCGCAACGTTTGTAAATTAAATTTTTAATATTAAGTATCTTTATTAAACTTCAAATTATAAAAGTTTATTACTTATACTTAACATTCTTTCATCATAGAATCTCTTCTATTTTATAGAATATACTTAGAAGTTCAGTTGATACAAATTAAACTTCCTTTATTCAAATTGCTTGAAACTTACTTTGACAATTTGATAAGAGGAAAGAGATCTATCAAAAGTTTTATCTTTAAGAAAAATTCTTTCATATTTCTTGTCATATTTTAAACGTAATTACTTAGGTAAAAAAATGAAATTTATAAGATTACATAATTTCAAAATTTATAGGATTATCAATTTATAAAATTATAAGATCATAAAATCAAGCAAACTTCCAACAAATATACTGTACACGTGTCGCGATTACAACGTAAACGTCTACGCAAGATGAGGTCCATGCGATCCGTGTCGAGTTAGCTTTGAATCTTGAGTACGATTTTGTCACGACGAATTACGCATGCAATGCCGAACTTGATTTTCCTGTGAAACATTATGTCATGCGAATTGGTAACAGGATGAGGCCTCCACAGTCGCATGTGTGTGCTGTTGACAGACATGTCCTTTGTAATATGATGTGTACTTTACAAAGACATTCTCTCCGATAAAGGCTGTGCTTCCACGTGGCAAGATATCATCAGAATCTTGATAAAATCCCAAAAGTCACTAATAATACTGAATATAAAGAAATAAAGAGAAAGAATTATTAGAGAGATTTTTATATCTGCTCCGTTCCATCAAAAGTGACATAACTTAATATTATGTTTCTATTTAAAACGATATATTCGTTTCTCTTAACAGCAATAAAATATGAAAGTTACATATTCATAATTTTAAATAAATTCAACTTTACTTATCACATGTTAACAATGAATTCTTTTACTGACGAAGACATATTGTTTTATTGGACACATGATGGAATTATTAGGTATAATTCGAAACATGAAATATAAATAGATAAAAAAACAAATAATCTGGCGTCTTCTAAAACAACGCGATTAATTTATTTATAAATGTCAATTCTTATTTTTTTCTTTATCAAGTCAAGAAATCTCTTATCGTCTGTAATAATTTTCGCTTAATTATTAGAAGAAAAATTGTTTCAAAGAATAAAAAAAAATATATTATATATATATATATATATATATGTGTATACATAATCGAAGAATATACAGAAACATATACGATTTATTTGAGATGAATTGGTTTTAAAATGAATATTGTTTTTTTTTCTTTTTGAATATATTTTGTTTTTTTTTATATTAATAACTATTCTTTACAAATCTTTAAAGGAGTTCCACCAAAAACCTGCAAAAAATATTATATTAATTAAAATTTTTATTTTTTAGAAATATTGTTATAATAAACTATTTAACGCGCTTGCTTCGTTTATAATATTTATGTTTATTTATCGATTTTAGAAAATTTTGAGTAAATTCATATCCATAACGTTCTCAAATACAATAAATCGGAAAACAACAATTAATAATATATAATATTAGGTGTTGGAATTAATTCGTAGCGTTTTACAAGTGATGGGAAGTACTTTCATTAATGTATTTTTTAATGCTCATGTGAAATAAATAACATTCTTTCATTAAAAAACGCTACGAATTAATTCCAACACCTAATATATTAATAATGATAATTTTTAAGTTAAGATTTGAGTGTAAAAATACTCCAACAATCATTTACATAAAAAAATAAAGTACTACTCCCAAATTAAGAATTAAAAAAACGAGAATTAAGCTAAAAAATCTCATTAAAATATTTAAATAAATATTACAATTATAAAGATGCGAAAGGAAAGTAAAACTGTTAATAGTGCTATAAATAGAAATGCGATATGTGATGAACTCAATCGTTAAAAATATCTTTAATTGATCCACTTAATCTTTAGTTTTTACATTTTTTTCAGAAAATTGTAACTACATAGAAAAAAGATTATTTTTAAATCAATTATAATATACTCATATATAAGCAACAATATTGTAATCTTGTTTCAAAGGAAAAAAAAATTTTAATGATTTTATCGAATTTATGTTGATGCAAATATTACTTTGTCCTCAATTCAAGACTTGCTCAATCAAAAGTTTTACATCAATACAAATTTAATCAAATCAAACGAAACAAATTACAATATTTTTGCTTATTATATATGAATTATATTATATTATGATCGTTTAAGAATAGTCTTTTTTTCTGTATATAACTTTAATATTCTCAAATGTCAATAAATCAAATAGTAATCAATAATATACAATAGTTATTGCAATAGTGATTTTAATTAGGGAATAAAAATATCTCAGATGATCATTTACGTAAAAAAAAATGGGAAGATAACTAGTCTTGTTACAGTTAAAGCTTCTGCAATAAACGGAAGAGAAAAAATAAATCTTCGTCGAGATATTTCATAAAACGCGATTAATCATTTCATCCTACACATTTGACGTAAGATTACTCTGCGTATCCGATTACGTGCGAACGCTTTCGTGGAAATTTACGACAAATCAGTCGGAGCATCAAAGCGCTCGGTGCAGCAAGAGCTTTTCATCAACGAAATGTAAACCCGTTGACGCATTCTACGCACGTTCGAGCGGACATTTATGGCGACATACAGTGCAATGCGGGGTGAGAAACACCACGACCATTCTGCGTTCTGCTGCAGTGTGTTTTATCACTCGATGATTAGGTGTGGCGACGGCGACGACAGTGGCCACGGCGGCGACGAGCAAAGTTTGTATAATGTATGATAAAGCCGATCGTGTTGGGCGCGACTCCTGCCTTGTCCTATTCATTCAACACGTTATCAGCGCGTCGCCCTTTCGACGAATCGATCCTTTCGATAAATGCTACACTGAATTTCGCTCTTTTTCTCTTTCACCTTTCTCGCCCTCTTTTTCATGTTTTTTTTTTCATTTTTACAATAGGCAATTTTGTGCGCATCGAAATTGTACACGCAAGTAAATTCGTTAAAATTTATTAAAAAAGAGCAAACAGAAACGACACTGACACGAAAACAATTTATTTGCGGACATTGAAATAAATACGAAACGTTATTTGTAAACGTTAGGGAATATGTTGGATGGACTGATCAAATTTTATCTCGCCGTTTTCTGGTTGATAGCTTTTGTTCTACAACAAACAAGACAAATTAGTCACCTTTCTTCCCTATTTCGTCTAACAATGTTTAATTATTAAAAATTATGTAAATATTATTATCAATATTCAATTCGATATTCAACATTTAAATTTAATATTCAATTTAACAGTTCAACATCTATAATAATTCAATATTATTTAATCACGTAAACTGAAACGATATGATTTTGTATTGCGACAGCGTTGTTTATTCGTTACTTTTCATGGGCGTGGGGTTAACTTTTGGCAAGCAAAATAAACTTATTTATGTGGAAAATAAACTTATTACTAACACGGATTTTCATGTTGATGATACAACAACGCAATGAAGTTTAGACGTTTTCGCATCGAATGTCGTAGCAGCGACGGTTTCGCCACAACTTTTTACTGCGCTTTTGCTCTGCGCGTAGCATCATTAATTCGTTTTTCTAAATATAAAATTGTATTACTTGATATAGAATTATGTTGTACTACTTAATTTCATTACCCCCATCGCCTTTTTCTCCGTTTCTCCATGCGAAGCGCAATTTCGCAGTTACTCATGAAGACACGTCACTTTCCCCTCGAATATGTATTTGAAAAAAATAATATTGTAAAAGCAAGTTACAACATACGTTAAGAAAAAAATTGTTTGCGAAGGAGGGCATTGATAAAACGATTTGAATATTTTATGCCGCAAATGTGTAATTCAAGAAGACCACATCGGCGATATCTGACACTCTATCCCTTCTGTTCAGGTCTGAAGCACTTTCGACATTGTATGTGAGATCAATTAACGTTGCCATTATCGCGATAGATATATTTATTTAGACATTAGCAGCGGAGGCGTTTAAGTGGACTGATGATGTTCACGATCGCAATCCTATACGTATAAAATATTCTCGGTTATTCGCATAATGTTCCGTCGCTCAATTGTTTTTATGTCTATTAATTTCACCCTTGCATTCGAATAATCGCTGTGTATTCTAAGTTTGAAATGCTTGTAAAATATTTTGATTTGTGTATAAAAGAGTACTATGTCTCTACAGCGAGATGCTTAATATGTTATTTCAAGCTTCTCATATTTCCTGTGTGAATATCTAGACAGCGGATTTAAATGACATAATAAAATGTTTTTTTAATCTTTTCATTATGTTATTTATATTCTTTTTGGAAGCCTTTTTGAAAATTTACCTCTTTTAATGAGAAACACTCTAATTAATGAGAATAACTCTAAAGATTGATTCTGTGTTATGAAATCCCAAACAATCGGAATGCATCTCTGAAAAAATCTCAATAAAAATAAAATACTTTATAGCACGTGACGACGGCAGTCAAATATGAATTTAAATTCACGCCTCTTCGTGTCTCATTTAAATTGCATAGGATTACAGTAAGTTAGGCGGATGAATTTTTAAATTATAAGTCAAAGTTGAAGTACCACCTGCCGCGAATACGACGCTGCCGCGACGAGAATGAAGAAAGTTGCTCCGGGCACTCAGGTGCACTTCAAACAGTTAAGGTCGTTGAATACTGTCAGGAAGCCGAGCAATATTTACATATCCGCGTTATATCCGCCCGTAACAAGCGTAAGAACAACCCTCGTTGCTTATGCAAAACGTTATAATTTTTTAAAGAAATGCTTCGCAAGGAAATGAATGCGAAAATGAATTCCGCTAGAATTGTACCCGACGATTGTCTGCATTTTGCTTCTAACATGTTCTAACGACCTCTAAATACACTTTAACATTTTTCAAAGAATCCACCGTACTTTGCCAGAGAATAGAGTGCTTTCTAATTACTTAACATATCTTAATACAAACCTACATAGAAATTATACAAAGTGTAGCACAACTCAATTAGAACAGAACGTATATATACGCTGTGCATGGTTTTGAATAAAGTTGAATTAAATGTAACTTTTTCCGTTTGTATTAAATAAAAAAGCAAAAATGTCGGCTACCTAACGTTCTTAAACTTCATTTAAGTCACCGCGATTAGTAAAATGTAATTAATTGTTACTAAACAAATACAAGCTTATACAGCCAATTAGTAATCCTCGGGCTGAGTACGAATGTGTAGTGTTGTATCGACGATTACATGTTGCGGTGTATCTAGAAATTTTACAATTGAAAAACACCCGTGTATTATGAAATTTCTCTTGTTTCGTTATTTTTAAGAATCCCTAATATCCTGACATCTTATGAATTCTTGTGATTCACTTTTCTTTGTACGCTTATTTTTCGTACAAATATTTTAAGGCGATATTTTTAAATGCGCAAAAAACATTTTTAACAATTGAGCTTATCATATACCGAAACTTTATCACATCTCTATTTATGGAATTAAATAATAAATTTCACTTTGCTTAATTGTAATATTTTTTAGATATTTTAATGTATAAAACATTACTTATTTTTAAATTTAGCCTTAATACAGAAATAGCCTTATTTTTTCTTTACGTAAACAACTTGGAATATTTTAACATTCTAATTAAAATCTATTATTATAACAACTCATTATATATTATTGATTTTCGATTTATTAGTATTTGAGAAGTTACAGATATAAATTTTCTGAGAATTTTCTAAAAAAATAAGAAATAAATATTACAAAGAAAATAGCACGTTAAGTAACTTATGACAGTATTTCTAAAAAATAAAAATTAATTAATAAAGCGCTTTTTTATTACGAATGGAATTACATATTTAAAAATTTGTAAAGAATAGTTATTAAAAAAGAAAAAAATATATCCAAAAAAGAACATAATTTTAAAATTCACAATTTTTCTCGTTGCTGAAGTATAAAAATATTTTAATGACTATTCTCAAGTTTATTTCTTATTTTTTTCTTATCTCAATTCTTATTTTTTGACATCAGAACTCGACGGATTGTGAGATACAAAATCTTATAGAATCACGCTAGTAAAAAAATCTGATTAAAAGAGTCATCTAATTAAGCTTATGTATGTGTAGACATACATAAACATTGGCGTATTATATCTGAATAAATGATAATAGTGGCGATTAGCGTACTACGATTGATTCATTGGACCATTAATAATGTCCTACCCGCAGAAATCATTGCCGGTAGCATTATTTGCTTCTCCACTCAATGCGTTATTAATTAAGCTACCATTATATGATAATAAACGCGACAGTGGTTTCAAAAGGTGAGATTTAATTTAATTAACCAAATAGTTTAAAAGTAAAATATGCATCGTTAAATATGCTGCTACTTCAAGCTATATCTTCTTTTTTTTTTGCTCTCATTTTCGTATTCACATAAAATTCCAACAAATTACATATTTATTTTTTCATGCCCAATGCAAAATTAATTCCACGACTGCTTAAATGATAATGACGAAATGAATGATTATTTATGTGTTTAAGTGTTTATTTTTATCAAAATTGATGTGATTACTACTGAAAAACTGTTTATGTGTTATTATTTATATAATTAATAGAATTAATAGAACGAAACGTTGGCACATCAAGAATGGACCAAGACATGGAGAAAACCCGAAGCACAGATTAGTTATATAGAAAGCACCCATGGAAGCATCAAGAAGATTGTCAATTAATAGAATTCTTTATTACCATCGATTACGTATATACGATAACATTTTTTTTTCTAACGAGCAGTTTCAACCGTGAACTTTACACGAAGCACAACTTCTCGATGACTTTCAACGAGTTAAGGGATATAAAATATAATATTTCCGAACATTACATATAACGAAATTATTTGTTACTTTTAAGCGCAAAGAATTCACGAACGTATATGTATGTGTGATTGAACCTTTTTCAATCTTTTTGTCATATCATTTAAAGAGCTAATCGCTGCCGCTATATAATATTTT
The DNA here is from genome assembly GCF_024713525.1 of Acromyrmex echinatior. NCBI lineage: Eukaryota > Metazoa > Arthropoda > Insecta > Hymenoptera > Formicidae > Acromyrmex > Acromyrmex echinatior. The sequence goes on from NC_141854.1 coordinate 6,841,075, forward strand.
AAAATATATATTTTAAAATATTTTATATTTTAATATATTTTATATCTTTGTACAAATATTTAAATACATAATTATATTTGATGTGTTCTGTTTGATTGCGCTTTACATTATTCGATATCTGTGTTTTAAGAAGATTAATAATAATTACTAAAACAAAATATTATAGAAATGCAATTTTTGAACGTATTGCCTATTTTTAGTAAATCGAAACTAATCGAGTTATTATTTATTTTTTATCAGATCAGTCGATCCGGCTAAATGTGGGCAAAACGTAAATGCAGAAAACAACGCATCTTAACAATGAATTTAATAGTTATAAAATTTACCAAGCCTGAATTATTAAACATATATTTTAAAATTAATAATAAGTTGCTTTGTCCTTAAAGTTTTGTCTATAATAGTTATACAGGTGTCATATAAGAATGTCGTATAAAGTAATGTTTCTCGACATGAAATATCGAAATCGCGAGAACTCTTGTCGTACGAAGTCGAGCTAATTTTAACTTTCTACGATTGCGACAATTAATTTACTAATATTAACCTATGACTAGAAACAATATTTTTATGACATTCTCATACGACATATGATTCAGCCTTCCAAAAAATACATCAAGTGAGAGAGAAATCCAGATAGCACAGAGAATTCAAAAAGAATAAAAAAAGAATTTAGTTGTGTCAATGCTGAGTTTATTTTCAGATGCGAAAAGAATTCTTTTCAAAATTTTTTAGAAAAAGAATTTTTTTTACATCTGAATATGAATTCAGAATTAATGACATACGACTGAATACTTTTAAATTCTCTATGCTATCTAGGAAGTCAAAATGATTTTATTTTGACATCAAAATAAAAGTCAAAATAATGATTCTTGATTATAAAATTTGATTGTTTGATTTTATATTAACTTTTGTGTATTTCTTGGGCTGTGCGACTACAAACGAAGCGTAATAATTACATTGTTGAAATGTAGTATCGCAGTACCACGCTTGAGTATAACAATTATTTTGATTAATTCTACATTTTATATTACTAACATTATCTTGATCTTCTGGAAAAAGTATTTCCAAAGAACAACCGTACGTATTTCAAACCTTGACACGATGAATAAATCAGTCGGACCATTAATTGCCCTCGTTAATTTTTATGTGAGCTGCATAACGCTGTGATAATACATTAATTTTGAATAACGGCAATCCATAGATTCGACATTTCTCAACGTTAACGAGAACCCGTCACTTCAGGAATGATGGTACCAAATTCGAGAGTTAAATTGCATTTATAGGAAATTCTCGTCGATTTTGCGTACTTAAGAACATAAAAGTCATAATGATATTATTAAGACATCATGATTTTAGTTTCTTATAAATTTATATTTTTTGCTATAAATTATTTATAATTTAATTTGTTTTTAATTAGTTAATATAGTTTTTAAGATGCTCAAATCATTAAACAGCTTTTTAAAATGCTTACTTATAGAAATAATATCTATTAAATTGCTTGTCAACATAATTTGTGATATTATTACTTTAGCTTCGGTTTAGAATTGTGTTTTAAGACTGACAAATAATTGGCGCACAATTGAACTAAAAATTATATAAATTTACAAGAATTATTATTAGGCACATGAAGAATCACTGACTGCAAATGTAGGGCATTTTTCATTTATATGTCTTTAATCTTATCGGTCAATTTCCATTTAATATATATGATCTTATTTGTTACTTATAAGTTTACTACATTATGATTTTGTATTTTATTTGAATATTTTGCTACAATGGCGAACTACGTCAGATTCGGTCACTACTATTACGAGCCAGGCGACAGTTCAAGTTGTCTGCGTATGTTATAAATTCGCATACGCTCGTTGTTTTAATTTTTGACGCACCTCGCCGTTGCGTCATTCTACGCTGGACTTCATGCATGATGTAATTCGATATTTATTAAATATGGAATTATCTCCGTGGGGAATAAAACGGCAATGCGTCGTGTTGAAAACGTGACGTCGCGTGTGTGTTTGGTCGACATGCGTTTCGTCCTGACGTTCTGCGGCGAGAACTACTGACACAGAAACTCTATTTTAGCCAGTTTGCTATCATAGCGCTTTAAATAATATGCCTGAAAAACAATTCTCTTGTTGAGCGATTTATATCTTCGAACATTTATGGAAATTTATTTCCCTCTCTACATTTGTCTCTCCGAAAAAATATATAAATTTAAATTTTAACACATTCGCTACACATTGTATCATGTATATGCATAATGCAAGAGTAAGCATTCTTTTAACGCAATTTTATCTATATATTCGCTCTATATCCTTTTCTCTCGTCCAAATTAACTAATAACGCTAATCGCTAATCCTTTTCTCCTGCACACACTGTTAAAGGTAGCAGTAACTTAATTTTATCATGAATGCTCAAATATAAGTGAGAATAATGTGAATAATTAACGTGTATTGTAGTTAATCGTTTTTAGTAAATCGCTACAAGTTAATAAGTATGAAAAGTTAAGTCCCATGTCCAACGGGGATAACGAGATTGTTTGTACATGCGATGTATCTTCGTTCACGAAGGAGTTAAAGTAAACTATAGAAAGGGAAAGCGTCGGGTCGATTTTAAAGTATTTCCACTGCGCGCTGATTTATCGAGAGAGTTTTACTGTAATCTGAAGTATCGATTTTTCTTCTTTTATTTCGATTTCCGGATTAAAAGAAGTGATACGTTCTTCAATATTCCCTTGTAATTTCCTTTTATTCAACAGCGACACGTATTTCAATCACCGATTTAAAGTGTCTCTTCGATATAAACGCTTTTTCAAATGTCACTCGTTGTGATATCTACCGCAATTTTCCTGGCGATTAATTAAAGAGAATTGATAGTCTCTCGCCGTGTTCTATAACGTAAAAACAAGAAAATATTCGATAGTGTTGGATGTTGATAAAAAAATAGCACTCTTGACCTTGCGATCACATACAATTATAATGTAATAAATTGAGGTAACATTAAGATATGCTTGTGTTGTAATTATTTTTTCGCATCAGAAGATCGTGTCTCCTGTCAGTGTTTCCAAATGAATAAGAAAGAGAAAAACGAGTGTATGTCAGACGACATTACTCAAAGGAACTGAAACAATGGACTCATTATTAAAATTTCAAAAGGATTATTCCTCCGGTCACAGAAAGAAAAAGAAAAAAAAACAATTAATGAGTTTCTTAGAAGATGCTTGATTTATCGCTACAGGGCAAACTGGATGCTTGTTACTATACTTATCACGAGCACAAGCTATTTCATACAAGAAACAGCGAATAGTTTAATTCGATGAGACGACGCGAGAAGCAAGAAAATCTTAAGAGATTTGTTCCAAAAGTTATTAACGCTCGTGCCTGCCTGAGGTTTTTTAATGCTCGTCGATTTAACTATTACCATGACGAAAGTAATTTAATTATCTTATGCAACTACTACTTTGCTCATTAACGTGACCAAAAAAGCAAGTACGAGTCACCGTCGTATGACCGCAAGAATTTTTTATCAGCTCTTAATATTATTTCAACAATTTCTATTATTCGAAAAATTGAGGAAATCATCAAAAGATTGTTTGCAAATATTATATATGTGTGGGTGTATGGGTATGTGTGCATGCGCGCATAGATATTTCATTTATAGCATAAATTTATTTGGATAAATATGGAAAATGAATTAAAAAAAATAGGCTTATAAAAAAAAATGAATAGTTTCAATAGGATTTAATAGGATTCGAATTTTTCACTTGATATATTTTTATTTATATTTTATATACAGATAAAATGTTTATTTACCGACTTACATTCATCTCGCAAAAATAAATATAAGCTCATAATAAACAAACATCCGGGCAATCTTATAATAAAAATAATGATTAAAGCAAAGATGACACAAATAAGGTCTATTTAAGTATTAATCTATTTAGTGCCAGATTCATGTATTAAAAAAAGATTCAATTTGATATTTTATTATGTGAAATGAAATAAAAAACTTAATATCTATTTTTAAATGTAAATAATAATATATAGAAATGAAGAGCTTCAAAGTTGTGAGAAGATTTAAAAAGAGAAAGAAAATTCAAAGGAAGATTCAAAGTATATATCTAAAAGGTTAAATGCTTTACATTAACAGAGTTTTGCATTTTATAATTATTTTATTACGCGATGCATTTTTAATAACATTACATAAAATTTATTATATGTGTGTGTGTATATATATATATATATATATAAATTGTGAAATATATATTTATATAATAGTTATATTTATATAACGCCCACACTGCAGTGCAGCCAATTACAAGTATTATTTATATTGTCGCCGCGTCACACAATGCCTCTCATTAAGTTATTATTATTATAATATTTAATAATTAGCTATTTGATCTTTTCATGTTATTAATTACATGATTTTAAGATTATATAAGCTTATCAATTTCCATCAAGAGGACGTTTTTTATAAGATTTAAATTATAATAGAAAAAAAGCAATCAATAGTATTTTTTCATAATAAAAATCTTGATAATATGAATTATATTAATTAAATCTTAAAATGAATATTACAGTTTACACTCAAAAAGTATTTTAAACCGTGCAAAATGTTTCTGGAGATAAAATGTTAAAGATTTTTGGATCTTAAAAAACGAAGTTGCGCGAACCAAATTTATCGAATACGATTAATTTTCCAATAATGTTTAATGCATTAAAAATGGCTTTTTTGTGATATTCGAAACTTTTTGTAAAAAAGTTTAACATTATATTGAAATTCTAATCAGAAATTATAAATGTATTTTTCATATTCTGTAAAATATTTTTTATTTTAAATTCTGTAAAATACTTTTTATTTTAATATTTCTTACTTTTTAGTTAAGTTATCAGTTAATAAAACTCTATATTTAAATCCTTTAATGCAAGTTAAATTTTACTTGGTTTGTCATCATTTTTGTTAAAAAAAAAATAGATGAAAAATGCTTTCATGAATGTAATTAGGTATTCTGCGCGCATTTAGAAGTAGAATGTCAATTTTTATTTCTTTTTTGCTTGAAAAAAATTTTTGCTTGGGAAGATTTGTATTTAGTGAAATTCATCTTTAATACCTATAGTATACCTTGAGATTCACTAATTGTAAAATTATATCGTCGATTACTGCTTATCTGCTTTCTGCAGATTCAGAACATCTTCAAAGAACTGGATAATTAAAATGGTAAATCTTATTTCAAAGACAAAATGAGAAATATAGGCAGCATGCAATTTGATAACCAGGTAATAGCTATCAAATTCACGTGCATTTTCTCATTGTTATGCCAGAGTAACTTTGGCAAGGAGAAGGAAATTTCTCGTTGAATCTTAGATCGTTTTCATTGCAGATAATCCCACAAGCAGAGTGTATTATAAAGTTATTTAATAGAAACACAAGGCTTTCGTAAAATTTAATTTGATCTAATATGGAAACACACAAACTGTAAACTTTAAAATTTAAGAAACAGTCGAATTATTTAAAAAATTAAAATAAAACTTTATTTTAATGAAAAGTCGCTGAATAATTATTTATAATAAATGTTTATGATTTTGCAAATAGGATTGAGAGCAAAATTTGATAAAAATAAATTTTTCTGTAAGCTTTATAAAAGATTTCGTTTTTAATAATCTTTTATAGATCAACAATAGATGAATAGAAAAATGATATTTAAATATTTTTGTCATAATGTATTTCTTAAATAGATAACGTATTCCATTTCAATCGATGTGAAAAACTGTGAATAAACCAATAATTAAAATGATAGAAAATGTGAGATTTGTGAAATAATTATTTTTTGTATTGTTGAAATGGCGAAGCTAGAGATTTTCATTTCTCGGTGATTTGACAAGTAAATTTTCCGCTTGAATAAACAACTGAAAACGCAGTAAAATTTTTGAATGTAGATTTTTAATTTAGATGTTCGTATCGTAAAAACGAGTGAAATGCACACGAAAGAAAGAACAAAAGATCAATTGTGAATTGTGCAGAAATATATAACAATTTTTGCTTAGTTCTGTGCTGTACGCATTCAATTTCACACGTGATTAGCAAACAACTAAAAATCGAACATTAAAAAAAAGAAAAGTATAAGAAAAAATGGGGAAAAAAGGAAATGTGTTTTGTATGTATGCAAATATACGTTAAGATAACAAATACTTTTAATTTTGAGCAGAACTAATTTGAATATTGGATTAATTTTTTTTTTTATAAAAATATACAGTTTTTAACAAAAATACATTTGAAAATTTTCTGAAATTAAATTTCTTAAAAGATGAGAAAATATAGCAATGTTTATTTTGTTTATTAATTTCAAGTTTGATTGTACTTTTCTGCTACTTTAATTAAAAAGTTGACATTTAAATTTAAAATAATTTAAAGATATTTAACTAAAAGATAAGAAGAATTTTTACATAATATAGTTCTTCTCGAAATTTTCTCTAAGGGCAAGAGGGTATAAAATATACAAATGGATTCACAATCCATTTGTATATTTTAAGATCGTGTTAAGTATTGTTTTAAGATGTTAATGCAGCCCTCTGATTGATTTATAATTTCATAAGACTATAAGACTTAAGACATTCTCAATAAGATATAAATAAGAATCTTTCTCTTTTTTTTTCTTTCAACTATAAATATCGGCCTAAGAAAAAGTTTAACAAAGCTCTCTAAAAATATTAAGAGGCATTTCCTAAAATATTAGTAATTCGGGGACAGTAAGTTACAATGTTATAGTATGTAACAAAATTACAATTTTTATGACAAAATTTTTAAAGATGATAACAATCTATATTGCTTTATCAGTGAAAATAGATCAATCCGAGATCCAAAAATCTAAAAGCTCACGTATGCAAAATTATTCGCGGAAATCTCTGCTTCGTTTCGAAGTCAGTTTGCTACAGAACTCTGACATCAAAGACGCAAGAACCTTTTCATTCCATAGACAGAACATTGATGTGCTTCGCACTAATATAAGTAAGATTCGTACGACGTATAATTAAAAAAGGAAAAAAAAAGAAAAAAAGAAAGCACATCACGTTAAGATAAAAATCACCCTTTTCATTATGATCTGTAGCAGCAACCACAATACAGAGAATTCTTAATGAAAATGGTCCTCTCTTGTAAGGATCACAGACATAATAAAATAAACGGTTGCTAACTTGTGTTCAGCTCCGCATGTGGCAAAATTTTTCAAAATGTTTTCAAATGTTTGACTTTACAACAATACCGCGATGTCGCGCGAAAAACTGCCACGGCACGATTTAATGGAGATTCATGAAAACATTGCCTCTTGTTAGTTTAGTTTCAACAAATTGAAAAAGTAGTCTTGGGTCCACCCGCATGTGTCCTAAACATTCAGTCTGAACATAAAGTACAATTAGATACAAAGATATAAAGAACAATAAAAACAGGTTTGGAAAAAGAGTTAAATTTAACTTGTCAGTAATTGGAAACTGAATTAGAATTATCATGAAACATGAAAGAGATTTCTTTAATCTTTTATTGCTCTTAGAAACGATTATTTTTAGATGAAATTAAATATAAAAAGACATTATGATTCTAAATATATAATTATGCTCGCTATAAATATCGTGTAAAGAAGTATTAACGTAGAATATTTTTTCCCTGGAAATCAGCGGAAACCAACTGTAAAACATTTCATATAAATTAATTACGAAAAATACAAAGTTATTTTCACGAGAGTGACAGTTTTTTAAAAGAATGGCATATGCATCACATTTAAAAAAAATTTAACATTTTGTCACACTTCACGATCGAGTAAACGAAACGTAGCCTTTAAAAAATCGATAGGCCTCTCTCTGATCACAAATTTCTAAATCTTTTTTCACTGCCTCCATTTTTCAATCTTTTCATGTACATGAATGTCTTCCCACACATATATTTTAAATATCGACATCAATAGACCGAATGAAGTTACATACCTGTCAAATATTATTGAGATCGAATACATCATCACATCGTTTATCGGAGATAAACCTGTATTGGAGAACAATTTCTTAATGAAAACGTTTGTGCAAAAGAAAATTCGCAAAAAACCACCAGAGTGAGTAAGTTCTTCTACCTCCTCGTCATATTTCGTCGCGAGAGAGTAGCAAAGTTGGAGGGATGAACGGGGCATGGCAAGAAGAGGACGCTTGCGCCCCGTGACCGCGTGGCCGCTTTCCAACGGCCACCTGTGCGCCCACTCTGTCTCTTTCTCTTTCTCTCGCTCTCTTCCCATCTCTCTTTCATCCCCCCATCGAAAGCACGGCTTTCCCATATATATGAAGGGTCCCTCGGTATCGCCACACTTCGCATCATTACCGCCGTAACGTGCAAGCCATTCAATCCCTGCTCGACTCACATCACCTGTGACTAACGCTCAAGAATTCAAACTCGGTGAGTTCAATGATTTATTTCGTATGTACGTCCTTTTGTATTGTTCCTTATTTTAACTTTTATTTCTTTTTCTTTTCTGGTAGTTATCTTTACGTTTAACAAGTCCGCATCATGGAAAATGTGTTTTTTTGCAATTTGTTTCGAAAATATTATAAAATCTTATTATAATTAATATTAAACTTCCGTTGTTTGACTTATTTTTAAATTCGTTGGTCGTGAGTTTAATTAACATACGTACTGTGTGCATTTTAATTATGAAAAAAAGAGATCAGGAAACATTATATTTTAAGTATTCTCTAATTCTGTGAAATAGAATTACTCATCAAAATGTTTCACAATGTGAAAAGATTTTGTTATTTATATAATTACGATAATAATGATCACAGACATGTTATTAAAACTTCTATATAATTAATGACTATAAGAAAAAAAATTATATTATTGTTATGAATATATCAAAAATATTATAATAATTCAGTAAATACTTTTATGCTATTTTCTAATTGATTTTTATAATTCCATTGCATAAATGACAGATTATCATTTCTTATATTATTTGTGATTTTAATTATCTCAAAATTTTATTTTAACTAATTTTTTTTATTTCTTGAAACTGTTGAATTATAATTATTTAAACAAATTATAATTTGCGCCAAATTTCGGAATAAAATTCTTTTTATAATATATATTTTTGTATATTAAATATTTTCATACATTGCGTGTGTATTTATATAAATCTTTTGTTACATTTTTAATATATATTTTGGTATATTTTAAATAAATGTTGTTTTGATTTTTTAAATACATTTTTTAATTATACGGCACATAAAATTACACACAGAATTCTATTCTTCTAGAGAGAATCATAAATTATAGAAAATAGACTTAAAAGTGTAATTTACTTTGATCATATAGCTTTTTAAATTTAGTAAATCATTCAAAAACGATAAACCAATAAATAATAAACCAAATTCTATTTTAAAATATCTAATGCAGTACATTCATTTATAGTACATTTTATATGTTTTTTTAAAGTGATGGGCATAACCGATGATTTGTTTTTAAAAAACAATTATATTAAATAAACGCAATTGTAAATCGATTGTGCTTTCCAACTATAGTGTAAGTCGAAATGCAGGTCAATCTTGTCCATCAATTCTGTCGACTCTCAAAACAAAAAAAAACAAATTAATCATTTAAATAATCGATTATTAATCGATTATGTCCATGATTTAAAATGTTTAATACTATTTATTTCTTATTACTTATTTATTCATTTTGTTTTAATGATATTTATTATAAACAGTATATAATGAATTTTATTTTAGAAAGAATAGTGTTAATTATTACATTTATAGTGTTAAAATTAGATTTTTTTATTAATTAAAATGTCAATAATGCAACCAATTACGAATAATTAAATGCAAACTGCTAGTTTTCCTCAGATTAATTAATCTTTATTCTCGAGTTATGTTTCTTGCAAAAAATATACCATGTATAAAAAAATATGATTTTACATAGTTATCAATTAGTATATGTGTGTGTGCGTGTGCGTGCGTGCGTGCGTTTCACATCACTTTCATCTTCATTGAAAAAAATTGAATAATCATGACGCGTGATGTAGCAATAAACTTTTGGGAAAAATAATACATCGTTTTACGTACTGAATCATTTTTCTACGTGATTAGATAACGATACGTATAATTCAAAATTAATGAGTAAAACAATTTAAATTTTCTAATGTGATTTAGTTTTGTATATTTTAAACAATTAGTAAAACAATTTTGTATATATATATATATATATATATATATATATATATATATATAAATACATCAATATGATAGAGAATTGATGATCAAAGTTAGATGTTTTGAATAATACAATATATATTCTTTATTAAATCAATTTATTTCAGATATGTGTATTTGTGTATATATTTCAAATATACTATATATATGAAACCAATACAAGTTGATTTGTAAAATTATAATTATCAAATTGAAAATATCCATTTATAATATAAATTATATAAACATTGATTTTTTCTTAAAGCACATGAATAATCTGCAGATTAATTTTTATCAATGACACCCTAAGAAGATACAAAGTTTAAAATCCTATGTCTTTTGTAAAGAATATTTATAAAAAGATAGTAAAACTTTAAACATTTAATAATAATTAGATTTTTAGATACTTTGATTTTTTCTTATTGTTTTGTAAAACTAATTATAAAAATTTAAATGTGTAACTATACTGCGTATATGTATATATATATTTTGTTTAAAAAAACCATTGATTGATATATATATATATATATATATATATATCAATCAATGGTTTTTTAAACAAAAAGCGCTTTTGTATTTCTCATAAAAATTGAGTACGCTGCCCTTACGATTATGATGTACGTAAATCCATTGAAACTATCCGGCGGCGTGGTCATTACTATTTTCTTTATCACGATATAATGGGTGATAAATTACTAACGTAGGTCAAAGATATAAAACAGAGGACAAAGAAAGACTGACATTTCGTAACTGGATTATATCGGCTTACAGCCGATATATTTGTGAATTTTAGAATAATTTCATTTAAAACCTGTAATTATTTTCAGCATATTGTACGTCATGTATTACATATCATTACATTTAATATGACATAAATTGTTATTTTTTTATGTTTGAAGTTTCACATTAAGCGTATGTCGTCGCAATAACGATAATTATTTATTTAATATGGCTTATTTGCATTTTAAATAAAAAGATTGGGTCGCATTTTTCGGACATTGCACACAAAAATAAATTTAAGTAAAAATAATTTATATAGAGCTATCGAATTAAATATATATGTAAAATTATATATATATTTAGGTATTTTCTACACCTACTACAATTTATAGTAAATATAAATCTTAAAAAATTGTAAAAAATTAAATGTATTATAATTTTCAAAGTGCAAAGTTTTTAAATTTTATCCGCATTAATACTTTGACCATTATAATATATTATGGTTTCCTATACATCTTATTTTTATTATATATTGTATATTATTTTATATGTTTTATATTTATATGTATTAAAACAGATCTCTCTTTCATATTTACTCGAAATGTTAATTTCGATATACGCTTTACTTTCCGCGTTGCATGATTATGCAGATTATAAATTGTATTGCAAGAGATTTAACTTAGCGGACAACTCGTTCTGCACTTGAACATATACGATTTATATAATGCATTCATAAGTAACAAATTACAAATTTTTAAATCTGCTTTTCTAAAAACTTTCTGCAGCGCGCGTTCACATTTTGTTAAACTTCTCAACCGGAAATATGTGGGTACAATACATCCATGCGTTAAAATACCGGTGGTATTGTACGACCAAAATTCATTTAATTTGAACATTAACATTACATACATGCGTATACGTGATGTAATCAAAGTCATCTGGGGTAGATAACTGAGCAGCTTGAAAATTTCATGGGACAATAAGTAATTGTGAGAAAACAAAATCGGGATACGCACAAAGTATCTTATCGCGCAAATGGAAATTTCTCGAGATAGCTGAAAAGCAGCTTTTAAAACATAATTCCACTACATACAGAAGTGATATCCAAAATCGATATTCGATTACAATGTGTTTCTTCTTGCGCAACGACCTATGTTTTTCGCATACTTCTCATTTATTAAGATGTTTCACTAATGACTAATTAATGCAAAAAATAATTACGATCGGATATTGTTACTGGAGACTGAACGTCGATGAAGCTATGATAATCGATATCTCTTTTCTTATATGTAGAACCTCTCTTACTTAATTATTGGCTCACTGATTATATAACAAATTCAATTATTTTTTCTTGAACGCTGGCAGGTAAATATGATATAAGTGCTGCGAAGAGAATCCACGAGCAAAAATAATTGGTGAGCAAAAATACGATTTTACCGTCTTCTCATCGGTACGCGTAAATTATTTATGTTCTTTAAAAGCCTATACAGCACGTACCGAGTAAAAAGATGGGCAATTATTGTCCTGGAAAGCTCAACAAGTAAATTGCCGTTAATCAAGGTTGAGAAGTGCGGGATATTCCTGAAATATATTCCTCTACATTATTTTTATCTGCTTACGTCGCGAAGCTTTAGAATTTTTAGATGATTTAGTCTTTTTTCAAGAGAAACAGAATGTTTTATTCTCATTAACAGTAATAATAGAAGTTCTTGATATTTAAATAAAAATATATATCATCAAAGGATTTATTTTAAAATAAAATATTTAACATATACATACTTCCTTGCAAAGTATTTAATAACGAAGATATTCCAAAGAAATATTACTTTTTAATTTGAAATTATTATTTAAACTATTCATTATTCTGTACACAAATTTTTTTTAAATTATATTTTAATTTATACTTTTAATGAAATCTTTATTGTAGTTTTAATTAGCTATTCAACGAAAATTCAATAAAATTCAATAAAATTCAATAAAAACTGAAAAAAAAATCTGATTCTAGAGATGATAAAGAACTTGTTTTTGAATTTGTCGTAATTAACATGCAGAGTGTTTACAGAGACGCTTTGAGACAAAACAAGCCCATGCAAAATACGTTGTGCTGTCTAAGAAACTGATGGCAAGAACGAGACACGCTTTCATGCTTATAATAAACTTTGAACTATCTATGTTAGTTTGCATTAGATTTTAGGAATATTTATAACTTTACTTTTATATATAATTTGACGTCTATATTTTTATGTATTTGTATATATATTCTAATTTTTTAAAATGTATTTCATATCGTGCAATAAAGATATATATTCAATTTTATTCTGAATTCTGACGAGAATTATACATCGTCTAAAATAGGCTTCATAAAGCAATTACGCATCGGCGTGTATTGCATTCGTGTACGTTTAACATTGAGCACGCGAAAACGATTAAACGGATTTACCTCGGTCAATGCGGTATGAGTAATCAACGGATTATACGCTATAATTCACGCCTGTAGAAACGACAAATAGAATTGGATTCGACAACTTGGGTTCCGTCGTACGTTAGAAATTGTCGTGACATAAACCGCAATAAATAATAACATAAATCGGATCTCTCCATCTCCAGTCATTAAAACAGAATTTCAAATTTATTTGTTTAATAGAAGTATTCGATATGAAAGATATTATATTTTATATATAATATATATTATAATGAATTAAATATTTTTTAGAAGACGTTTTTAGATTTGCTATATTTCCATTTGTGTGTTTTTAAATATTTATATTTTTTGTTTAAAATATAATTCTCTAACTGTATTTTTCAAATTTATATTCCTAAATATAATTCCTATTTTATTATTTAATAAATAATCCAAGACACAATTAAAATATATAAATAATATTTTATTTGTCTAAAGAGAAAAAGATAATTATATAAGATACAGACTACAAAAGTTACAGCACAATCTATATTTATGAAAATTTCATAATATGAAGAATAAACTACAAATGCAGTTTGCATTTATTACGTTTTCAGTTTATTATTATAGAAAAAGAATTTATTTTTCTCAGATATTTATTTTTTCTTTCAGTTTAATATTTTTGAAATTAATTCATTTAAATGAATATATATAATAATTCAACAATCTTAATATTCAGACCATAATCGCGCTATTTAAAATAATGTATTTAATATTTTTGTTCCTTAGGTAAGATAATAGAGAAATCAAACTCTTGGCAATCTGCAATAAGTTTTTCAAGTGTTCTAATCAAAGATTTGTGTTTAAGCAAGCACTTAATTTCTACGAGAATATAAATTGTTTCCATTTTTTTAATTGTTTATAGTCTTCATGATACCCAAATGTTTATCGATGTTTAACTCAAAAATTTGAATTATATTGGTATTTCTTTTAATTGATATACATGTTATTTGTTTATTTACGAAATTTATTTATAATTTTTATTTATAATTAGCCTTCAGCAATTTGCAACTTTATTGAATATTTCTGTGAAAATAAGAGATATATTATATCTCATATTATAATTTCATATTTTATAAATAAAAGACAGAATTATAGCAAAAATATAAGAATTAGCAAAAATATAAGATATACTGAAAACTTCTGAGCAATAGTATATATAACATATATATGATATATAAAAATATATATAAAGTTACATTACAATATTTTTGTTATCTTTTTGCAATTCTCCTTTCTTTCTGCTTGCAGAAAGAAAAAAATATTATATCAGTGCATGATTTATTTACAATGTATATAATCTTTATTTTTCTGTTAAGAACATCATGCGTATTTTCTTCTTTAGATGAATCGTAACATTACTTGTAAATTAAAATTCAAAAATTAAACTTCTATCGACAAGGGAATGAAAGTTATATTAGTGTGTTAATGGAATTTTCATTCTCGGTAAATAAAACGAAATATGTTTACATGCGTTTCTGCTGTGCGACAAAATCAAATTAAAAATGAAAATGGAAGAAGCAATAACGTCGTACTTTTCCACGGCAAAGAAACGTTGAAATGGATCGTTCGGTTTTGAAATAGGCGTGGTTTATTATTCAAACACAGTTACCTATAATGGATCTATGTTTGAATTTTACGGTCGCAGATTACAGTGTCATATACGGACTTCTTGCTTTGCGGTTATGCGTGCTTTAATGGAGGTTGTCTCTAAATTAATACACCGTTCGGAACAGAGATCGCGATGCTTGCGCGGATACCCTCATCGTGAGTGGGGTGATAGATTGTGGTAATACACGAGTTTGCGTGGAAATGATAATTCGGTATGGAAATGTCACGTTCATGCGACACTTGCGAAGCGTGTGATCCAATTTAATATTTTACGCCAAAAATTAACGTTTACATATGCACTTAATTCCACAACGTTGTTCACGTGCACGTGAATATGGTCGTTTCACGATGCGGAGGCGATCCTCTCTTCTAAGTAGAATTTATAATTCAATGAATTATTCAGAAAGCGCAGTGTCGATGCTGATAGTTTACTTTTTTCTCTTGCTTCTTGTCTTGTCACTTGAGCCGTTGCATGACATAAATAATAACGTAGCTAACTAGATATCGACATAGAAATATAGCTCGTTAATATTATAACCTCGATGATATCGATAGCATTGACCCTTTGAGAATCGAGAGCGTAAAGAGGTGCACCTTGACTCACAGTCTCGAATGAGCTAAAAAATTTGGTTGATAAAATTTCATTAAGCTAACGATGAAAGATTTTTATCAAACTCCCTTTTGATCACAAAATTACATAGTGCTATAATATCAGCTATGAAATTTGATAAATTTTTCCAATATAAATAAAGTAATTTTCTCAAACTGTTTCAGCGTGATATTAAATAATTTATTCAAGCGAGATTAATATATTTTTTAATAAAAAATGAAAAATCATTATACATATATATGTCTACAAATTTCTTTGTTGTTAAATATTTAATTTTTTGAAAGTAAAGTTTAATTAATGGATTACTCCCACATTTACTAACACATTTACTGTTAGCTTCTATTATTATCTTCCTGTCAATATTTGATACTTAAATATAAGAATAGCGACAGCATTTTAATTAAAAAAATGTAATTATTAAAAGTACAAAAAATTTAAAAAAAGTTATAATTAATGATTATGCGAATCATATGTTTTTACAATTTTAGATTTTCCGAAAATAATAGACTTAAAAATAATAATAAGCATTTATAGGCTATATCAAAAATAAATATCGTAATGTTGTTCCATTATATATTTTAATAAGAAACACAAATTCATTAAGCAACTCGAAATGCACATTTCATTTGGATAACTCTTTACAACGGACACGAGAAAATGATTTAACGAAATATTTTGCATAATAAAATTATTATGACATCGCTCGAAAAGCTACGTTTCTATTATAAATAATGTCTCTTGAGTAAGCTATGTTATTTAACCGCAAAACCCATACTTGGCTTGATTGTTATCATAGTGGTTTTGAATTTATCTTCCCTCACACATTTTCGTCAAATGTTCGCATGTTCAAACGACACATGGGGGAATTATATCAGCGACAAACGTAGTATATATTCTAGCATAGTCGAGGCTTCTGCAAAGTGCAAGTCTTAGTGAAACAAAACTACCATTGCAACGTGTTGTGTCATGCTACAACGTTTGAATTATAAAATACTAGTGTGACGATCTTTTTCATCTTTGCAATGTAAAAAAAAAGAAAGAAGGAAACCTATTCTTTACCAAATCGATTAGATAACGCTTGGCACATATGCGCGTTCTCGGCCACACACGTCCGAAGCAAAATACGTTTACGTCCGCAAAATCGACCAGAGGCATCAAATCACATGTAGAATCGTTTATTTGATTGCAGAGAAAAGAGGAGAGCATTATGTATGCCAAATATTGCGCAGCTTTTATTCTTGTCGTCGTGATAGTCGGTCTCGTGGACGCTACCGAAAATTACATGGATTACGGAGGTAAGTTATCATATTATTCCACAAATTATTTATTGTTTACTTGAAAAGATGTTAACACATGCAGAATAATCGTGTGCTTTTATTAGTTTTCTTAAAATAAAGTTATTTATTTTTTTATATGATTGAAGTAAATTTAATTTTTGAACGGAATTTCTCGCATGAAATGCAGGAGATCCGGGTTCAAATCCCGAAATAATATTTTTCATAAAAAATTATTTATAGTTTTTATGATAATAATATTAAATTACTTATCAATTTGATTTGTGACATTACTACTCCAGTTTCAATTTAAGATCTGTGTTCGAAGACCTATGTTTGAGACAGGTAATCAGCGAATAATTTACTTAAATTGGAAATTGTATAAATTCAAAAAAATATATTATTAGACATGCACAAAGAATCGCCTTGATTGAATATGGCTTTTTTCATTCCTGTGTTTAATTTCTGGAAAATTGTTGAAATTGATACGGGATTTATATTGCATTGAATTGTGTAACTCTTGTAGCGAATTCGATTGAACGTACTAGTGCGGACCGATGCATATTAAAACCTTTGTACACTGATTTAATCTGAATGCAAAAGTAAAATGTAAACATTTTGAATTATAAAATACATATTTTACCTAAAAGCGCAATAAAGTATATTGAATATTTCACCGTTTACTTGGTTTTTATGTTTATAATAAACATTTATATAAAACTTCCACGAGTACTTTCTACACGCAGAAAAATACATCGTATTGCTAAGAAAAATGATTACTTAATTTATTTTCTTCCTTTTAAGTGATGATTATCTTTTGACAAAGAATGTTTTTTTATAATAATTTTTAAATATACTTATTACAAAATTTTTGGAAAAGCTCATTATTATGTACTCAAAACAGGAATTAATTTTTTTTTAAAGAATATTATAAAATTGATTGGAAAAACACACACTCTCTCTCTCTTCTTCTTCTTCTTCTTCTTAATAAATAAATCGAATTTTTTTTAATTTAATAAACTGTATTAAAATATTTATTATAGGATACTAGGATATATATTTACTAGAATATATATTTACTAGGATTTAGAATATGTTTTAAATAAATTTCTATAACTTCTTAAGAAGTATCGCGCGCATGTCGGTTTTGTGCAACTGGAGAGTGTATTGTTACTAATCATACTAAATTATAATATATTTATAATGAAATATAGCATGGGGTATTAGATATACCCACATATGATCTATATTGATTTTTCACCTGGTTCGCAAAAGATTAATGCTTGTGATAAACTTGATAGATTTGCAGATATACTGAACTTTTGAAATACTTAAACCAAGTAATTATTACTAGCATAGAATATTTAGTATTTTCGTATTTTTCTGTGTGTATACAGAAGCTACGTCCCCCCCCCCCCCCATAGTTGAGTTATCTCCATTTCCAAATCCATTATTAGAACGTCAATGTTTTGCGAATATCACAATCCACTTCATTAGAATGAGAAACAGTCCGATACTGAAATGCATATCTCTATGTCAATTTGTACGACGGCTTTATATGCATCAGTTCGCAGTGAGTGCATCTGATCAATTTCGCTATTAAACTTGTACCATTTCTGAAATAAGCTTCTTATTCTATACTCTCTTATACTCTCTCTCTCTCTATATATATATTCTTATATTTCTTTAAACAACAATAATAAGCTTCTATTTCTTCAAAGCTTATCATTATGATATTTCTCGTTCTTTCGACGTTAAATTTGTGTTTTACCTAGCTATCCTCTCGCGCCATAAGTCTCATTAAAGTTTCACTCTTACTTGACATGATAACACGTTTTTGTATTCCATTACCGGTAATACCGCATATCAACGAGGCCGTTGCCAGCATGTCTCCTATTATAATAATTAATGATCGCAAAGGATGGCTATTATTAAACGTTCGCTTCTAAACTGTAGCAAAAAATGTAAGTCTAATTAAACTTTCTATCGTATTTCTTGCATTTGTTAATATAATGGTTTTATCTTATTATGTTATACGTGTTGTGTGATTGCAATTATTTTCACGCGTATCTATAGATTAATTTTTTTAGCGTAATTCAAAAATAATGTTTAATAGTTTTATATTATAAAATATATGATTTTTTGTTTTTTTACATATTTTTAATAACAGGTTATTTCTCTGTTCGTATATGTAGTAAATTTTTTTAGGTAAAATGTTAAAATATATAAATATTAATTAGTTTTAGAGTTATTTAAGATTAAAAAAGCGTTCATTTCTTGTAAAATTTTAGACAGACTTTAAACAAGAATTAATTTCTTTTCAATAAAAAAATAATAGAATAATAGAATAGAATAAAATAAATAATTTCACGACTTTTGCTTCAAATATGTTACAGAAAGTTTATTATTTTTATCACAAATTAAAAGCATCATGTTCTTAAAACGTACAGATATTTACCATCCAATACTATTAATAATTGAATTAAGCAATTTAGTTAGAGAAAATTTAAATGATAAGCCTAAAAAAATAAACGAGTCCTATTCTGGGAAAAAATAAAGTTTAAATATTCTGATAATGTTTAAGAAAAAAGAAATACAACACCGTTATTAATGAGAACTAAAATTATTTTTAAACATGGAATCGGTGTACTCACGGATATTCCCTCGTATGAGCTAATGAAGATAATATTACAGTGCAATGAATAATTACAGCGCTTGATACGAAACGCAGTTGATCCAGGATGATTAGGAATTATGTATTTCATCGCAAGATATAAACTCATCATAAATCCGGTCGTATTGATCGTCCTACGTGTCACTTTCATCGTTGCCCCTAATCACGCGTACGATCGGTCAAATCTCTGTCCATTCAATAATCGTTTATAAGAGGATCGTGTCCTATCATACGGTCTCTCTTTTCCTCTCTCTCCGAGCAATGTCAAAATGACCTCATCACAACATCGCTTTCGCGCGAATTATCTGTTAGGGTCCTTTTGCCATAAGCGTTTTATCAATATACCTACGTTCCACTCGTGCACGAACAAATTCCGGTACATGGTTTTCCCGCAGACCGCAAAAGCGTTCAGTCAAGCATCACAAATATCAGCTCCACTTGTCGTAGTTGATACATATTCCAATATAATCTTTTTTTCTCTTTATGGAAGATTTAATTTTTTTTCAGAATGTCCTCGTAATTTTGATATTAAATTATCTGAAGCTGCATGGTAGTGTTAGAAAAGCCATTAGCGGAGCAAACAGCGAATATTTAGCTTCATAGAGATAAAATTTAATATAACATAGTCCGCATTATAACGTGAAAAGCGATACAGCGCGTTATGATAGTCAACAGGTGCATCGGACAACCCCATCTACTTTTAAACTCGCGCTTCGTTAATTTTGCTTCTCTCATAAAACAAATAATTCGCATTTGAGATAAAGATCAAATCATTGCAATTGCAGTATATCATTATTTTTGTATCTGATATTTTATGATTTTTAATGCACAAAACTAGGTTTATCGATTGTAACACGAGCTGCGGTTTTGAATAAAAAAAAACCACACCAATACATGTTTCACATCATCGCGCGTCCTCGAATTTTACCACGCAAGTTTTTCATAGAGTTGAAAGGTGCCTATTCAATCGGAAAATGGTTGCCTGCTTGCCTTTGTGCGATATACACGCGGGAAAATTCTATCGTCTGTATTCTTACAAGGTCGACATGTACCTATTACTCTGTTACAACAAAAAAAGATCGGGTTTTTATTGGTGAACTGGTTAAGTTTATTAATATCGTTATTTGAAAATAATCAAAGACATATGTGAACAAACATTCGTTTCGGAGCTTTTTCATTTTCAGCATCCCCATAAATACATTTTTCTAGTAAATTGCGTGTTGTTAAAATGTTTGGTTTTAATAATAACAATAAAATGCAATGATAAATAATACAAACTCCTTTTTAATTTATTTTGTATGTATATTTTATGAATAGAATTTATTACGCTTCAGCATATATAGAAGAAGGGGACTTGGTTTATATATCTTAATCCATTCACACCTTTATATCTTATATCCGTACGTTATGACACAGATATTACTGTATATTATTATTAAATAATTATCACTTTATTACTATCTTGCTATCTCTGGTTTAACCACCTACTCTATGCATGTGATCCTTTATATTCTTTTATTTTTTTTCTTTACAGTTTATCCGCTTTATCCTGTATCTAATTCTAATATTATGGATTCAACTAAATTTACACTAAATCTAATATCTATAGCTCTATCATAGCCTTATCATAACCTATAATTATTGCATATTTTTTTATCATTATCACTCATTATTTCTCTTCTCTTATTTTCTTTCCACCATTCGCTAAATTACATCATCTCTACCATTAATTTTCTTTTTGTATTTCCTCTAGATCCTCTCACTAGAAATCATATCCTTTCTTTCCTCCCTTCTTTTTTTAACTTCATTTCTCTTTTTCTTAATTTCTTTATTATTTCCCATTTTACCTCGCCTAAATCTTTATCGTACAACCTTCTTCAAATCCTTTTACTTTCCTCTCCTAATTTAGTATCTTTCTCTCATCTCCGGACACTTTTTAATGTAGTGCTGTGTAAATTATCTTTTTCTCTACCACAGAATACACAGTTCTTTCTATGCTCTACCAATTAATTATTTATTGTCTTCCTCCAAATTTCTCACATCTTAATTTAAACAAAGTTCTCAATTCATCTCCTTTTTTCCATTCTCCCAAGTTTTCTTTGAACTTCTGATACGACGGAATCCTGCTATATTTATCTTTAACTTCTTATATCTTTCATTGTACTTTGCCTTAAAAATTCTACAATCCTCTTTTGCATCTCTCTTTCCCTATTTATTAACTGATCTTCAAAACCTTCTTCTCCGTATATCACATCTCTTGTCCCCATCCATTTCTATTGTAATACCTCGCCCTTTCATGTCCATATAAATTCTCTCAACTATTTCTTATCTTTTCTTCCCAATACGCGCGTCAAATTTCCTACCGTTCCTGATTTTATTTTTTGTTCAAATTTTCTTGCTCATATTCCCCAACCTACTTTTATCCATAACTAATTCTCTCATAATTATATATTTTGAAATCCAAATTGAAAATCCATTTTATACAATTCATTATAATCTTTCCTAATTTCTCTTTCTTCTCCCATCCCCATATTTCTATTCCATAAGCCATAACACTTTTGTACCAAAAATCTAAATAAAATTCACCTTCTCCTGAAATTATTTTTACACATCCTCTGATCTAAAACCTTTCTTGCTATCAGCTTACCTTTTCTATCTTTAATATGATCTTTATAGTTACCCCACTTGTTCAAAGTAATAGCCTTATAGATACTTAATTTCCTACTTAAACTTACTGCCTGCACCTCCTCTATCTACTTTTTACCCCATTTTCATTTTTCAATTTTTTCTCTTCCTCTCCTATTATAAACTAACACCTTAGTTTTATCTATACAGAGTTCAAGTTTTCTTTCCTCTAAAAATCTTTTAAAAGTTCCCATCATATCCTGCAGGACTTCTCTATTTTTTGCTAATAAAACTGTCACCCACATTCGCGAGATTCTAGATCCTTTGTTCTTTTATATCTATTCCCCGATATTTACGGTGACCATATTTTCTTAAAAATAAAAAAAATAAAGGATAAATCCGAAAATTTTAGGGTTTTGTTCGTAAATGTTTTCAAATCAGTTTGTGACAAAGAATTTATGCATTATAAAATTAAGGTAATGCACAGTTTTCTAATAGTTTGAAACTGGTTCGAACGAAACTGTATTGGAACAAACCTTTGATCTAAAATAATAAATAAAAGATTTGAAATAATAAAAATAAAAACAACTAGTTTAAATAAATTTTAATTAAAAAATTAATAAATATAATTAATAAAAACAAATTGTATTTATATGCATCTAACTATAAAATATTTTTCGTAAAATTTTCTTCATTAATATAATATTAGATATAATATTAGATATAATATTAATATAATATTAACTAGTTCGAAAAGAATTTCCCGTAATATCAAAATAAAGAACAGTAAAGGACAATATTGAAAAATAAAGAACAATATTGAGTTTTAAAACAATAAATAAATTTAAGGACAACTATCTAAAATAAAGGACGTACGATTACCGATGCTCCTATCTCTTAATTTTTTTCATCTAAGTCCACGATGCACAAATTAAAAAGGAATGGACTCATCACACTCCTGCCTGACGCTCTTCCTCGTTATAAAACTTTCTGTATTTCCTAGCCTCATTCTTACTATTACTTCCATTCCCTCATAGGTCCTCTTAATTCTTCTAATCAAACTCTCGCGTTTATTTCTTTCTTTCTCAAGCAGTCCTGTAACATGTTTTTGTCTATCTTATCAAAGGCTTTCAGATCCACAAACATCATACATACCTTCCCGATTTCTCCTTCTCTGTTTCCTTCCCTCTGTAATACTCTGTATGATGTGTAGCAGCACGAAGACATTATCAATTATCAAACTTTCTCTTCTGGAACCTGTTTGAATTTCTGGGATCATTTTTTTTTCTTCTACCTCCCTCTCTAATCTATTTTTCAACACTTCCGCATATAATTTGTACGCAGTGCATAGCAATGATATTCTTGATTCTTTTATAATTCGTTACTTTTTCTTGATCTCGTCTCTTATATAGAGACACTACTATGCTTTTCTTCCAGTCTTCCGGAATCCTGCCTCTTCTCCACACCAACTTCATCAAAGATACCAGCTTCATCCAAAAACTTTTTCCCGTATATTTCCATGCTTCTGATGGTATCCCATCGGTGCCAGCCGCTTTCTTAAGCTTCATTTTTCTTAATATTTTCCTTATCTCTTCTTCCTCCAGCTCTTCATCCCCCATCTCTGTGCTTCCATTCTTAACTTCTGTTTCCTCTCTTTCTACCTCCGCGCCATCCAGCAGATTTTTGAAATAGTTTCTCCATTCTTCTTTATTTATACTATTTTCAATCTGCATCCTTCTGCCTCTCTTCTTATTAATATATTTTTATATATCTACCTCTCTTTCAGGTTCCTTAATTCCTCCTTCTCCTCTCTTTTTCTCTTTGCTTATTCTCCAGTACCTTCCTTTTCTTCTCTTTTGTAAATTTTCCTTTTCTACCTTTTCTCTCTTCCATTTCCAATACATCTTCTTAACTTCTCTCTTCTTTTTAGTACGGCTCCTGTCCTACTACTAGTCCTTGTGTTTTAATTTCGTTTTCTTCCTTTTTATTTTTTTCTTCACCATTTCTTCATAAACAATTTGTTTAATTTCTTCCCAACTTTC
Organism: Acromyrmex echinatior; assembly: GCF_024713525.1. Classification (NCBI taxonomy): domain Eukaryota; kingdom Metazoa; phylum Arthropoda; class Insecta; order Hymenoptera; family Formicidae; genus Acromyrmex; species Acromyrmex echinatior. Next base: position 6,865,312 of record NC_141854.1, read on the forward strand.
TTCTATATTCTTTTCTTTCTGTGTTCCTTTTTCTCCGTTTCCTTTTTGAATCTCTTAATCATTCCACATTATTATTTCTTCCTCTCACTCCTGTTCAGCCTCTGTGATCAGATTATTCTCTTCTTTCTCATGCTCCTTGATCTTCAGATACAAAGGCAAGTGATCCGAGTCCACTCTTATATCAACCTTAAAATCTGTAATCCTATCATTTACATCTTCATTAATCATTAAGTAATCTATAATCAAATTACCTCTCGCTCCTGTACATGTATATTCATCCTCCCAGTAATCTAACATTCTTCAAAACATATAAATTTTTTTAAAGAAAGGAAATTTCTTTAAAGAAAGGAAATTTCTTTAAAGATAAAAAACTTGATTATCCCATTTTACAAAGCTCCTATCTCTATATTTTCTATAGTTTTATTTTTGTTATATCTCTCCACACTTTCTTCCTCCATTTCCATTCCTCCCAACTCTCCTATTCTTATATTAAAATCCTACTTATGATTATATTTCCTTCTTTTTCCTTTTCTTCATAAATTCCTTCAACTTTTCCTCTAAATTCTTTCTTCCTTGCGTTCTCCATAAACAAAGACAATCCTTATTCTTTCTTTATTCATTATTAAATTCATAATGTATATATTTTATATAAATAAAAATATGTGAAGATGTAAAATACAAATACATACGTAGAAAATAACGTCCTTGTCATGCGCTATAACTGACAATAATCGAGCTTTTATATAGCTTTCATAGTTGTCAAAAATATCTGTTATTCAAAGAACATCTGTTATCTATAAATCTTATAGAAACACAATGTATCTTTATTTTTTGAAAAAAAATTGATACCGATACTGAAAGCGTTAATAATTCTGAATACGTGCACATCAGATATAAATATGTATATGTATTACGTATATGATAAATGACACGTCAGATAACATCGCCATCGCTGATAGAATATGTGTATTTTTTCTGTTTTTTTTTTTATAGGACGACTATATGGATGAATAAAAGTGAATAATCGTTATAACGCGCGTTATATACGATAGTAACCGTATAAACGCCCACCAATTCGTATGACCCTACGTGCCCATACGAAGAACGCTACTTATCGTAAAGCGGTTTAATACCGCATAAAACGGACGTACTTGTAAAACGTCATACTTTCTCTCTATTTTCCCGTAAAACTGGCCGCGCGCATCACACACGCGTCTGATTTACATTCTTTTGAAAATAAGATGCGGCATATGTGAATCTATATAATAAGATAAGAGAGTTGCGCTTGACATACAGCGCTCGGAAATTAACTTTTAAACAATGCTGAAAGATAATTTCTTGTTTGGATCGTAAGACAAAGTGGCAACTATTGATCGAAAACTTGTCGATAATATGACAACAGATTTCATTGACGCTTTTAAAATGTGTGCCATTAATTCTCAAGTAGTAAGTTTCTGGTTCGTTGGCGCTTTAGGAGGATCAAAAAACTATTCCAAGATTCGTTCGCAATAGGAATCGTTAATATTTGACAATAGTTAAAATGCGATGAATATTTATAAGGTAATTATACAAATCGATGCACATCAAAGCAAAATTACTTAATCTTATAATATTTTATCTTATAATACAGAGGAAGAATTCGTTCTCTGCAATTGTGTCGATACCAATACATAAAACAAAAAAAATAAAAGAAATGATGTCTTTCCTGCTGTTCGTTAAATCCTCTTTTCCATGGAATATCAACCTTTAATCCTGTACACATGTTAATCCTATATACACATGTTTAATCCTGTATACACGGAGTTATACAGGAAAAAAACTATTCAACATTTATGTGGTAGATACACATTACACTGAATAAAAAAATCTTAGTGAAAATAGGTCAAAAGTTTAACTATTTCTCAGATGTAAACATACAATTTTATTACTTATTATTTTATTATTGCTATTATAATTTTATTACTTATTGATAAACAATTTTGTATATTAGTATTAAGTCATAACTGACTTTTTGTCTTCTATATGTTGCATACGATCTGAAAAGAGAGAAATTGAGATAAGTAGCACTGTGTATGATAGTCTATTAAGCTAAGATAGTCTAATTAGCTAGTTGATGTCAACTTACTAATTCTTGAAATTTTTAATTACACATCTACGGTGAATGAGAAACAACATTTAAAACGCGATTTGTTAATACTGAGGTAAATCTTCATATTGCGACAGATAGAAATCAATAAGTCAGTTATGATACCAACATATATAAATATAACATATAAAAATGTATGTATCTTAGAAACGGTTGAGCTTTCAACTATGTCCACTAAAACTTCTTTACTCAATATGGTGTGTATTGTATAAGTGCCGAATGATTTTTTTAACATTCTGTATATGAATCTATACTCTTTATGTTTACAGAAGAAATGGCGGAAAAAGCACCCGCAGAGAATATCCATGAGCTGTATAAGCTCTTGCTACAACGCAATGCGCTCGACAACGTCGGCTTCGGCGGCATCCCGCTGGAACACTTGATGATTCGAAAGTCGCAGCGATCGCCATCGCTACGTCTTCGATTTGGTCGTTCTGGGCAACACATCTCCGTAAGTTCTCATTGTGTTTTTGCATCGATGATGTAAATAGAATAATCCTTAAAAGGCTTAAGCAAAAAAGTTCATAAAATATTACATTCATTTAATTATATACAATGAGTGCAAGAAGTATTCGTATAGCGAAAATTATTATTTTAAAACAAACTTATTTTTAAAAAGTAAACATTATTCAGAAAGAAATGAATTGATTAAAAAATAAATAATATCCAGTGAGAAATTAAGTTGATGTCAAATCGATATCGATCCGATAATTTCGACGATAATAATATATTCATAATTGAAGACGGCAAAGAGACGAGTAAATATGATATTTAAATAGATTAAGTAGATCCTTTTTAACTTTTTGCACAGCCTTGTTTAATACGTTCGAATCATCTACGAAAAAAAGAACATCAAAAAGAGTTCTATCGACTTTTACAGATTATGAGCTTGTTCTTTAATCAATTCTCCATCGAAAAAAACAAATTAATTGAAATATATCCATTTTAACAGAAGTTACGGTAATAAATATGAATGGGGTCCCAGTGTATATTCAAAGTGTGTACAGCTAGAGCTAATAACATTATTTGAACTACTTATTAGACTGATCTAACAAACTGCACATTATAAAAATCATTGTAATTTAATTGTATAAGCTTCAACATACCTTTTCGTAGCAAAGTTACAAAATTGAGATGATTGATCTGTTCTTTTTAACTAAAGTTGTTGCACGAAGTTCATCTTTCTTCCTTTTTTCTTCACGTTGGAAAGAAAAGATGAACCGCGCAAGAAGTTCAGCTATAAAAAGAACATGATATTATATACGACACCAAACTCTCTCATGCACTTATGAGTTCTGCGTTTGTATGATCGACCGACCATGAATCATGATATGAATCATGATAGAAAAGTATTGTTTGGTAAGAAATAAGGAACAACAAGAGAAAAATATTAGGATGCTCCAGGATTCGAACCGAGGCCTGGTTTTTTCCTATTTGTAAACTTCCGGTAGACTTCCGTCCTGTCACCGAGCCACACAGCCCTGACGCTGATAACTTCTCCGTTGTACCTATTTCCTCTTTTTTACTGTTTTCGTTGCAGAAGAAACGCGCGGAAACTAACATCATAAAACAAAAAATTAACAATTCATTCGATTCGCCCTGTAATTCGATTCACCCGATGATCATGGAATTTTTTTCAAAGGAGAGAGATTTTATCAATCCAGAGATGCACCAATGCGGAATGAGGACCAAAAAAAGGGAGAATTTTGCTATTGTATTGAAAAGAACGTCACTGTATCAATTTTGTTGTTGTGACACTTACAACAATTTTTAACGTTAATAATTTCATTTGAATATTTTTACAGTTTTTTAATGTCTTCGTAATTCGTATCTCATTCTGAAGAAAAAAAATGTTACGTTTTGCATATCATATAACTTTTATTTATTTTTTTAAAGACATTTTTTTTAAAAATGGACAATACACAGTTGCTACAAGTAAATTTTTTAATTCTTTAATATTGTCATTATATGCTCAAACTAAAAGCAGTTAAAAATTACTTATTTGGTCAGAAGAAAAAAATATCTTATGTAAAAGTAAAAAACTCACACAAAGTCAAAAGTGTATGTTTTTTACAATTAAAAATGAAAAAGACAAATTCGATAGAATACATCATTAATTGGCCAATTCAAAACAAAATATTTTCATTAGTAAAACAGTGAAAAATTATTAGATATCTACTGATGTGAATGGATGTGTGCTAACGGGACTCTCTCAAAACGAAATAATTAATAAAAAATTTCGGGTAAGAGTTGAATCCCCTAAAACCTCCCCCTGGATAAGCCTATAGATTCGTCTCTACCCTAAGTATTTTTGCATTAATATTGATTTCATTTCAAGATGTGTACTTTAAAATGTCATATTTTTTAAAAAGTATTAAATCCAAAAAAGTTTACTTTAAGTAAATATCAGAATATAATCCTATTTATAATATTTTGTCTATTATAATACATGCCTCGTAATATAAAAAAGTATTTAAAGGATGAAAAAGTATATAAGTTATATACATTAAAGTACATAACTAAAATACATAGGTACATATATCAAAACAGTGTGTGATATTATAAAATTATATAATAATTACCCTGGTAACAAGATGTCTAAAATGACGTCTTTTGACATCAAAATTACGTAGCTTGCTACCAGTATAAGCTTCATAAGTTTCATATAAATGAAATTCTATTTTCACTGTGATGAGAATTTACAAATTGTTTATAATAAGCTTATAATTTTATATAATTTTAACATTATAAAAAGTACAGATATTATTTACAAAAAAATTCTGATTATTTTTTTTTCTATGTTTAATAGACATCTTGTTTACAGATCTATTGTATATATATATATATATATATATATATATAAAACAATACGTGTTTTTTATTATGTGGAACGCAAGAAAACATCTATGCTACATTTAGATCTTAATTCTAAAGTAGCTAGGTAACTCTAATAATATAAAAGTTTTCATTGCCCTTATTTATCGTTAAACGTCCGCGGAAATTTATATAAATGTCGAACGTTGTACTCGAATGTTGTGCTTTAACGATTTATTTGAGTTGATTAATTAATGAGCTAATGAATTCGCACAATTTATTAAACCATTCAAATAATCTTTAATATTAAACTGATTAAAATAAATAAATTATATTACATTCTTTGTCTTACATATTCACTAATTTTAACATTTATATATTACATGCGTTTTATAATTATAACTCACGCAGCCACTTATTAGATAAAGACAATTGGATATAAAACGCGATACAATCAATTATATAAAAAAGATATGCTAAGATAAAGAGATGAAAGGACTTTGATAATTAATGCGTACTTAGTACATTTTCGTGTCATCGAAAATTCTCTTCGAAATGGATATTCTTGTTTCGCATAAATTACTTCTGTTTCTGGAATGCGCGCAGTTTAATTCATAATGCTTTTCGAGTCCCCTTTGCATTCTATTCTTAATGTGCCGCGAGTATTCCCTGGGAAATTAATTTTCTCGTAATTAGTGAGAGTGACGCAGCTTTTGCAAACTGAAGTGTGGTCGCGACGTGCATGCTGGTTGTCTCGTAGGACAATAGGGATAGGGATTATATTTAACATGGTATTAATTAGAAAAATGTCCATCTAACGAATATTTGGAATATTAAAACTTAACGAAGAATTGAATTACAGAATCTAATTGCTATAGGTAGAATATCAATTAATATCAGTTAATAAATAAGTGGCATTAGCCATAAATAACAATGCTTCATATGCATCACATGAAAATTACGTTGAAACTTAAAAATACATGTAATGTGTTGTAGATTTACTCTTTTTTCAATCGTGTCTTTTTTCTATCTTTCATCTATCTTTCATTTTAGAATAAATTTAAGATGTGTTATCCATAACAAAGATTTAATTCAACACCGCATATTTTCACCACATTATTTTTATGTACATACATTATTTTTCTCATTTATCCATTTTACAGTATTTTAAGAGGTCAATTTGTAATTCCCGCTTTTGCATAATAAATTTACAAGGTTCTTGGTTTTTAATTTCCCCCGGAGAACTAAAGCGTATTTCAATTTGCACAAATTTCACTTCTCAGCATTTATATATATTTTATAACATTCGTAACATTAATTGTCTAAATATTAACGTGTATATGTTAAAATATCTCAGACCTACTAAACTCGTTCAAAGAGAACTGTTATAAGAGTTACGAGAAACGCTGGCACATTTTGCGATTTCACATGCAAATTAATTCATACATTTATCATCTTTTTTTTTTTAATAAAAATGCCAAGGCAAATATTCAACGAAATAAATTCATTTCGACTTAATACATGTACTTTAATGTAGGAAATGAGCAAACTACATTTTGAAGTTACACACGATGTCTACACACGAACGTACCTATATGTTTGCCGAAAGTAGATATGCTTGGCTTGCTTTTATCACATACATAAGTATTTGAATAGAGGAATGTAATTTTACTTCATAAAGATCTGTGAAAGAATGCGTGTTTTAATAAATCAATTTTATTCCTTCTTTCATTTTGATTTCAATTTTTATTATATTACATTCAGAAATTATGCAAAAGACGCGTGCGACGCGAACAATACATGAAACATTACGAAGATATGTGCTCCCGTTTATAACTTGCAATACATCCGTGATACATCGAGCAGAGAGCAGATACGAAATTTTCATCTTCAAAAGCTCGGCAGAACAACATTATGACACTTCGTGCGCTCGACGAAGCATACGACTTTTTTAATAGCAATATATTGTCACATCGAGGAACGTTATTCTGCAACTATCGATACGTCCAAAAAAATACACCGTGTTTGGAACGAGTTGCACTGTGGGAAAGTCGCGGACAGTCAATATTTATCTTCTTTTGAGCGATGCTACAGAAATTAATATCGATCTGATATTTAATGATATTGTGATAGAGGAATGAATTTATATCTTGTAAATATTTATTTCGTACATATAGATATATTCACTTACTAATATAGATATGTTAAAAGAAAATGGGTCAGTATAACGTTACAATCTATTTTTTTTTTTTTTTTTTTTTTTTGCGAATAAGTATATTTATTTGTCATACTTGAGATAACTGTGGCTTGTAATTAGAGACAAAATTCATCAAAATCTTTTTTTATAAATAAGACTTTCGGTTATCTGTTCTATATACTTTTAATAGAACAATATTTCGTTCCCGTCTTATATAACTCGGTTAAAAATGATGATCATTATAGATGAAGAGGACTGCTGGCAAGTCGATATTTTGATGGCAAATTACAAACGACTGTAATAATACGATAAAACTAACTTATCCCTCGACACGAAGAAACGAGCGGCTAGCCTTCCCAACGGAGTTGAAGCGTTTGGATGGATCATGAGGGGAAAACTTCTCGTTCTACGTATCTAACAATTATCTCCTTCCTCCCCCTTTATAAAAAGTTCCCCGCCGTTTGTCACCGCAAATTTGTAACGTGTGCGGCCTTTGTAATCGTGACGGCGGATGTGCGACGAATACAAATTTCCGAGGGTGACGTGACGCATTACTGAAATTCTTATCTATATTAACGAAACCATGTTGACGACGGTGATATCGATTTGTCAGCGTTGAATATACGTGGATGTAATTCGTGAAAGAGATCCCTTCTCTTTATTGGGCCACTTCTCTTTAACACTTATGTGTTATGTACAAAGCGTGATTAATAATAATAATAATGTTATATAACGTACGATGCGAAGTATCCAAATCAAATAGCGTGTTTATATTAATGATGTAATTTATGTATATTTACGTAAATTATGATGACGAAAGGAGATATTTTCCCTAACGAGAGTTGGACTATATTTCCTCATTCAATCACGCCGCGCAATTTCTTTCCTGATAAGGTCGTATTAAGTATCATTTATATTAAGGAGCTTTTCTTCGTTTTAAGAATAAGCTTTCCCAAATTATATTTGATTATCTTGATCTATCCCTAATTCAGCACTCGTGTACACGGAAAGAACAGTTTGGAAGTAAAAATTTAGCTAAATATAGATTTGAAAATAATTTCGCTATACTCCAAAATAATTATATAGGACAATCAGATTAGTTACTTGAATGTCAAAATTTATTGCAGTATTGTTGATGGTACTTGAGTTTTTACTTTGATTTTATATTTTGATAACCCAAAACTATTTTCAGATTTGTAGCTACCTAAATTTTTAGATATTTTAACACAAAATCATTTTTTTTTCACACATAGATATACATTTGATCAATGTAATATAATATAGCTCCTTTATTTTACATACCTACATTAAATTAACTACATTGCGATTATATTTTTACGATGGTATTATGTATCGACAATTATACAATATTTTCGATTCAGTATATTCTTTGCACTTTATCTTTGTGTACAGAAAGAATGATTTTTGCGGGATTTAAAAATTTAACTAAATACACAGATTTGAAAATAATTTTGTTAAATTATTAAAATCATTTATACAAATTAAATCATTCTTTTCATGAGTTTTTATATTTTATGAGTTCACACATCGCTGCTCAAAGACATTCATCGCTTGAATTCTCTTTGGCTTCAATTTATGCGGCATCGGCGAATGATATCGGCGCAATTAATTGGATTTTCACAAGCAATTAATTAATTAGCATCCTTTCGGTGTGTTACAGGCGGGAGCTCTGCCGAGACCCCTAGGCGCGGTGGCTGCGGCGGGATACGACGACAACAATTAATCGGCGGAGCTGATCCAGGGACATCTTTCCGATTTGTTTCTTGATGAAAACGCGCGACCACCCTTTCTTGTACAATATAAATTATGTATAATTCATCGTCATTGCGTCTTGATCTGCGCGCGCGCTTCCCAGGCTGATGGTAAGCATCCCTAAAATTCCCGTGTCTCTTACTCTCTCTAAAAAAAAAAGCGAAGCTTTTTTGAAAACAATTTGTGTTATCGGGCGAATGATTGATCGACGTGAAGAGAACTTCATCATTGTTTGCACGCTTGATTTGCGCGCGCGTTAATCTGAAGCGACGCGTTCCTAGAACGACAGTTTTACGGTAATCGATTCTTTCGCTGTGTATAAGATTTTGCGAGATTCATGACACTGTTCAACTTACACGTTCTATAAGATCTTTCTTGAACAATTGCACTCGCCATTCTACCTCGTCGTCATTTCCATTAATTAGTGACAGCGCTATAAAAGGACACTTGGCCTAAGTCCTTCATTCGTGAGATAACAATCTAACAATCTAAACGCTTCGATCGTTACAATTTTCTCTTCGCAATTGTCCCTTCATTTAATTACACGTATCGGCACAGAAATATAGAAATTATTTTACGCCCCATGCGCTAATGTTATACAGCAGAGCATCCCAGACTTTCCGGGTGATTTATTAATAAATCAAAAATTAATTTTATTTTCTTTGGAAAAAATTACATTACTTGTTTTAATTGTCGATTTAATGTTTCGGCTAATAATTTATTTTTATTAATATAATTAAACTGATTAATTAAAGTATAGGTTCTATTGTTCATTTACGCTTCAACTTATTAAAGCTTTTTCTCATTTTTCTTAAATTATTATTACATAATAATTTTATAATTAGATCTTCCACTGAATATTTCTTTGAAAAGACAAAGAGAAAATAGTAGATCTGACCTGAAAGATTGTTTCATAATTCTGGGATATCGTATAATTTTCAACAGCTGGCCTGTTGGTCTATCGATCGATTAATAGTCTCATGATAAATGTGCCAAATAATATGATCGTTGTATTATAAAAAGAAAAAAGATCTACATTATCTTATTACGTATGTATAGAAGAGGCTGTAACAATTTAACAATTTTATGCGTAATGGGGATCGATTGTAAAACTTGGATGCAAAATGCGCAAACTATATTATCCAATATTAATTATATTCGCCACAGAAAGAGGGTCGCGTCTCAAATATATGTCAATTTACAAAATTAAAAATAAATTATTATGTAACACTGTGTCACATTTATTCCTCTGAAGCAAATGTGTTCTACAAAATTCTTGATTTCCCATGTAAATCCCGCGGCAGAATGTTTTCCGCGGATATTACTCCGTGAATGCATCATCTACGAATGGAATTACTGGTAACATATAATTGCGTTAGTTATATTAATGAAATAATAGAAGTTAGACTCTTCGACGTAGTAAAGTTTTGACGTTCATGGTGGCAGCTAATCTAAATAAAGGGGAAAGAATTAGGAAAGAACGAGGAAACGCTTAATTCATGTCGCTAAAAGGATTTTCTCATCTTCCAGGCAGATTAAAAGTCCGTTAAAACTTTCAAAAAATAGACCTTAATAAAATTGGAATAAAAAACTTTCGATACTAAAGAAGTAATTCGCACGAACTTTTTCACGAGAAAAAATTGACGACTATTTATTTTGAGATGCATTATATAAAATGCGAAAAATGTAACCTACACTTTACTGCAAAATATCTTATCAAAAGCTATAAACGTAAAAAAAGTATCATAGGAAAAAGCATCTTTCTGTATTATTTCGAAGATCCGTTTTATTGGATAAACATATCTACATATTAATTACAGAGTTAAAATTCAAGCATATTGAATAAAGATTGATTACGAGAGAGATATTACTCGCTACGTGTGCAAATGACTTATTTAAAACGTGCTGACCTGACGAACGAGCAAATCCTTTTGATAGATTGCGCCACTTCTTTATCTTCATGGCTCAGATCTCCAATGTTCTTGAATTCCGGTCTTAGGAGAACTTGACTTCGTACACGCTCCAAAGTAATCGATAGAGGCATTGTTAATATCCTTGACCAATTTGTTGCCTCGTAATTAGTCATAAACTGCAATACACGATTTATTCGCAATACGTGTGCTAATTATAAGCACAGTTGAATTCGTATCAAAGATCTATACACAGGAAGAAAGATTTTGCTGAAGTAAAAATTAAAAAATTAAAAATTTAGCTAAATACAAATCTGAAAATAATTTTGTTTAGATTATCAAAATAATTATATAAGATGCTTAAACTAGATGTTAGAATGTTAAAACTTTTTGTAGCATTGTCATCAACATTGGAACGTTCTATATAATTATTTTAATGATTTAATAAAATAATTATTTTCAAATCTGTCAGATTTGCTAGCTAAATTTTTAGATGCTTCAGCAAAACCATTCTTTCCAGCTATCACTGAGGGACGTGTAACTCTAATCATAACATCACTAACTTGATCAAAGCATGTGTCCTCAATATGAAACATTATATGTGTGAGAGGTTTCACGATGGGCGAGACCTTAGGTAGATTAATCAAATCTACCTGCCTGCTTTCCTCACCGCGACGTAAATTACTTAATACCCAGTCGGAAGCTCGAACTAGATATTCGTATGCAATCTGCGTACACAAACATCATTCATAAACATTATGCATTCGTTTCTCATGCGGCAAATGTACGAACTAATTCTTTACTCACTTTTAAAGAACGTCGTCCGATATTCGTGAATAACAATTCGTCCGTGTAAGTCTCAATGACGCAAGCCATGTTTTGTAATTCACCATTTCTCGGATTCTGATGTTCTCTTCTAAGGCTGTAATAAATTTCCTTTTTCTTTTTTCCACTTAGATGAAGTAAAATTTTTTAAATATATAAGATTATTATAATCGACATTAAATTAGATTAAATATAATCAAATTATTGGAATAATTACGCTAGTTTCAATTGTATTTTGCATTAATAAATTTCGTTTTACAGAAATTTTATTAAATGTTAAGTTTAAGAAAACTAAAGTTTCATGTATTATAATGCACAGTTTATATTCCTTGTAACATAAGCTCGTAACAACATTATGAAATTATATGTGACACAATACAGTTTTTATCTCATATTTATTCCGAGCGCGAGTTATATTTATGTATAAATAAATAAATCAGGAATAATCCAACGCAATGCTGTAATACAATTCAAAATTCAAGCTGTAAATATAATTCATAATAATGTGTATTATTATGCATTTATTTGAATATAGAACATGACACATATAGAACATAACAATAACATATAACAAATGTGAATCCCAAATCCATCTTTTAACATTTTATAACATCTTTTAAATTAAAAATGCATGATATACTCCGCATTCAACACACTCTTAATTCTGGTATATAGACAAATCTAGCACTTTGAGCAATATAAACTTTTTCTAAGAAGTTATTAATTCTATACTTCTTTTATATCTCCAGTGGAGAATTATATTATAAAGAATTATTGTGGAGAGAATTATAAACGCAATTTATAACATCACGGTAGAAAATTGTTACTTTACAAAAATCACATCAGTATTACTGTTATCCTACAATTAGGGATAATATAATTACGAGGTAACTCACCTACCTATCTTTTACAAGAAGCAGGAAGGAGTCTATCTGCGATGTATGTTTATTGTCCTCGTCGATGCTGCAAATTGCTTCAGCAAGCGCCGTTGCGGCGGTAGATCTATCGTATGGATTGAAGGGACTCAGCTCGCAGCACGTGTCTCCAGAATTCGGTGTATCATGGGGCTCGTTCTTGCCTTTTGCAGACACACCCAGAAGGGTGGAATATAGAGCGGCGCATAATACCTGGAGCAACACGTTGCCACCGATCGGCCGACAGTGCGCTGGGATGTTGTCGTTTAACGCGAACGCGGCGCGTAAAACTGGAGTCGAGGCGGTCACATACAACTCGGCGAAACAGCCGATCGCAAGGGACATGGCTTGATATATACTGGCACCTGTCTAAAAATAATTTTTTAAAATTTATTCTAACGCTGCAATTCTCATAGCAATATTAAACTTCACAATTTATTTTGCATCTCTTATGACACCGTAGTGACGTCTTGATATTATTTGCAATTTTAACAAATGATAAAAAAAATTAAACATTCGTTATAAAAAACAACAAATATAAATATATTTTTCTCACACGTCGGATCATAGCGCGTAAACATTATTGTATAGTAATTACTTTTGCGGCTTCTAAAAGAGCTTCAGTCACAGGCTGCATCATGATCTTCAATGGCTTTATCAGCGCATTGAGCCAAGGTGGCCGCGATTGATTCCAGACCTTCAAAACGATAAATAAATTATAATTTTACATTCACATTGATGTAAGTGTAAAATTAATGTGAGCGTAATATTCGATGCATTTATAAATTAAAGTAAAATAGAATATTTAAAAGTTTGATAAAGAAAATACACAGATTATAGATACAACAATATTAAAATTATTTTCATGTCAAAAAAATGTCTATCTCGTATAAAGATGAATAATATTTTAAAAAGTTATAGATATCTTTTTAATATTATTTATGTAATATATATAAGGAATTTAAGATAGATATTTTTCTTTTTCTATATAAATAAATCATTTCGGAATGTTAAATGTCACTTTTAAAATATCTCGATTTTATATTATTTTCTATATATATATATAATACATGCTATTCATATAATAATTTCTGTTAATCTTCGTTAAAAATAAATTTAAATAAAAATGCAAATTCTTGTCATAAAACTCATCCATATATATTGTGCAAACTGTATTTTGATATGAGAATTAATAATAAATTTATACAATTAACTCTTCAAACGATATTTCGTAAAAGCATACGACCTGCTGTCTGTCCAAATAATTGGACCAATTCGGATCTTGCTTCAGCGCTGGTATAATTACGTGCTCCGGTTCGTTAACAGTTACCACCAATATGTGAAATAAGCTGTATAATACCAGAGCTGAAGTTATTTTTAGCGTTTTGTCACACGCCGAATTACTGCATAAAAAGCCGCTACAACTTCTTTTGTCTGTCTTCGATTTTTCAGCTGCGTCACTGTCGTCCACGTACGTAACGCCCACGTTTTGACGTATTAAGGTCTTCAGCAACATCTTTGCCACAACGTAATTACTCATCGATATCACCTGCAAAGTTTCATAGAAATAATAAAATGAATAGCTTCGTTAGGACAAGGGCTTCACAAGGGTGTTAGTAATTACCTTCATTAATTGAGGCCAGTTAGGTTGAGGCTGATGTCTTAAAACATTCAACTCAAGAATGACAGCTTTATCCTCGGATAATGTTATAATGTCAGCTGGAGAATTAATTGTATCTAATCCTAATAAATTTGGAGCACATATCAATAGCCAAGGTGCAGGACCTCGTCGAGGACGCAATATCGCCAAATTTTCCAATCCATGTCGGAAAATCTAAATAACAATTGTTAAAAACAGTTGTTTTTAAAATATACAAAAGGAATTTTATTAATTGTAAGTTTCAATAAATAAACAATATTTCTCTTTTTACGTAAAATTTTGTACAATCTTAATAACGTTAATACACGTTAGTTTAATAAATTTATTTAAGTAACTTATTCAATGAAAATAGTGTTTTTCTTTATATCCAGCTTATTAAAACAGTCCCAAATATTCAACATTATGTTATATTAAAATATTCAAAAATACCTGATACAATTCTTTAAGAGGAGTGCCTCTAAGTAGCAAGCAGATTAACAGTTCATTACATTTTGCGTGTATATCTCTTATTGCTGTCGGCAAATTATTCGGACGTACACCAATCATTCCATCGCTATCAACACATGCGCCTAAAGCGAGATAGCCCGTACAGCAAAGTGCATTAAAGGCATCTGACCAAAATTGTTCGAATCGTGCCAGTGTCGGTCGTCCCTGTCACAATTTCATTTTTATCTCCAATTCCCATCTCGGTTACTTACACAGACTATATTCAAACATTGCGCTTCAATAAATCGCGGACGAATGTATAATACAATAAATAAATAAATCATGCAAAAGAGCAAAAATGAACATAAATTGATTTTACGTTTGGTCGAATATAAAATTCGCGTTGGTGGTTTACGATAACAATAAAATATTCAATGGAGATAAATGAACACGAAACAAATTGAAAGATTAATCAGAACTAGTCGTGAAATATTTCGTGGACTTACGTGAATGAATCGCGTAGTTATGATAGACAGAGACTCATTTAGCATCTCTGAAAATATGCGCTGTGCCATCTTAGGCGATACTGTATTCCATAAATCCGCCTTAGTACCTGGAAATATTAACATATCGTTTTTGCAAAACGTTACTTCGCGGAACATCATAAATTTATTTTCATGGAATATTAGAAGAAATTATATCATGAAAAACGAGTCGAGTGCTTTACCTTGCATGTATAGCCACCACATTTGTATAACATAAGAGCATCGCTCTCTTTCAAAGAATGGTTTGTTGCTGTGCCAACTGAGAGAATCCGCCTCATTAAGAATGTATAAGGAAATTAATCGACAATGCAGATCGAGCAGTCTCTCTGCCACAGCTTCGGCCATTTCGTGAAACGCTTTATGAGACTTATTAATCTTTTCACTATTAGAAAAAAAAGCGATGATAAGAGTCAAACAAAATCTTATATAAAAGTACAAGTTACTCGACTTTAAGCATAAGAAGAATTAATATAAATAATTAAAAGTTATTAAATTTAGTTTCCTATTAAATTTTAAATATAATAAGATCAAGAAAGAGAAAGTGTATCATTTTATAAATTTAATAGTAGGTACTCACAATAAGAAATAAAAAATATGTGTTAATTTTAAGAATTAAAGAATTAAATTAAATATTTTTTTTTGCTGATATTATTGTTTGCAATATCATTACTTTAAGGTAAAATAAATGTTTTTTTGTTTCTATCTATTACTTATACATATATTCATTTATAGTGTCGTGAAATCAATATTTTAATTTTTATACACGAAATCAATATTTTCATTTTTTATACGCAAAATTGTATTTTATAAATTGTGATAAATATGATAGAAAAACGTCGTATTGTTAATGTCAAAACGTTAATTTTTATGTGATTGGGAAAACTATCTAAATCTATTTTATGCAGCTATCCTTGGAAAAAAATTTTGGAATATAATAAATTGAGATAAAAACCTATAAAATAGAATGAATGTAGCTTTTGTAATATAAAGCACCTTGACTGAGAAGAGATTGTTCCTTTTGCATGCTGATTGTAACACCATAAGCAATTACGTATCAATGCCGCTGCACCTAAAGTAGCGGTGAGCACAGTGAGATCAGCGTGATCCAAAGATTCTTGGATCAACATGTGTAGATGTTCTAAAAAAATAAAAGTTTTAGAATACTGCATCACTTGTTCTCTTCAAATACTTCAATTTAAGTCAAAATTGTGTCATTATAAAAAAAAATTATTCAAAATGTAAACGCAACTTCCTTGCAGAAATGATTTATTCAATTAACTTAGTATCAAATTTCTCTAACAGAAATTTAATCCAACGATGAATTACGGAGCATATTCCTTTTATTGTGTGGAGGCCTTAATAGCTGATGTTATTGTATATTTGTCACTTTATGTTAAAATGACATATGTAACGACATGGATATTTTTTAAGTAAATGTTAAAATTTCTTCTTAAAAAAAATTCAATACTAATTAAATAATTCGCTAGTGATCTTTGCTTTTTTAAATCTTATTTTTTGTATTTTAACGCCAATTAAAAAAAAATTGTTAGTGAATTAAACATCCAGAACATAAAATATATATTTTTTATTTAAAATACATATAATTTATAACAGTTGCTAAAAGTAAATCATTTTGTTATTTAATTCTTAATTATTAGAATATCAATACAAATATTAATAATTTAAAATGTTTTTTTCTAAAAATAAATTTTTGTAATAATATATTTACTTGCTTTTATAAATTGATTTTATAATATATCAAGATTTTTTCCATATGTATGTGTTAGTTAAATTCTAATATTTTTATATACTGTAAAAAAATTCTTCTAAAAATATAATATTATTTTAAATGATTTTAAATTTATTTAGGATTTAGGATAAAATTTTGTTTATAATTTTGTGTGTCATATAATATGAAAAATATTTAAAGAATTAAGTTACATGTAATGTGAGCAACTGCACAATATAATTTTTATTTATAATTAATTAAATTTTATGCAGCTTTTTTACAATCTTCTAATAGCTAATATTTTTGTCTTTTATTTTCTTAAGTACATGCTTATCATCCTCATACACCTTCTTGTAGTTCTTACTTTCTTAATTAATTAAGATAAATATTTATGTAGTTACATTTACATTTTTCATAACAAATTAAAATTTACATTATGAAATATAATTAAATGTTAGGAAAATATTAAATTTATAATTAATTGCTCCTTTTTTTTTACGAGCAATTTTTCTCAATTTTTTTTGTAATTCTATTATCTTTTTATACAGTTGTTTCAAATACAACATCTATTTATATTTCTCATCGGGAGTCAGGAGGAAGTATACCTAACAGTTGCTCGGCGGTGTCAACAACGAGCATGATAAAATCGGATGGCTGGATCCGTTTAATGACACCATCTTCACTATCGACACTGGATGAGCTTTCATTTCCGGAGGAACTCAAACCGGAAGGCCGCTTAAAAGCGGCCATGAAGTCTGCTTCCCACCATGTAACGATCTTAATCGCGGCAAACGAGGCATGCCGTGGAAAATCTAGCCTTCCGCCACTGATGCGTATGCAGAGGGGTTCTCTCAGAACAGTTTGCATCTCCTGCATCGGAAAACGTGATAGACTATGCGAGTATTAAATTTGTTTATTTATAAATTGCAACATTGAGCATCAGAATTAATTTTATTTAGGTATTCATAGTCGATTCTTATATTTAAGACTATCTTAAATACTTAAGATGTCATGAACCAAGCAGAAAGCATTAGCATCTTAAGACATTACTTAAGACGATCTTAAATAAAAAAAATAGACTATGAATACCGGCCTTAAAATATTCTCAATTTTAAATATATTATTACATTTTGATTTAAAATTAATGTCGTGCACGCTTCCCTATTGTGCGAAATAATGACACGTGATAATGACAAATAACTGAATTGCTCGTTTTGCATGTGCATCTATGCGTATATAACGTGCGGCGATTCTCTAGTTTCGAGAACAAGGCCGATAAATCAATCCTTCCTTGTAATTAAATCACGTCGTGCTATACGGCAAACGGAGTAATTTCGAAACAACGCGCTTTCGATGTATCGTTTTACGCCGCTCGGGAACCATGGATGTAATCTACGCGCTAAAAGCATTGAAGCTGATATCAAGCTGTCGCGAAAATCGACATGACAAATTTCATTAAATCACTCACAAACTGCAACATAGAAATTGCATTAATGGCACAAATTTATCATCTAATTGGTACCTGGTAATATTCCATATCTCGTTGTAACAAAATTCTTACGCGATCGACCAAATTTCCATCTTCCATAATCTCCATTTTTGAGCTCTGTCGAATAACATAGAAAACAATTATGCTTGGACGATCTAATTTAATTGATTCTTTATAATTTTGCTTGTGCACAAGCAAATTCTACGTGTAGTAAAACTGAAATAAAAAGTGACCTTTCGATGTAACGTAGACTTGTCGTTTATGTTTTAAATAATTTAAAATAAATACTAATTCTATCTTAAATCTTAAATACTAATTCTGTCTTAAAAATTTCAATCAATTAATTAATAATAACGAAAAAAATTGAAGCATATAAGCTGAATTGTTGAAGATAAATTTCAGCTCACTCTCTTATTTTCTTTGCTCTTACTCTTTAACCCATCAATCAGATAAATTATCACAAATAATTTATCCAGAGATGAAACAACCGATTTAAACAAATTTTAAAATAAAATAATAAGATCTGGCTCTCAAATTAAAGACAATATGACTTGCTTAAAAATACTATTCAAGATTTATTTCTCTCAGTAATCAATTTCATTAAGCACAAATCTCAAATTCATTAAACAATCTAATTAATTAATTGGAATCACGCTCATAAAAAATATAATGATAACGCGCGTGCACATGCACACGCACATGTACTCTATGCTGCGTTTATTATAAATATATTTAGTATTTACAATATAAAACGAAAATATATCAAAACCAATTTAAAATATGAATCATTTGTAAATAATGCGAGTGTATAAGTTGTCTTTGAAAAGGAATTACAATACAATATACACATATATATATATATATATATATATATATATATATATATATACATATATATACATATATACATATATATAACTTTTGCTATCTTTAAAGATACAAAAATAGAATAAAAGAATTGATAGGTTCCAAAGAGTAAATCCAAGAATAATAAAAGCCGAACACTGGATGTACGCGTGTAATAAATTTATTCACTCAATACATAATATACAATAGTTACGTTTCGATCCTACTGTGGATCCTTCTCAATATCACAAAACATATTAAAATACCATTAAAAATTATTAATCATATATAAATTAAAAAATCGAATTATGCGACATGACCGCGTCTTGTGAGATGTAGACGTAAGGAAATTATGATGTCCAAGCGTATTTTTAAAATAATAGGCATTATCATTCTTGGATAAAAAATACACTCCTGTAAATGATATCAAACACATCAATATATATCTGATATATTTTAACATATATATACAATAATATATAAATACATAAATATATTATATATTTATATATTTATAATTGTATATATGTTAAAATATATTAGTATAAAATATATGCTAAAATAGATGTAATATCAGATATATATATATATAATATATAAATATTTTTTCTTTAAAAAATAACTTATATTTGTTCTATGTTCCATATGCTTGCAATATAAAGTATAATAATAAATAACAACGTACACGTGCTATTATAGAAATTCATTGCCACTACAGTGCAAATATGCAATATATAACTTAATATTAAAATTACTTACATGAAGTTTCTTTAATCGTTGTTACTAATGCACTTATACTGATTTCTTATCTTTTTATATTAGTATTTATGTACAATTTTTGTAAATCAGACTTCCTTCATTAATGCCTAATAATCTTTATAATTATATCAAATAGATTATAAATTCGCGCAATTGTGTAATTAACTTCTATTAATATTATTTTTTAGAATTATCCATCACAACTTGTTTCTCTCTACCACTAAAGGAACATTTGTCAAAGCATACTTCAAATTTTACAATTGTCGATATTTCATGATTAAGTAATTCATGTAAGGTTTTGCCATCGTGTTTGTATATCCATTGGCTATTTACAAAATCATAACGTTTGGGTCCAGATTTTGGAGAGGAGAGCCAAATTTGCTTGTTCGGTGTTTGGCGGTTTATAACATAAGTACCATATGGCTCGCCAAATTTCACAGTTAAAACTCCATCCTGCAACAAAAATTTCCTTAGTATTGATAGATTCACAAAACAAGAATTATAAATTTTTTAATTAGTGCTATATGTAATATGGCAAATAGATTATAGATTCCCACAATTACATAATTAAACTTCTATTAATATTATTTCTTAGAACTATCACAACGTGTTTCTCTCCACTACTAAAAAAAAAAACAATGATTAGAAGAAACAATGATGAATGCAATATATACATACTCCATAAGACACATCAGCATCTGGCAAATGCACCACTGCTTCAATCAATTCCTCAAAGTACTCAGTTAATGAATCCAAAGTTTCATCACAGACTTTTTCGTATTGCACAGAGCTAAGTTCGCTAAAATTATACAAATAACAAATTTCTTTTTACATTAATAATACATGCAAATATTACACATTGTTGATTTAAAGTGTCACAAATAACGTAATGATGCTTACCTTTCTGTCAAATGCTTAGTAGTTATACTGAAATTTTTTATAGATAATTGCAATAACGTTCGTGGATTTCTCTTTGAAAAACGTATTGAATTGTGATTGACATAACCTGCAATAATGCTGATGGGCCTATTCAGTTGTAGAGTAGTTCGTTTTTTAATTGAAATTCTAGGAAGGAATAGACTGCAAGACAACCTTGGAATTATGTAAGATCTCGTCATAATGGTTAACATGATAAATAATCTCTCTTAACAGTTTTATCGATTAAACAAGTTCTCCGGTTAGTCTGTACAGTGGTAATAGTGATATTTCTTGACGTATGTTTACATTGCTGCGTCGGTATCGTCACTCATTACGCGCGGAACTATTTTATATAAATTAACATTAATTGCATTTTTATTAAATTTCTATATTATATTATTCTCTATTAAACTTTTAGTATTTTATAAACTTCATTTTCAGTTAAGAAATTCAATTAATAAAATAATTTTCTAATTAACTATGAAATAAATTAATATTTTAATAATACTCGGGAAAAAATGTTTCAATTATATAGATATATAAATTATGTATAATTATATAAAAAATTGACATATTTTAAATACAATTATATTAGGTGTTGGAATTAATTCGTAGCGTTTTACAAGTGATGGGAAGTACTTTCATTAATGTATTTTTTAATGCTCATGTGAAATAAATAACATTCTTTCATTAAAAACGCTACGAATTAATTCCAACACCTAATATATTATTATATATATAAAATATATCCACATACATAACATTTTTTCCCGGTATTTAAAGCTTTCCCTGGTAAAAATTTTTCTCAGAATTTTTTATATAATTTTTCAGAATTTCTATATACTTTTATAACTTTTTTACATTTTTTTATACGAATTGAAATACTTAGAAAATCTATATTTTTTCTCAGAATTTTCCATACATATTAATTATGAAATATCATAAGATTTCTAAGATTTTTTGTAAGTATTAGGTGTTGGAATTAATTCGTAGCGTTTTACAAGTGATGGGAAGTACTTTCATTAATGTATTTTTTAATGCTCATGTGAAATAAATAACATTCTTTCATTAAAAAACGCTACGAATTAATTCCAACACCTAATATAATTTCTGATATATTATAAAATCTAAAAAATTAAAAAATATTTTTAAAATTATGGAATGAAAAATCTCAGTATATTTCAGAATTCACATGTATGAAAAATTCTAAGAGAAAATGTAAACTTTCCGAATATTTCTGAGTATTTCTAAAAAATGTTTTAATTTGTATAAAAATTATAAAAAAAACTTTCACCAGGGTTATGAAAAAATTACAATTTTTATATCATTTACACAATTGTTACATATAATTTATATTATAATTATATTTAAAAAATTATTTATAAAATACAATTGTTTTCATATCATGGTAAACATCAATTAATAGTAATTTAATAACAGTGTTATAATTTTACAGTACAATTAATGTAATGTAGCTATTACATGCGTATTATATTTATGTTGTTGCGAGTGAAATTATAACATTGGTGTTATTATGTTACAGTTAGTTGGATTATCTTTCTTTCAACTGCGAATATCATTAATCAACTTCTGAAAGTCTGGACAATGACCCGAGATTACATAGTTGTTTTTACAGATATTTTGGATGATTCGACATCGATAATAGCTATATTCAACGAGGGAATTCCAAAACTATACAAGACGTAATCTGCATGACGAATAAGGAAAAACATAAAGGAAGGAGTAAAGAAAGTGGAAGAAACAGTAGTGATCATTGAAAGCGCCATGCATGCAGTGTTAATCTTTTCTTCTAGCATCATACGCGACCTCGTACTTGATAAATATCGTATATACAACATTAAAAATTGATAATCGTGAACATGTTCTCTCGCAGAGTCCATCATGCGATAGTTCAACTGATTTTCGTACTAACATGCATACTTGTGAAACCAGTGTTTCTCTACGTGCTACCGAATCCGATTTTCGAAGTGTTAAAGCCGCAAGGTCTTCGAGTCTCTATACCTGGTAGGTTTATGCATAGCTTTTTCCTCTTAGAAAAGATTGTGAACAACCGCAAAACTTTTAAAGATTAAATAGAAAGAAGAGTTTCCAAAAAATTTCTTTAAAAAAATAATTGTATTAAAAAGTATTTTTTAAGGATTAAAACATGCCTGATTAAATTTTATCCAACATAATCATTATTGCATAACATGTTTTATGATAACGTGTAAAATGTTGATACTAAACGTTGTATTTTACACATGAGATCTAATGAATGTATTGATATATATAATATGATAAAAAATCACGTACATTCTAAATTATTCTAAATTATATATAAAAACATTAAAAGTAGTAATAATAGAAAATTTGTTAGAAACGCATTTTTGTAATTAAATTGGAAAATAAAATTATCAAAAGATAACTGTTTGAATATAATAAACATATATAACATAAGCGCTCATCTTAACTCCGCGAAAAAATGTTTTATATAGACATGTTTTGTATATAATTATATAAAATATGTAAATATGAAATATTTTTTCCCGGATGTCAATATAAGTATCTATATAATTCCAAAAAATCTGTCGACGCACAACAACCGTGTCAAGTCAACTATTTTTCTCAACTATCATAAATGCGTATGTATATGTACATTTAATTTTAGATGAATGATACTTTAACATATACATATATATATATATATATATATATATATATATATATTTCATAATTTTATATTGTTTCTATTTTAAATGATATTAATTCTCTCGATAAAATAAATTATATAAACATCAAAAAACATGATCTCGGATAGAATGCTAAGAACATAATATTAAAGTTATTAACGTCATTAATTATTAATTATTTATATAATGTTATAAAATACACGTATTAAATTTGTTCTACTCAAATTTTATATGAAATCTATAGAAATTATTTGAATTATTAGGTGTTGGAATTAATTCGTAGCGTTTTACAAGTGATGGGAAGTACTTTCATTAATGTATTTTTTAATGCTCATGTGAAATAAATAACATTCTTTCATTAAAAAACGCTACGAATTAATTCCAACACCTAATATATTTTGCATCAATTGTATAATTTGTTTTTACACAGATAATATAGTAATATATTCATTTGCAAAATATTTCATAATATCCTCTATTTGTATGTATATTAATAAAAATAATCATATATATAATTATTATCATTTTCTTACAATCATAGATATGTACAACAATAATATTCGAAGAGAGAAAAACTTCAAAAATTCTCCAAAATGTTTATTAAGATAAGATATTAGCATTGTTAAAAGCAAAGAGCGGAATATAATAAGTATATAATTTGTTACTTATATATATATTATATAATAATAATCATTACTTAATAATTTATTAATTTTCGAATTCTTTAAGATATAAATAAAATATTAAAAAATATTCCGATACTAATGACTCTTTTTGCAATACCATTTTATTGATGTTAAATATATTTTTACTTTGCTTTTATCATTGCAGTGAGAGATTAATGATTGTGACCTTAATGATTATGTGACCTACGAGAAAATTTAAATCACAAGAGGTTTAACTCTTTCAACATATCCTATCTTATAATATTTCAAGTTTTGATATTACATTTCTAAGAAAACAAATAACATAAATTAATACGATACAAATATAATAATACTACAACTAATTATAATAAAAATTATATGTATATTTTATTATCTAAAAAAATAGGATCACCTAAAAAATAAAAACTTAGATGTTAGATAAAAATGTATCTAAATAAATAATAATATTTGAATAAAAAAGAAAAATTAATTTAATATTTAATGATGATGCGATTAACAGATGCACCAGGTTTAAGAATATTTGGATTCCACGCCAACATCAACAAAGCAATTCGCACTAATGAATATGGTCAAATTGCTGGTGATACCTATTTGGCAACAGACGATCGCTGGACTTTTGAGGATTCGGACGTGACTATAAAAAATGGAGATGTACTTCATTACTGGATTTATGTGCAAGCAAATGGGATTAACCACAGGAAGAATAACCAAAGATGGACATATTACCGTAAGATTATTTACATAAACACACGATTTCTCTGATTTACTGATATAAAAATAATGGGGTTATTTTTATATTATATAATATTTCAAATTAATAACGACAGAAAATGAAGTTGATAGTCAAGAAACTACACAGACAAGTTCTCCAAAATATGAAATTTCAATCGAGGGCCGATTATTACTTGAAGACTATTTCAATTCTTTCAACGCGTCATTATGGAAACACGAGATAAAGATGCCATTAGATCCGGTGGGTAATGAGTATGTATGTATGTATATATATATATATATATATATATATATATATATATATTCATACAATGTGTATATAACTGTATATAGATATATATGTATATTTTATATCAACTCAATAAAGTTAATTATGTTGAAATTAGGACTACGAATTTTGCGTATATCATCATCCAATCATTCATGAGCAACTTGTGCAAATTCATAATGGTCAATTATTCATAAAGCCAATTATACTAGAAGACTATTATGGCGAGAATGCGACCGCATACGGAAAATTACAACTTAACGAGTAAATATAAGTAAATTAAATTTCTATTGCATTTTTTTTTGTTTTATAATCTATCTTTTTCGTAGATGTACAAGCCTGGTTGCTTTCGAATGTACGCGACAGGCGTTATCCTTTAGCATTCTGCCACCCGTTATATCCGCACGTTTTACTACAAAAGAACATTTCGTTTTGCAATACGGAAAGATCGAAATACGTGCGAAATTTCCTGAGGGCGATTGGCTGTATCCAGGTAATTTTGTAATTTTTGTATTACGAGCGAGACATACATTACGCAATGTGAAACACATTGTGTTGAATCTGTACAGTATCACATAAATTAATCTGAATAAAATACAAAATATAAGACAGTTTATATATAATTTTTTTAATTGCAATTAACTGTATAAGATACATGTTATAATATAATAATAATGTCTTATTAATTACAAGTTGCTAAATATTAGTTAATAACGACACTTATAGTTAGTAACGACACTACATAATTTGATTTAATCTTGGTCTAAATTTGTATCATATTGCAGCATATATATATTTTACATTTAATTGTGAATAAAGAGTATATTATTTAAAGAGTATTTTATTAATTTACATAGTAAATACATATAGTATTGTATAGTTAAAAAAAAAAAAATTTTCATTGCTCTCGTCAATTTTTTGCTTTTTTATAGAAAGTTTCGATCAGTTTTTTTCTTTGTATTTTTCTAGCAATGATAAATTATTTAAATAAGACTTGATTTACTTCCCTTCGAATGGTTAATGGATTTGTCACAATTTACATTACTCGTACTTTTCTTTGAGAAAGATATAACATTATTACAAAATTCTCAAGGAAATATATATTTAGCCATAATTATGCAATCACAACAATAAATATTAATACACTTGATATACATATATATATATATATATACATATACATATATATATACATATATATATATATATATACATATATATATATATACACACACACACATATATATTTTTAAAATATATACTATAAATATATACTATAAATAGGATATTTTCGCCATAATTCATATGTATATATATATATATATATATATATATATATATATGTGTGTGTGTGTGTGTGTGTGTGTGTGTGTATATATATATAATTTTTTATTGAAATATTCAAGTGGAAACAAATTATGTAAAACAAAATTTTAAAATACATAAAATATATGTCCTAATAATTTTCAGAAATGTGGCTTGAGCCACGTCATTCTATTTACGGTATGAACTACGCCAGCGGCCGTGTTCTTCTGGGTTTAACACGCGGCAATGAGAATTTGGTGAATGCCACGGACGTTTCGAAGATCTATGATACTAGACGATTGGATTTTGGCGTGAGAGTAAGCCCATCCCTTAATGAGATCCAAGAAATACTCGTCACAAAAGTAAACGAATTCGGACCACGATGGACGAAGGATTTCCATGTGTACACAACGATCTGGACCAGTGATGGTTTCACGTTTTTGGTCGACGGCGAAGAAGTTGGTCGAATAAGTCCTAATGAAGAGGGATGGATGAGTGGAGACAGAAAAGCTGCCCCGTTCGATCAAGAGGTATCATTTAGTTCTATTATTCTATTGCACTATAGTTCTATTGCTATAAAACGGTTTTATATTCTTTGTAGTTTAAGCAAGCATTATAAATTTATGAGAACATTTTATTTGTATCACATCTGTATCATTACCTTATACATATATGTCTCTGTTTAAATATCTAAACTTTAGGAACGTGTAGAGGATCGATAAACTAAGAAAAAAAGTTCTGTAAAGATATGCTCGTTTTGAAAAAAATTGCAAAAAAGACAAAACGTAGTTTTCATTGTTGTACTTTCTCATTACTTATTCACGTTATATTTATTCACTTGCTTAATGTAGATATTGTTTAAAATGTTGACCTCTTGCAGCAATGCAAGCATTGCATTTAGTACGGACAGCTTATGTTACAGCCAAACACTGATCTGATAGATACTACTCCTCCACGTCCTATCCATCGTCGTGGACAATGTCTGTCTATCCAAGCTCGAGTAGTTCTGCCATAATTGGACATCGAGTTGAAATCACATTTTCTTTACTGGATTTTTTTTCTTAGTTTATCGATCTTCTACACGCTCTTGATGTTTAGACATATAAATTCGGGCTACCCTGTATAGTGCAAATTAATTAAATAATTGTGTGAATATATATATATATATATATATATATATATATAAATTTCTTAAAATTAAATATTTATATTTTTTATAATAGTTCTTTATCACTCTTGGTGTCGGTGTGGGTGGAGTACGTGTGTTTCCGGATGGTACACACAGTTCCGGAATGCGAAAACCATGGAGAAATATAGACGCTAAGGTACACTTTAATATTTTTTTATATTATTTAATTTAATTTAATCATTTAATATTATTTAATTAATCAATTTATGGCTAATTTAATATGTTGCTTTAATTTTCATTCTTAAAGTACTCTTTTAAAAAATAAGCATCAGTTTTTTAAATAATTACATGAAATATCGTCTTGATTCTAGGCAATGTTGAATTTCTGGAACTCTCGGAACCAATGGCTACCAAGCTGGAGACGAGACAGTGGCAGTAAGACTGCTTTTGTAATAGATTACGTCAAAGTGTGGGCTTTTTGAATCAACATTGATACATGCATAATTCTTCATTTTTTATCATATTCACTATTTTCTTTTTTATCATTTATGTTACTTGTAGTGGTAGACCTTTTTTATCGCGCGACAATTATATCCTACGTAGGCATTCAGTATTGCGAACATGAAGAAACAAGCTATCAGCAAAAATAGATTTAAATCGGTTACCTTCTGATTCAATAATGGCAGAAGATTACAACGTTGCCTGCAATGTTATTGCACTTGGAATCTCCACCAAGACTTATAAAGGCCTTTTTACCTGCGTAACGTAATTAGAGTCCTGTAATTGGACCACTTCTGTTTCTATAAAAGGGTGAACGATACTCCCGTAAAATTGGAAAGAAATTCAGGGTCGCCCGGAGCTGGTTTTTACCTTTAATGATGCCTCCATTAGCCGCTCGGATGGTTATCCTCTGATAATATTCCTGCCGATCACGACATGAACATGAAAATGTCTTAAACCAGCGCGAAGTTTACCAAGGGCATAACATTTTCTATAGGATAGATGGTACCATTAATTGTATTCGTTTCAACTAAATTTTCTATGCGTTATATCGCTTTCCTTTTTTTTTTCTAATATAATAGCTACTTCTTTATTCTATTGTAATAAAAAAATAGATACAAAATTATATAATCAAAGAATAATCACTTATTTATATTCCAAAGAAATATTACATCATTATATGAAAAGCGGCAACGTGCATAGCTCACAGCTAAAAATACGATACCAGACATGATATATTATGGCAAGTGATGTGATTGTCAAGGTCATCCCTGTGACAGATTTGATTTTATTCGTCAGTTTCATTTTTTTTACGAAGTTTCGAAAGTTCGAAAAAAAAATTTGTTTTCAAGATTACATAGTAAAGGTCTATCTATCTGAATTTGACAGTCCCTTCTTAAACAATGTATAAAGAAATTAGATGAAAAAAAAGAACATAATTAAAGCACAATGTCGACTTTCGACCTGGCCCATTATTCAAAC
The DNA here is from genome assembly GCF_024713525.1 of Acromyrmex echinatior. NCBI lineage: Eukaryota > Metazoa > Arthropoda > Insecta > Hymenoptera > Formicidae > Acromyrmex > Acromyrmex echinatior. The sequence goes on from NC_141854.1 coordinate 6,894,537, forward strand.
CGGTTTACCTCGGTTAATGTTGAAAACAAGAAAAAAGGGTCATCATGCAGTTTCTTCCGTCTGCTTCGTGGTATCACGACTGATGCTCCGGCCGGATCCGATTAATTTTAACGTTCTATGGTGCGCACGTGTGCTACCTTACTGTGGCATAAAATCTCGGCAAAGTCGAACGACCTCAGTTTGGCTTTGACGTCTTGTCTGGTTTTGTTTTTGCGGCCTCTTCTACGCGGCGAAACTTTTTCCTCGTGAACAGTCGATCGATAGCTCCCGCGGTAGCTACCACGATTTCCTCTCCCACGATTGGTAGACAATTCAAACTGTTCTAACTTGCAATAAATTTTGTTAAATGTGTGTAAACTTAGTACTTTATTTTAACTTAAGTCAGTAAGTCACTTGCAAAGACCTCGTGACAGATAATGACTTTGAAAAAAGTGACTGTTATTTTAATCATCTTCGTTTGGGCCACTGATTCCCTGGCAGTTTATTATCCTCGTTCAAGGCGATCAAGTAAGTGATTTTATAATATAATTTTTATCATTACAGATTATATGCTATGTAATCTACACTCTGGAATCTATTCATATTTTTCTAATATTAACACAATTTTGAATGAAAATTGATAATTAAGAATTTTTACTTTTTTATATCTCCTTTATAAGTTGCAAGATGTTGGAATAACTAAATTAATATTATTTTAACAGATGAACTTTAATGTTAAACAATCTTATTAAATATTATTTTTAATATAAAACTATATTAAACTCAAAAAGTGCATGAGTGAAAATTTATCTACGATAAAGAATTAATTAGAGTAATTTCTAGTAAGAATCAATTGTTCGATATCAATTGTTTTGGGCTATATAAAGTTTAAATATATTCTAAATTAATAGATATTTATCTTTTACTATAGTGTGTCAGAATTATTTATATTCAAAACGCAAAAATTAAAAAAAATATCTAAAGGATTTCATAAAAGACAAGTGATCAAAATATTTTTAATTCTTTTTAAAACACTTTTCAAATATATTTCTTAGTCAGTGTGTGCATATGTAACATCGATTTATTACCTGAACGTAACATTAACATTAACTTCAACAAGAATACATATATGTGTATATATTTAGCAAAGATGTCATTCAATTAATGCATGTTTAAATGTTTTAAATAAAAACAGTTGTCTATCCACAGTCTATCAATTTTTCTATATCACAATGCATGCAGTTGAATAATTGAAAAACTTGAATTAAGAATGCGTATTGTCGATACATGCCGTTGGTGCAACCAGCTTTATATAAAATTATACAAGAATTAGATAAGTAAGTATTATATACATTATGAAAATTTTATTTCAGGTAATGAATATATATTGCACAGATGTACAGCCACTGCGGAATTAATTAGAAAGCATAGGAATGAGGATGTTGGAGCCAGTTTACGCAGAGCCGAAGGAAATTTGACACAATCGCAAATGCAACAAAAAGATTCTCTGATTGACGCTATTCAATCTGAAACTTCCAAGCAAATTTCGAACGGTGTTTTTCGACGTATGACTCATATGAGAAGACGCGGTAGTGGGCACGCACGTCGAATCGCAAGCAAACATTTAGCAGATACACCTCTTAAAACCGTAAATATCAACGTACCACAAGACAGACCATCAGCTTTTAAGAAGAAAAATCCATTACCGGAACTCTCGCGCAATATATCGGGCAGAAACATCGATTCGTCGTCACATGTAATAATTATCAAATCTCTCACTTAATATTTTTCCAATGACATTCAGTTTATATTGCCGCAGATTTTAATTTTATTGCAAATTAGTATAACTGCGTAATACATAATTACTTGTAATAATACTAAAGAAAAGCATATCATTTTTTTTTTTTTGGAACAATTTACCAATTTTATCTTTCTACAAATATTAATATTAATAAATATTATTTTTTATAACTGCGGCCTTTTAAAATAAGATTATTTTTATCGTATAATTAAATTTTCAAAAATTAAAATAAGTATAAAGTTAAATAAATAAACTTGAAATGTATTTTTTGTAGTTTATATTGAAACTATCTACAATCCTCATATCAACAATTATTCATAGTTACATATTATATAATTATGTATTACCCATTGCAGCTATACTCTCAGGCAACTTCTCCATCTCAACCTACAAGTAAAAGTTCTTAGATAAGACAGATGCAAATGAATTTGAATCTATTTTATATTATAGGTCCTTTTCAGCTAAATTTCTTGCATTATTATTTCCTCGTTTTCTCGTTTCTATATAGAGAAAAAACGAGGAAAGATGAACAGTACAAAGTACATAGAAATATAATTAAATAGACCATATAAAACTCTGACCTTAGTCACTTTCATAGCCACTCCTTCTGGCAAATTTCTTTGAAGATATTCTAGAAAAGTATCTGCTGTCGATCCAGTCAATTTTAAAAAGTCTAGATAGCGATAGTAAGTCCTAATTTCATACTGAACCCGGTGCTTTTTATGAACATGAGCAGATTTTAATACTGTCCAGCGTTCGTGGATAGCTTTATATGGTGCTGTACTGTAAACAAAAAAAATTAATTTTAATATATTATCCAATCAGCTATTTTTTGTGATTTTTTCCTGTGGATGGAGGACTTATGTAAGTGCTTTTTATCATTCCATATGATACTTCAACACAGAATCTTAATATGATCCAATCGTCGTTAAACATTAAAGTTAAATAACCGAATAAGACCTGATTGCATCAATGTTACTTTAGGCCTGTTCTTTTTGGCTGAACTTTTGTACCAATTCCTCTTTCTTCTTTCCTTCTGAAGAGAAAAGGAAGAAAGATGAACTGGTGCAAAAGTTCAGCTAAAAAGAATAAGCCTTTTAACTTTAAGCAAGACTTCCCACTTTCTTTTTTTAAAGCCGAGAAAGAGAGAGAGAGAGAGAGAGAGAGAGAGAGAGAGAGAGAGAGAGAGAGATATGGAAAGCTTTAAGCCTTACTTAAAGTCAAAGTAAGGTACAATCGGGTCTAATTAGAATATTAATAAACAAATAACTAGAACTCACTTTCTACCTATGTTGATTTTCAAATGATTTGCAGCCATCGTTGCAAATTCTCCATAGCTCTTTAATACCGCTGGATCATTTCCCCTGACTTCAACTTCAACTTTTTTATACAATTTATCTGGTGTGCCCTAAGAAATAAATATTCTATTTACACATTATATTTGAATAAATTAATGGAAATATAGCAATAACAAAATTTACCGTGTTTATCGAAAGAGAGACCTGTTCTTTCAATGAATCCTGTTGCTGTTCATCCTGTTGCTGTGTTGACATGAAAAGTTTCATGGAGGATATATCACTTCGTAGATATTTACGCACGAGAACATCAGGATATCCTGATTCATGTTGTATGGCAGCAAAAGTAGTATTTCTGAGAAGAAGTGGTAGCTAGCAGAATATAACACGGTTAACCTCAATTGCAATTTGCATTGGCTTTATGTTTATATTGAGATACCTTTGATAGGAACATTTCTTGTCGTTTTATATCGGCGAATAGAATTCCAAACTGCGAGATAATCTCCAGAAATTTTATGAATTTATTATTTCCGTGTTATGTAAACATATTCATTCATATATACGTTTAGCTGAACACGGTAACTGTAACTGTAACCGAGGCTAATTTGCTGGATCCAACGATCATAACCAATAAACCAATCCAATCATGTTCGCTTACTGCTCGGCATGCACAACTGTTGTTTCTATTAAACATAGATTGTACATACAACGTACACTGAATACAATTTAATTAGAATCGTACAACAGTTGTGTAGTTGATTGTGACGTTACCATGTAGGAGCAATTTATGTGTTAGTAGCAATAATATAAAATTCTCTTAGTAGAACAAAAATATTGCGATTATGCAAAGTTTATATTTGCAGCGTTAAACTAAAATGACTAAATTTAATACCCATTATTGCAATATTAGATATTTGTTAAACACAAACTAATATTTAAAGTTAGAAGAAGAGTTTTAATTGTTTCAATAATTAAGCATTGTTCTGGTTTTTTTATAGTAACAGAATAGCACAATTAATTATGTCTAAAGTTATAAATGTATATATGTGCGTAAAACTTGGATATATATATAAATTAGAAAGAGAAAATTACTTAACATGTTAAAAATTTATTAACATAATGTTAAGTAATTTTCTAAACATCTAAATATGCATATATTACATACATATCTAGATCCACAAAAACTATCTGATGCAAACTATAATAGTAATATCCACAAAAATTATCTGATGTAATATAAATTTCTTGTTTTCGAAAATTGTGTAAAATATTTAATATAAAGCGTAGTTTTGTATATTTTTATCTTATGTTCAATTTGTAATAAACAACATCTGTTATAGAATTTTATTTAATTTGTTCGAAATTGTTACAATTTTGATTTAAAAGAATATACATCGTGATTCATATAATTTTATAAGTATAATATAATGAGTCTAACCGAAACATTTACCAAAATTGAACGGAAACGCTCGGCTATATTTCAATTTCAATCAAAATCCAAATTAAAAATAAGAATCCTAATAAAGGCCATATACAAGTATAAACATGCCATATAATGGCATATATTATGTATTTTTTCTTCATAAATATCATAATTATCAATTATTGATTATATCAATTATTGAAACAGTAATTAAATTTCGAAATCGAAAACCAAAATTTTGATCGTGCCAATTTTGGCTAAAGAATATAACTGCTTTTTCTTCATAAACGATATAATTATTGAAACAATAATTATACAAAACATTTAATATGTATAATTATTGTTTCAATAATTATACATATTAAATTTAATATTTATGAAGAAAAGCTGTATGAGTTTCAGTCGAAACTGACATATGAGTTCGTTTTCAATTTCGGTAAAAGTTTCGGTAAAAGTTTCGGTTCGGATTCTAATAATAAGAAACTCATAATTTGCAGATTTTTTAGATATGAAATATGAGATGTCAGCTTGTGATATATTTTAGAAAACACTTCAATGAGAGATACAATTAGCTATTATTACATACATATGAATCAACTGCAATTTATATTATACATACTACATATATATCATTTGCAATTCGTGCAAAACTATGTATGTACAATGCTCCTTAGTAAATATATAGGCTATTTTTATTTCTCTCATTGCACAAATAATGTAATTAATAATATTTAAACATTAAAAAAAATAAGTATCGTCTGTTTTGTCTTATTGAAATACATATTAATAAATTGAATTATGAATCATTTGAAAGAATGGAAATACTTTTAAACACTATTGTTTGCACAAAAATCACAATATAAATCACATAATAGAGACAGATATTTTAACACATATTGCAGTCGTAATTTTATTTGACATCGCATATTTGTTTTACATAGTGTTTTTAATACCCATTCAATTCAATTAATGGTCTATGTGCTTTTGCTTTATAAACCGAAACACTCAAAAGTGAGCTAAACTATTATTACTTTGAGTGTAACATTAAAATATCTTGTCTAACATATTATAACTAACGTCGATCCTTAAACAAATTGGGTACAAAGGATCGTTGCGGTGTCTGAAAACCATAATTTGATTGCCATCCAACGTTAGTCCCAATGTTGGATCCAACGTTAGTGCCTCCTTGCCAGTTGGTAGATGATGATGATACCTTCTTATTCATATCGTTTAAAGGCAACCAGCGCGAGTCGTTTATACTCGGGTTATTACTGTTTTGGCATAACGATTTCGCTGGAAATATCTGCGACTTGTTTTGCCAATTATCTTTGGATTTTCCCCAAGGATCCTTGTCAACTTCTCTGGACCAATTAGTCGACGAAGTAGCCTGATTATCGATGTTCCTGTTCAATCCAAGATTGCCGTCGTCCCCCCAAGGGTCCCTTGCGTCTTCGGGAAGGTCATTCCAATCGTCTTTATCTCCTTGATTCCAATCATTAGATTGCGACTGTTCCCATCGCGGCTTGTTTGTATTCATCCAAGACTCCTTGTTGCGGCCACTCAAACTATCCCGATTCCAATTTTCGCCACCATTTCCCGATCTGGATGGACCGGACCATCTATTGTCTGAAGTCTGCCAAGGTTCTTTCATACTTCCAAGTGATTGTTTTGCATTCCATGAATTTCCATGAGATGAAGATTCTCTGCCATCCCAGGATTTATCTTGATTAGTTGATTTGCGATATTTGTCATTATCAGACAAAGCCTGCCAATTTCCGCTCGTTGTCGATTGTCTCTCATTACGCCAAATGTTTTCCGGTCTTTCATTAACGGACCGTTGCCAAGTGCTGCTTTGTTCAATAGCACCTCGACTTGGTATGTCCCATTCATCCGCAAATCTATTTGGTGGCGAGCTTTGGCGTCTTGGAGGAGATAACTGTCGCCTCGGAGATTGCTGTCGCCTTGGAGGAGATTGCTGTCGCCTCGGAGGAGATTGCTGTCGCCTTGAAGGCGAAGCATTACGTATATGTGGTGCTTGATGTGGCGAAAAATGTCTCATGGGAGAAGATTGATGCCGCGGTGGAATCAAGTCTCTTGGTCTTGATGGAGACATCATTCTGACAATAGGTGACATAGGTCTTCTTTCCGGAGACAACTGTCTCGCAGATAAGTCATATTCCATCGGAGATATTTGTCGTCTAGGTGGAGATAATTGTGGTCTTGGCGGCGATATGTGCCGTCTCATAGGTGACATTGGTCGACCTGAAACTTGTATCGGTCGTCTTGGCGGAGACATTCGATTAATCGGTGAAAATGGACGTCTAAGCGGCGACATTTCACGTCTTTCTCTATTATCAGATACCATTACTCTTATTGGCGACACTGGCCGTCTCTGAGAATATTCTCGATGTGATGGAGAATTACGTACTTGATACGATCTATCTGGAGAAAGATGTCTTCTAGATGGCGAGGATAAACGTCTCGGTGGTGATAGTAACGGACGTTTTGATGAAAATCCATCTGATGGAGATGCTCGTTGTGTAAATGATAAATTTTGCCTTTTCATTGGAGAAACAGGTCTTCTTATAGATCCTGTATCGCTCCAACGATTTCTATCAAAACTTTTATTCTTATTCCAGAAATTATCTTGGTTTTGGTGTCTATTTCTGTTATCAAATGATTTTTGAGGAAATTCCGATCTGTTGTCGGATTTAAATTTTTTTGATATTGGCATTATCATATTTGGCTCTAATGGTGTAAGGTTATGATATTTTTTGAATTTTGGTTTATTGTCCTCTGTTTCTAAGTATTCTTTATTCGCTGTCGTAATAACGATATCCTGTGCACGAGTTTCTTGTACAAATCGACCTTTCAAAAGAGGATCGTCATCAAGTGTCTTAGACTCAGGCTCAGGTGGCGCAATGCGATCCCACACTGAACGTGGCAAATGAGCCTGAATCTTATTAGTTTGGTCGAGGACCAAACTTAATACGTTTTTTAATTCCTTAGCGGTCGTTGCATCAACCGTAGGAGATGGACCGCTTAACTTTTCTTTGGCTGCTTCAAGTATTTCTCGACTTTCATTTACCTTCTGTATTAGATCTGTGTCAATTCGATTGCTCAATAATTTTTCTCTTAAATCAACTTGTTCTTTGATCTCCCTTGTTTTTTTCTCAAATAATGGATTGATGCGAAGGTTTGAATTTTCATGAAACCAGGTCTTTTTCTTAGCTGTAACATCTGATTAATAAAAAATTGATTAGATGTGTGTATGTGTATATATGTAATATCATGTAATATCTATTAGTTGTGTATCACCAAACTTACCCTGTTGTCCCACTTTAGATTTAGATCCAATCTTTTCAATTTTTTTAGGTATTTTATTAATTTCTATTATATCGGGCGAACGGTCTCGTTTCAATTTTAGTTTACCTTTTACTGATAAAGGACTGCTTTTCACTGCTTTGGTTATTTTTTTCGCGTGTAACGCTTTAGATTTTTCCACAAGTTCAGGTTTAGCTAAGGGATTCTTTCTTACCCATGCATCAGCATTTTCAGATTTGTCATTATTGATTATTTTCTCTAAAACCTTAGTATTAGCTAACGTTTTGCTTTCTTCCTCCAGCATCTTAATAAACCATGGCTGCGTAAGCCTATGCATGAGTCTACGTTCCATTAGAATAACTACCTCAAAATGAGGTCCCGTAGGCAATGTATCGACGACACATGCTCGAATTGGCATGAACGGATGACCGAGCCCAGTTTCTATAGGCCGTGCAAGTTCTAATATTGCTCGAACTGATTGTTTTGTCAACGTAGTGACCATTACAATACGTCGAAGAGAACTGATCTTCCTTAAGCATGTCATTACTTCGATAGCTAAAAGATATTATAACTTTAGAGTTTTATTATCGCAAGATATATGTTGTGATCGGAATGCTAAATGTTATTAATTAATCGCCAATAAAACTAACGATTAAAAAAAAACAATTTTGCGTACCTCTACCCATATTGGTGCCCGCATTGACTATACAATAAGTCACACGATTTTTATTATGTAAATCACGCGCAGAATTTAGTTTAGTTACAATTTCAGATGGAGATCCCATTATAAACGATGCATTGTATATGTTGTTCAATTCGCATGTCATTTCAGCCTCTTCTATTTCCGAAGGTGAATCAACTCCTATCACTTCTCGACATTTCTGTTATAATGCAATGATAGTACATTACTCTTCATTAATTTGCTTAACACTGCGTTTATGTATCCATACATAACGCATGATGTTAAAATATCAATATTAGGTTGTTTAATAATGCGTTTACTTACATAAATATCTTATGTAAGTTACGCAAGTACTTACAGATGCTATTGTAAGTCCAATTACACCTATTCCACAACCAATTTCAAGTATTGTAATTTTTTTTGTGGGCTCAAGCATGTCCGCAACTGTTTTAGCTACATTCCATGCACCAGCAGCATTACACCAAAAGTTCGTCTTTGGCGCAAGCTGCACTTTCAAATTACCCACGGTTTCATCTAGAGCTTCTGCTCCCACTAAGAATGTTGTAACAATTTTATCATCACGTCTGAAATGAATGCAATAATATATGCAATTTTTTGCTATTTGGAGCGTAGTTTATCTTGTTTGAATCTTACTTGTTCATTGATTTACAATAGAGAGATTTGACATTACAATTCCTTCCCGAACCAGACTCATATGTCTGTTTCAAACGATCCATAGTGCTACGACTAATATTTTTCCCGGTTGCAAAAAGCATAAGTTCATCTTTGCTATTGCAACGTACTAACAAACACAACCAATGTTGGTCTTTATCTTGATCTATATCTTTATCTTTCTTCGTGTCAATATCCATAGATGTGTCATCTGATAGATTTTCATTAGAAGTGTCTTGAGTTGTGTCTTCAGTCGCAGATATAGTTGTTTGAAGAAAATCTTCAAATATCTATGTACCAATAATCATCGGTATTACAAGCCCTGTATAACTTATATCTAATATAAGTTATCTAATATTAAATTACGTCGTTTTTTGCATTTATTTATATAATATAAGTCTTATTTATATGTATGTATGTGCACATACATACATACATATGTATGTATTTGTATATGCATTAGTTTACACGTGCATGTGTGCGCGCGCTTGTGTAACACATACAATAGGTGATAAAAATAATAGAATCACATAAATTAACGATTTTATAGGAATATTTCCAGATGGTAGATTGCGTATTTTGAAATAAGGTGAAAATTATGAAAATAAGCAAATTCACTAAAACATTTATAATTTTTTTTTTATTTTGTTCTTGATCGTTGTTAAAATCAGAAGTGAATCACTTCATTTCACGAACTATTGACAATATCTAATTGTAAGATGGAATTTGTAACACCGTCTATTTCTTGTCAATATTGATGAATTAAACACTGGAAATTTAATTGATCAGATATCAAGAAAACAATCAAGTTTTCGTTGTTGCGAGACGTTAAAGATCTATGCTGGATGTAATTATAAATATCATGTCTTTACTTTTTTGGATCTTTTATTGTTTAAACTATACTGTAAAATTCATGCGATTGATGAAGACTCTATATAATTGAAATTACTTTCGCTCATTTTTAATGTCTATTAAACATTAAATTTAATTAATATTATATAACATTCTATATTTTATTTGTTCGTGGCCGGTTTTCTCAACATATTATATTGCATTTTCAATGAACAGATTATTATTGTTTATCTTATTATTGTTTATTTATAATTTTATTGATCAACATCTAGTGAATTTGCTTACTTTTGTAATTTTGAAGAATTATCAACAAACGTCGATTAAACAAATATTATTTGATTAATGTGTGGTATAGGACAGAAACAATCAAAATAAACTACTTAAAATGTAAGGAAAATATGCCCAAACGAATTAATGTGGTAATTATAGCAAAAGGAGATATTACTATATAAAATATTAAGTCTATTATCATTTTTATACTCCATAATTCATAATTATATAAATTAAATTTATTTTTTTAGTGTATTTTAGTACTCAACTGTCTATTAAAAATTATCATGTATACATGATCTTCTCTCTCTGATTGTATTTCTACATGAACGAAAAAAAAATCATTTTTCGAACTATGATTCTAATTTGATCACCCACTGTACAGACGCACGCATGTATGCGTTATTATTAATTTATCTATTACAAAAGTTTATTTTATAAATAAACTCGCATATCTATATGTAGTATATGTATAGATTTAACTTTAAATCAAACATATCATCTACATAGTAGATATTTTGTGTGTGTGTATACATATACGGTAGACCACCCATACCACCCTTTTATTTTTGCAGCATAAGGTCAAATCATAAGTGTTTAGACAAAACTTGTAGGGTTTGAAAAGATTTATTTACTGATTTTATCGGTTTGACCTTAAGTGACGTCGCCAAGATTAGGTCACGTCGATTTTTTTTAATAGAACATTTAATTTTTGATTCCATCTAATAGCCGAGAGCTTTCCAAAACATTACAAAACATAATAAAATTATTTTTCATCGAGTACTTTTTGAGTTATAAGGCTCGAAAGTTATAGTATTGCCAGCATTAGCATTACGCAAGATGTCTAACCAATGGTTAAAACCTCTTAAATGTTGTTCAAAATCCTGGATAAAGGTTATTCTCCGTATTTTCATTTTTACATAAAAATTAAAATAAGAGATACAACCTCCAACAGCTTTGATCTCGATAAATGTTATCCAGGACATGATCCTGAACATTCAAGAGGTTTTAGCTGTCAGTCGGACGTTTTGCGTAATGCTAGCGATATATACTATAACTTTCAAGCATCATAACTCAAAAAGTACTTAATGAAAAAATATTTTCTTATAGCGTTTTGGAAAGACACCAGCTATTAAATTTTGGAATCAAAAGTAGGATGTTCCATTAAAAGAAATCGATGTGACCTTGACCTGACTTTGGCGACGCTACCCAAGGTCAAATTAATAAGATCAGTAAATAAATCTTTTTAAACACTACAACTTTGTCTTAAACACTTTTCTATAAAACTTATATTTTCCGAAATATTCAAGTGTCCTGACCTTTTTGGGACACCTTGTATATATATCAATATATTATATATATTGATATATATATATATATATATATATATATATATATATATACATATACCATATGTATCAATAGTCATTTTTCTTTCTCTTTTCTTGCAAAATAAGTTTTTATCCATCTTTCCATTTCACAATAGTGTAATATAAGCATCAAAGCGGCATATGATATTTATTTTAAATTGGCTTTTTTTATATATATAGTAATATGTGAGATAAATATTGCAGATTTTTACATTTATATTTCTTATAAATATTTATTTATATTTTTATATTTTGTCTATTACAAGAATATAGTATATTTTGGAAATGGAAATGGAATTATGATGGAAATTTCAAGTGCATTTATTACTGCATCTATATAGCATTGTGCAAATTAAATTTACAGATGCTCTTTTTCTTTCTCTCTATTCTTATTTTATGCATATATTTATATATATGTATAAGTCATATGCCTCATTTACTGTTCTTGTTGATGTTGTCGTGTTCTTATTGATTGCAATCACTGCATACACAGTAGATTTCCAAAGACTTTTCTTTCTTATTCCTGTAAGACTATCCGTATTATATACTTTTATACAGTATATAATACAAAATTAATGTATCTTCGAAATATATTTTGTTATAATGCATAAGTTTTACTATATACAACTATTAATTAGAGAAAGTTCTCTTAAAATAAATAAATATCCTTTTTTTTTAATTTTTCAATATATTAAGTAGATTTAAAAGATAGAATTACTTTGTTTTTTGTTGTACATATATATCTGGTGCTCATAATTATTATATTATAATTGTTCAGAATTATCAGATTTCATTCAGTTTTTACAAGATAGAAGATGTTCACGAGTTCATGCATATATGTTTCAAGAGCTAAATCTTGCATATATTTTATAAATAAATGTAAATTGAGTTCATATAAAAAATATAGATTAATCAAAAAGTTTTTATCCGTTTTTTTATTTCATATATGAAAATTATATTTAAAAAAAAACGAATAAACTTTTTGTAATAAATTTTACCTTAACTGCCTTTAATACAAAAGATGGAAATTCAGTTATATGAGGGGCAGTAGCAGATCCTATTCCGATTGGTTCAAGATTCCAAGTTGATTTGAAATTATTAATAGGAGAGTTTGGGTCTGGTTTTATAGACTCCTGTATGGTTTTTTTTCTGCCTACACACATACCAGATATATTTAATTATTAAATTCTAATTATTTCTATTTGCACAATATCTTCATTACTTTATACAAAAAATATATACATTATAATATTATTAAAATATAAAGAAATAAAATAAAGTTATTTATATCTCAGCTCAAAATAAATTTATTATATATTTATATAATTTCCCACAGAAAAATTATTTTATTATAATACTTCAATAAACGTAAATATTAATAAATGCTAAACACACAAACTGTGAACTCCTAAATCAAAAAGAATACAGGTACATATGTACATAAGCAATTTATTAATGATTATCAAAAGCGCACAAACTTATCAGTTTTTTGTAATGTATGCTTTCCTTAAAACTATGAGTATACTTATGAAACAAAGTCAACATAAAAAAAAAATTTTAAGATATTTTTATACTTACATTGAAATTTCCATCGATTAGTATTTGGTTTTTTTAATGAACAACGTCGAATTGGATCTATCTTACATATAGGCGATCCTTCTATCTTCTGTATTCTTTCTAGCCATTTATTATAAGAAGGATAGGAAACTGTTAACACTCGAGCTAACTTTGATAATCTTTCTTTTAAAAGACTATTTTTCTCCGCAAGCTGGAAAAAAAGATTTTGTGTACACTAGTGCACATTGTTTTATAAATTGTAATAGATTAATGTTAGGGATGCACCGGATACCCGAAAGTATCCGGTATTATCTAGCACTTTTTTACTATCCGACCGGAAAGCCGGATATCATTAGTATCCGGGAATATATCCGGTTGAATTTGATATCATTGAATTGTTGATTTTTTCTTATACAAATGTTCTAGAAATAAATATGTATATTCATGCTATATTGTCTGATACATTGTTACAAAATTACAATTTTTTTCGCTATAGGCCTTTTTTGTTTAGAAGACACTTTCTCGGAATTCGGTCAAATATTCGGAAAAACTCGGATATCCGACTCGAAGAGATTGCCTTCTCGGATATCCAATCGGATACCGGATAACCGATGTTACATTCTGTCCGAATATTCGATATCCGGTAATTTTACGGTCCATCCCTAGTTTATATATGTATATTAATTGCAAAAAATGAGATTTATTAATGTACCTTCTTTTCATACCACTTAACCTCTATAAATTCTTCTTCAATAACTGTTACTTCATCTTTATCTTCCACCTGTTCTTCACTTTCTTTTGCAAACAATTCTGATTGATTAATTTCCTTCATACATTGATCCACACAAAAGGTTTCAGGATCTAATTCAATATTTTCTATCACATCCAAATGATGCATCACATCTTCATCTGTTACATCCTTTTGTCCATCAAACTGATCTAAGTCAATATCAGCAGTAAAATCAGTTGTATCATTATTTGATTCTTGATCACATTCCATCATTACCGGAACCAATTTATCTGTGTTATCTGTGATATCTGTATTATCTTGAGATTTTATGCCAACTGCAAATGACAAATGTTTTATATTGCATAAGAAACATTATATTTCTATGCAAATTCACGCTTTTGGCACCATAAGATTTATTATGGCTATCAATACTTTGTTAATCTTAAAATATAAAATACAAAATCACTTATTCTTAAATTATAATGTTATAATATTTAAACTATGATTATAAATTACAATATAAGCTGACACTAAAATCTGTAACATAATTACTAATGTTTTGTAAAACTTGTTTCATTTATGTTAATTAGAAAGCACTAATTAATTTCAAGGAATCAAAATAACATAATTTGCATTAAAAAAATATATATAGTATGTGTGAATACTAAGTTTATTTTAATAATTTTTCAAATTTGCATATGTAATAAAGAATATAATTGAGAGGATCTATAAAACCTTCACCATAGATCCTCCAAAATATAATTGAATGGATTCAATGAGTTCATGATCAACTCTGGAAGATTATTAGAAATAGTTGCTAATCCTCAGAACATATTTTTTAAAAGATTATAGTTGAGTTATTCTTGAGCTATATTCTATTAAATAATCAAAATACCATATCACATATATAGTTTATAAAACAGCATTTTTCAAGTTTTATATTTTTTATTAAAATCTGACCAAAACTTTTATTAAAGTCCGACCGAAACTGAAACACTCAGCTACATGTCAATTTCAATCGAAACCAAAATTAAAAAATAGAAATCCTAAAGACTATATGTATAGACATATCCATATATTGTATATTTTTTCTTCACAAATATCATAATTTACTGAAATAAGTACAATAAATTTTACTTGAAATCGAAAATTGAAATTTCAGTTGTGTCAATTTTGGCCAAAGAACATAAGTACTTCTACTTCATAAATATCATAATTTAATTATTGAAACAATAATTATATATATTAAAATTAATATTTATGAAGAAGAGCTATATGGTTTCAGTCGAAACTGATACATTTTCAGTTTTAGTAAAATTTTCAATTGGACTCTACTTTTTATCCTTGCAATATAAAGGAGATACACAAAGGGCACATTTCACTTAATGTTTGTAACACTTCTAAGTATTATTTCATTCTTGTTGTCATTGAATGTTAATCAAGGATTAAATAAATGTATATAAGTGTTGCAAACATTAAGTAGAACATATCCAAAGTAATCTTAAAAAATTAACAAATACTCATCTGGTCTGAAGTGACAGCTAAAAGTTAATTATAAGATATATATATATATACATACATATATTTTATATATATATATACATATATATATACATATATATATATACACATACACTACATATAAAACTTCAGAATAACTTTCTGTATTTTACCAGCATTAGTTTCAGGATCTTGTTGCGTTGTATCTGATTTTGGACAAGTTGTAACCTCTGCCTGTGATTCTTGTACCTGTGAATTTTGTACCTGTGAATCTTGTACCTGTGAATCTTGTATCTGCGAATCTTGTGCCTGTGAATCTTGTGCCTGCGAATCTTGTGCCTGCAAATCTTGTGCCTGCGAATCTTGTACCTGTGAATCTTTTGTCGTTTCAGATGTTTCTACTTCTGTGCATTCATCTATTACCTCATAGCATTCTTCTTTGTTTATAATTATCTCAGTATCTTCTAAAACATAAGTAATGCATATAGTAATGGCATAAACAATTATAACCATAAATAGTTAAGCCAATAAAAAAGAATTTCTCGAATATTCCACGCCTCAAATTGATCTAAATTCTCTAAACAGCTCTCAACAGTATACAGTTGCAACTTTGAAACATTTACCCTTCAACGAGGAATCGCCCATGGTTCCAAATTTTTGCGGAAACACGAAGGCGAACGGAACAACACTCGTGAGAGTTTATCGTCTTCGAGTTGCGATAACAACTACACGACCATGCATATGACGTAATGCAGTGACTGGCAAGAGAAATGACGGAATAATTGATTGTAGTTGTAGAAACAGCAATAAGTACCAGCAGTGCTCGTTAATAACGGCGTATCGTATGCGCCTTCGATTATTCGGTTGTTTACGAGAAGCAAATCTTACCATTTACGAGCTCCGCGTTTAAAAATATGCTTCAAAGAGACGCGTGGCTGACGTCCACCACAATCTCGCCTTTTGCTTTCGCTTGTAACGTTCTTGTTTTACACTTTTCAGCTCCTATATCGAACGAATATCATGAAAAATGAATGAATCTATAGACCTATTTTTCTGTTGCTGACGTTGCTGTACTGCGCTTATTAGCTTTATTACTTTTAAAAGACATAACATCGAGACAGACATATAACAAAGCGTTAGAGAGAAAAGAAAAGAAAATAGGAAGTACAAAAGGAACAAATACAAAGGACATACGTTAACGATCACACTACTTAACTACTAAATATAGTGAATAGATGCGTTCTTAAAAACATCGAAACATGGACTACGTTTACACAACTCAATTTACGCCGAAGTTACAACCATAGTTATACAATATATTGGCTAATTATAGCTATTCTTCTGAACAATAAAATGATGTTTCTGAAGAATAAAATGAATAAATTGGCCAGTTTCCTAATCGATGTTAAGTCTGATTAAGTCTGAGATGTTGTGTCCATGATGCTAGAAATCGGTTCAGAATCTCGCACGAAGAAAAAATTGATCAATCACATTGATCAATTCATGTGTTCAAATTGTTTAAATGTGATTTGTTAATTCTTTCTCTGAAATCTCAAACTGATTTCTAGCATCATGGACATTGTAGGCCTAATTCGAAGGCCTATCGAAGGTTTAATCCAAATCAGAAAGTAAAAACCAATTACAGTCGAGTATTCCCCTGTTAGGCCGGGTTCACACCCGGATTTGATGGAAAAGTAGAAAGCGGAAGCCAATCGGAACTCGCAATAGTAGTAGGCAGTACATTTCGCTTGTCTACTTATGTTTTTCCGCGAATTCTGATTGGCTTCCGCTTTCCGTTTTTCCGTGAAGGTGTGAACTCGGCCTTACAGACTGTAGTTGATTGGTTCTTATATTCTAATCCGAA
Organism: Acromyrmex echinatior; assembly: GCF_024713525.1. Lineage (NCBI taxonomy): Eukaryota > Metazoa > Arthropoda > Insecta > Hymenoptera > Formicidae > Acromyrmex > Acromyrmex echinatior. The sequence goes on from NC_141854.1 coordinate 6,911,856, forward strand.
TTAAACCCTCGGAAACTAGGCCATAGACACAAGGTTTTATAACTTTGATGTAAACTGAGCCTAAATATAGGTGCATCCAGAAATACGATTGCTCACTGAACGCTCAGTGAGCTCTTGCATCTAATTGGCATATTCTGTTAGATTTAAAAATATAGACCAAATAGCTGTTATTGGTGTATTCTTTTAGATCATCCAACATTTTAGATTTAGAACAGCAGCGAGCGCTCAACTGTTGAATTCTCTGAACATAGCCATTGATTGATACAAGTTACGCTTACGCAAGTTGCACCGCATGTGACGCCACCCTTAGAATAATCTAATAACTGCTAATAACTGTTTAATTCAGCGCGTTTAATACTGCAAGTGACATATGAAAAACAACATGTCAAATCTGTCGCTCAAATGTCAAATTCAATACTTCTTGTACTTCTTCATGTATAAAGTTGTTGTTCTAATAGGTCTGCGACAAAAATGATCATGTGATCTTTTTTGTTACTGAAACGGCCAGTTTGAAAGGCTTGTGAAAATATGCACCTTCAGGCGGAAAAATAAATAATGAATTTTCATGCTTCCTAGGAAATAAATTACGTGATAATATCTTAATAATAAACATGTTTTTCTCCAGCAAACGAGAATGGATTGAAAGATTGAAATGAATTGAAATGGATTAAGATTTTCAGAAATATTGAGTCACGAATGTTAAAATGAATGTTTTTCTTGAATGCATTTTTATTCATTATTATAGGAATTGCATGGAGCATATCTCTATGCCTTTCAATTTAAAAATAATATTAGCTTTTTCTGTGCATTGTGAACACTGTTCGATTCAAAATTTTTAATAGGGAATGCAGTTTTTCAATTCAATTGCATCCAATTGAATCTAACTGAATCTAATTGAATCCAATTAAATCCAAAAAAAGTATTCGTTATTTTTTAAAATACGCATTCGGAAAATGGATAGAAAAAGTTTCAATCCATTTTAATCTAATCTCGTTTGCTGGGAATAAAGTCTAAAGCCTGCGGCACACGATGCTTGTTTTCCTGCTGGATTGCTAGCTGGAAAATATTAGGAAATGTTACTAAATTGCCAATATAAAATATTTTAATCATTGTATATAATAATATAAATTAATAATTTTACAATTAAGCCAGCGGCATACGATGCTGATTTTCCTACTGGATTGCTAGCTGGATTAGAATCTTGCTGTATTGGCTGCGATGCAGTGCCAGCATTACAGCCAATAAGGTGGCAAGATTTTCTAATCCAGCAGAAAAATAAGCATCGTATGCCGCTGGCTTAATTGTAAAATTATTAATTTATATTATTATATATAATGATTAAAATATTTTATATTGGCAATTTAGTAATATTTCCTAATATTTCTTAAATATTTATACCAATATAAAACGTTTATAGTTTTGCAATTTTACAGCTTTTAAAAATATATTCCATTTTTATTTATTTTGTTTATTCGCAAGTTATATATAATTACATTTAATAAAATATTTTAAACGATGGATGATGACTTCTCTTTCATCTATTACATAATGATTCAGTCAATTTTTTGCAATCAGTATAAAAATTCCATATCTGTAAATTCCCCCAACTAAAGTATAATATATATACATAATCTATAGTATTGTTATTTTAAGATCTATCTATCTTAAATAATGTAAAGATGCTAAGAGTCTTTTTCATTAACTTCTGGTTAAATTAATCGATGATCAACTCGCAGAAATGCCAACGATATAGTTTAATATATCAGAGTGTCTCCTCTCTCTTTCTCTCTCTTCCTATTCTGAGACAAACTATGTTTAGTTTTCACGTTGGCAATCGTGATGATTCGATCAACCATCGATGTATCGATTAGCATTAATCAGAATTGGTAAAAGAAGCCCTACAGCTCTCTAATTAATTCATAAGGTTTATAATATCTTACTATATTTAAGACAGTCTTAAATATTTAAAATCGATTATAAATTCCGGTTTAAGTGTAGACTATCGCTCTTCAACTTTGTGTACTATTCCTTCTAAGTACATAATTGGAAGCCCTATGCCACTTTACGCAGAAGGGTAGTTTGATGCGTCTCAGTTAAAGGGCGCTTATATCGCGATCACGAGGGCGCAGACGCGCGTCTTATGGATTTTACCCCCGCGTATCGGAAGCGACGGGTAAGGTCCTGGTAGCGGCCCGATGAGAGCCGAAGGGAGATAGAGGGTGAGGGTAGGAGGGGGTGGATCGCGCGGTTCACGTTCGTGAAAGGGAGAAGGAGCGATGCGCGTAACAGTCATCGAGGGAAGGGAAGGTGGAAGAGAAAGAGGAGGAGGAAGAGAAAGAGAAGGAGGAGGAGAAAGAGAAGGGGATGGGGACCACCACCGAAACGACAGAAGCGACGGGTTGGGTCGGCGGTCTACAACGTGTGACCTGCCTGATGTCGCAGGGATGAACGAGCCCGCGCATATCAACGCATATTCCATTGTGTACGATCTGACGAAAGGGCTCTGACATGTGACCGGACCGGAGTGTGCATCGTTCCGGGGTGCGATCGTCCGTCCATCCAGCAGCAAGTTCCTGCAAGGACTTCCGTGGTCAACCACGTGACGATTTTGGTAAGTTTTTCTTATTTCTCTCAAAGGAATCTTTTGTGTTGATAAGAGGGAGAGGTGAATATTCTAATGGTGGTTTCGTGAGATGAATATCAAGGACGTGTGGGACGATAGTTCTCGTGGACTTTGAAAATGCGTAAGGGGAGGAGGAGCGGGAGAGGCGTGATGAAAATATTTATTAATTATAATTATTAGTTACTGCATGTTATACTTTATTGTACATTTGTGCATCTAACGAAAATTCATCTTTTATAAAATGTAAGATATAATGTATGTATATACACGTACACACACATATATAATGTGTGTGTGTGTATGTGTGTGTTGTGTGTGTGTGTGTGTTCATGCTCAAAAATTATTAACAAGCTTTTAATTTAAATGTTTTTATTTTTAATTTAAATGTTTTTTTTTAAGTTGATTGTTTTTTTGAAGAAATTAAAAACCTAGTCAATTAAAAAAATATAAAAGATAATATAGAGAATATTTAAGAAATAAAAACTTATCTTTCATTTATTTTTAAATTTTGTATATTATAATATAATTTTTTTTTATTTATATGTGTATACATTCTTGCGTATATATATTTTTTTAAAATAAGAATTTCAAGATTGAAAATGATCTAAAATGTGTTATTATTTGTTAAAAATCTAAATCTTTACATAGATTATAATAAAAGTTTTATAAATATTTTATATATGTATAAATAGAAATTCTTTTAAATTTTTTTCTAATGTAAAATGTTGGGACAAGTGATTTTATTTCAATTAATTTAATATAAGATATTGTATTAATAAAATTGGATTTAAAAAAAATATCTATGTATTTCTTAGAATTCCAGAGTGACATGCCATGAAATTTATTAGGTGTTGGAATTAATTCGTAGCGTTTTACAAGTGATGGGAAGTACTTTCATTAATGTATTTTTTAATGCTCATGTGAAATAAATAACATTCTTTCATTAAAAAACGCTACGAATTAATTCCAACACCTAATAGAACAGCTTTAATATGCATTGATCAGAAACGCTTTGCTATACATTTTATTACAGCAACGACATACTGGGTATAACACACCTAATTCAACTTTGATTGCTTATAACTTTCATAAAAGTGGACAAATTTTTCTTTCAAACGGAACGCCTAAAATTTAGAAATAGAACGATACAAACAAATATGTTTATTAAATCTATGGCTATGTTTTAAAATTTACTGTTAGAACTAAACATCTATAGTACACGTGACGTAAACTATAGACTTTCAGTACTGGTAGTAAATTTTGAACGCAGTCTATATGTGTTACAACTCAAAGAATTACTAAAAATAAAAATAAAAAAATGTTATAAATTGTTCTATTATTAATACATGTCATCTATATAAAATTTGAACACAATTTTCTTATTAGTTCAAAAGTTTATTTACATTAAGTTTTATTTAAATTTTTTGTTTGCCTTGCTTCTTATTTAAAATCGCGTAAATTGTATACAGTTTTGTATTGCAAGTTCGATGAGGAAGTAGTATTACAAATTAAATCAAATATTTTATATATATTTTGTATATTTTTTATATATATTTATAAAATTTATAAAATTCTAATGCATATTCGTGCAAAGTGGATTCACTTGAATCCACTTAGTCATTTCAAAGTTATTTACTTAAAACTGTAACAAAAAGTGGTGATAAGAGCTATTAAAAGCTAAATAATTTGTTTTGTTTTTTTGCAGTCCATTTTGTGGCGTATTTATGACAAATTTTTTTATAATATGTGATATTGGCTTTCGTTAACTGATTTTTTACTGATACTTTTAACAAAAGTATCAAAGAATATTGCAAAAAATTTAAATATCCTTAAAAAATTTATAAGCAATAAAGTAAATAGAAGTTTTGGAAAAGACTGTCTTGTATTTAAAAATTCTTATCTTTCGTAAAATTATATTAAATACGTTCTTGAAAAGTAGAAACTTTGAATTAAAAAAAAATAATATTGTGTTTTTAAAAAATTTTATAGGTAATTATATATGAAAATGAAATTAGTTGCTGATTATGTATTTTTATCAAAAAATACATTTATTTATATTTTCTTTTTTCTGTTTTTTACAATAAATTAATACAAAAATAAAATGAAATAATACATAGCATATAAACGTTTATTTAATATAAACATGCAATTAATTCTCTATATACCTTTTTTATTTATAAATATAAATAATATAAATAAATAAATAATATAATATAAATAAATAAACATTGTTATTTATCAAATTTAAATAGATACATACTAAATTAATAAATTACAAGCAAAAAAATAATTAAATTTTATTTTATTCTATTTATGTGTATATATTTATCTTTCACAACAAATTGAAGAATTGAAAGTTCTATACTTATAGAATAAATTCATTGAAGAAACTATTTTATTCTTAATAATTTGTTATTATTGCGAATATATATGTTTATAACGAAATTTTGTTAAATTTTAGCTATGAATCATTAATTGAATTATTTAATTTAATCTTTAATTTTATCTTAACTAAAATTAATACAATATATTAGAATTGAGATAATGTATCAAATTATTATATACAATATATTCAAAGAAAGTAATCAATCGTTACTGACTATGAATTTTCTGTGTATAATTATTTGTCAATTTAAAGTTTATCAACTTCACAGAACTTTATAATATAATACATTTTCCATTCTTATTATTTAATTTAAAAAATAATATTTAAAAAATAATATTTTCTAATTTAAAAAATAATATTTCACGAATTGACGCGTGACGTGGATGATTTACATTGCGGAAGTTTCATGTGTTGCGAGTTTCTTTTCATATTCATCAATAATCTCGTCGCATAGTTAAGAAAACAATTTTGCTTATTTTGCAGCTTTACTTTCTGCCATTGTCATAAAGTCTTACACGCTGTCTTTCTCGATATCTTGCTTATACCCTTTTTTCTTTATTTCTCAACTCGACACACCGTCAAGGATTGCAACGTTCGCGAGGCTATAACGTCGCAAACTTCATACTTTCTTGACATGTATGTATCGAACACCATTTGTAGTATTACAAAATGTATCAACATTATCGATTAATGTGTTTTATTGCTACGATTGCATTGTTAAAGCTAACCTAAGGGCCGGTCATTCCACCTTTTAGTAAATTTTATCTGTTGGGTAAGTAGCAAGATTACATGCACTGATTTACCTAACAGGTGAAATTTACCAAAAGATGAAACAATCAGTTCTCAAAGTCAAACAGAAAATTTGAAAATTGAAAACAATATTTTAGGAAGAGAATTTCAATATCAATTGATTTTGCTTTGATTTGCTCAAAATAAATTTTTATGTAATCAAAAAGATGTTGAAATTATAAATAGAAATTATTCGTAGGAAACAAGATTGGACGTATAATAAATTCAATTGCTTATAAAGAATGAAAGTAATGAAAAGTATGAAATGAAGAGAAAACGCTTTTATATCATTTATCTAATCTGTGAATCTTAAAAAAATTTACAAGCGATGAATCTAAATTAGAATTAAACGTCAATTTTTAATTCACATGGTTAGATTAAAAAAGTTAAAATGTAAGAAATGAACGAATGGAGGAAGAGACGCGAGACGTGATAGGAATAAATTTTTCGCGTTGGCAATATATAATGACTGCAACTGCGGGAGAGAGGAGAGAGGTTTGCGTTTTTATCTGTTTGGATGCAGCGTGGCAAAAGTACAACGAAGAAATATATTCCGACGTTAGCAGAAGAAACATCGACGTTTTATGCGAGAAGTTCAATGCTTACGATCGCGTGTCATAGGCCGATATACACACATATATATATATATATATATATATATATATATATATGTATATACATATCGAATACATACCAGAGGCACATGCTAGTCTGACTCGATTACTTTGGCGCACTTGTCGTGGGGGTTGGATATAGAACGCGGTAGGGTTGTGCTCGCGTGTGATTGCCACACGATAAAACACGACACAGGGGTGACTCGAGGTGTGTGAGCGTGAAGGTTGATTCACGCTCGAGGTATGACGGTATAGTCCTCTTTGCGATTGTACCTCGATAAAGGCGATAGCGGCACCGGTGTATAACAGCCGAATTTATCCTGAAATTTATTTCTAAGCGAATTGTCGTTGCTACGAAAACAATTTTTTCTCTTGGAAAATTAAGGGAACAATGCAGATGCGGAGTATTATACAGATATGTGTCTCGCGGGATGATATTTTCTCACGTAAATTCGGTGTTATCAAAAATACTTTTGAAGTCATTGACAAATATTTTCGAGCTATACTGTTAGATATCATAAGAGCTGCAATGGCAATTCAAAATCTCTTGAGTTAAATAATATTTTTCTCACTTCCATGTGTAACTCAATAATACATTTCTGTGGTTAGTTTGAAAGTAAACAACTTTTATATTAATATATGCACTTAGTAAATAATAATCCGAATTTGAATCAAATTTAATATATTTCCTTGAATAAAATTGTTTAACTTCATGGTTTTATTTAAATTAATGATATTTTGAGTAAGAGCAGGTGACTTATAAAAATGATTAAAAATAACTCGGATATAATTTGACACTACGAATTTAAGTGTGAAACGTTTAATGTTTAAACAGCTATATGAATTTTTAATGCATCATGCTATTTGTAGAATTGAAAGATTTTTCACAAAAATTAAATTCAAAAAGTTAAATTTAGAAAAAATGAAAAATATCTCATTTTTAAACCGGTTGTTATATAAATATGGTAATTTTTTTCGGAATCGTAATAGATGTAAAAATTAAGTTTTAGTTAATATTTTAAGAATTCATTAAAGAAAAATAAAAATCTCTGAACTCGTGGAAATTTTATTTACCTATACAGAAAAAATGGTTTTGGAAAGTGATATTATTGTCGATTGGATATAAAAATATTTAAAATTTTAGTTAGATACAGATCTGAAAATAATTTTATTGGATCAAAATAATTATGTAGGATAGTGCTGGAATTTAATTGCAACTTTCAGCCGATTTTAAACCGCGCGGGTTGGTAAGGTAAGGGGCGGGAACCAAACTGAAAATCGGCTGAAAGTCGCAAATAAATTCCAGCACTGATGTAGGACATTCAAGCTGGTTGCTATAATGTTAAAACTTTTTGAAGCATTGCTTATTATGCTTTAATATCCTACATAAATTAATTTGATAGTCCGACAAAATTATTTTCGGATTTGTATGTAGTTAAATTTTTAGATACTTCAGCAGAGCTGTTTTTTTTTTATATATTTATCCTCTAATTTTATATTTATCTTTTTTATAACATTATAATATTGAAGAAAGAAATATTATTTAAAGTATAAACAATAATTTTTTCACTTTTTGTTCACCAAATTGTTCGCGATGTAACGCTGAAATTGATACGATTTGGTGCCATAGAATTAAAAAAATGGATTTATTTGGTTTTTATGAAAAACCCTTCAATTCTCAGTTTCATTATTTTACTAGATAAACGTGATATATATGCTTAAGATTACTTTGACCTCGTTTATAAATTGCTATTAATAAAAACATTTTTTGCGAATATTAACTCTTATATTTTCTGTTTTTTTGTTTGATTCTTGCGGAAATAAAATTATTCACAAAGCTAATAGAGTATAATTTGATAACATAACCCAGAATTAAAAAAAAAATGTTTTATTTGGTTTTCGTGAAAAACTCTCAATTCTTCAGTTTCATAATTTTACTAGATAAGCGTGATATATGTTTAAGATTACCTCCCCCAGTTTACTTCCCATTTTGTTAACCAAATCTTTTCCAGAAAATTGCAACCATTTTTCGTGTTAGAATACATTTGTAAGATATTTGCACGAATGCGCTTTCAATTCATTAATATAAAACAAAAAATAAACAGTATAAACATAAATAAAATAATATCCATTGCTGTACGCTCTATTTAAATTTCATGAAGTTCGTGTTAGGTCAACGTTTGGCAACGAACACCACCGCATGATCTGCATCGACGAGCAATTTGCAAACGTGGATGGCACGCAAAACTCGCTTAAATCATCAGACGATATGGTCAAAGGTTAATTCGTTGGAGCGCAAGAGGCGGAAATTGAGGACTAATTAGACAACCATATCCTATTCCAAATTGTACCGTAAACAGTGCGCTCACAATCAGTCGGCAATAATGTTGCTTTCCAAATATCCCAAATATTTCCCATGAGCATTTGAAATTAATTTGCATCAATTTTCGCGTAACGAGTTGATCAATTTGTATCAATATTTGATATAAACTCCATTGCTACATGCAGAATCCGCTTAAATCTTTATCATATTAAAAGAGTTGGAAATATTTTGTGTTTGCTTTGTTGAATTTTAAAATTTTTTAAATATATTTTTTTTCAAATATTAGAAAAAGTCTTGGAAAGAAATTGTCGCTTTTTAATTTGTTATACATTTATGTTTTGCATCTAGCTTTTTTATTTTGTACGTAAGCATAAATTTCCTTCATTATTTAAATAACGTCTGTCGTATTACTTACATAATAGCCGAAATGGATAAAATGTTATCGATGAATATAATCCACTGGTATCATAAAAAAATAAAAAATTATTTGATAGTCTGTTGCGATAATTGAGTTTGGTATTTTAATTGGATGTTATTATGATTCTTACAAACATCTAACCGATATTAATGTTATTTCATATAATGAATGTACATTGAAGAATATTTCGATATAAAAAAAAAACAAAAATATATATGATATATTCCTTTTTTTAAATTATTTCTTTATCAAGTAATTTATTATTTCATAGGCCTTATTTTTTTTTTAGTAAGCAAATAAATATATTTTAGATTTAATGAGTATCATATAATTTGTCATACCATATCGTTTGTAAAAATATCATTTTTTTATTTTACATAAATTTATTTTGCATAGTGATTATACATAATTAAAACTTATAAAAAAATTATATAGTTATTTTTTGTATTAATTAAGAAAATAGTGAATTATTATTTATCATAAGCTATTATAAAAATCTCAATATTATAATTGAAAATTGTTCGAAAAAGATTTATTGGTTTTCCAACAGCCGGTAAGATTTAGGCAATAAGATATTAAAGTTGGTAGACTAATCCGTTCATACTGTAGTTTGGCATAGTTTCTCTCCTTCTCTCTTTCGCTTCTTCCAGGGATAACCTGGGAATAGCTTCTGTTTTCTAGAATATCAATTGTGTACTAGAAATAAGTCGCGCATCCCCAAACACAGCCGCTATTATCGAATTGTACTTCAAATGACCATCATAAATTTAAATGTAAGTAGAAGACATATAATTTATTCAGATATACAACATAGTATTATTTGAAAGATATAGCAATGCCACTAAACATCTAAAGAATAATTTTAACATACACATAAACACAAGGAAAAATATGATCAGCATAAACAAAATAAATAAAATAATATAGACAAATTACAAAGATACAGTTACCAATCAGAGCCAACACAGGTATTATTCTTGTGTGAATTCAAAATTTTTATTACATAATAAATTAATTAAATTCTATTTGGATTATCCTCTATAATTAACGAAAGCAACAGTATATCATGAAATAATTACATAGATTAAAGAAATTATTACAGTCAAACAATTTAAAAAAAGCAAGTCAAGATACATAAAATTCATTCGTTAAATAAGATATTAAATCATTTACATTAAAATGAAACTGGTGACTTGATAATATAGACTCATTTTGACTAATACTTAACGAGATCTTATTATTATATCTATATTTTAAAAAATTTGCTTATACAGTCACTTTTTATATATCTCAGCGTTGACTTACTTTTTTTAAGTTATCTGATTGCGACAATTTGTTTAATCTATTTAATTATTTTGTGAGCCACCGTTGCTTTTGTTAATTGAGAATGACCCAAAAGCGTAGAGTTGAAATATTTAATTAATTTTTTATATAATAAAGATTTTGAATTTACACAAGAATACCTAATGTTGACTTTGATTGATAATTGTACCTTCGTGATTTATATTCTCTACAGCCTTTTATTATTCTTTTTTATAATATAGACAAAATTTTGAATTTTAACTAAGGGAAATATATAAAATACAAAACATCAGAATTAAGCACAAATATTTATAATACTTATATGAAATTAGATACGTTACTTATAGTTGCTTTTTTTTTAAATAAATGCTTGCGAATTTAATGTCAACGTATTCAATAATTGAGAATTAAGTTAATTTTAGAAAAAAAATTATTTATTTCGCTCTGTATTCTCTAAACATATGTAAGTTATTTTTTTCTTTAATTCTTTTTTAGTTATTTTTTTCTGATGAGACAGCCTACTTGTATATTTTACTAATCCATTGCCGTTTTACGTGCCGATCGCACGAAGAAGTGCATATTATCGATTTAATTGAGAAAAAAGCGCGAAAAGTATATTATTCTCTCTTCGGTAACGAGAATTAAAAAGAGTTGCAATTAAAGCTGCGGCTGATCAATCGGACCGAATCATTATGTTGTAAAAAAATACGTCAGCTTCCTTTATACCTGAGCGCTGAATCTCTTTGTGACGATCGTCCGGGAATAATATAACTGAATTTCATGTGGTAGTCAATCTGGGTTATCTCGCGATTGCGACAATTATATTACGGACATCCGCAATGACCTGGATCACGGTTGAATCGTTCGAAACAGTTAATAGGAATTCTTCTATTCGGAGGAACAAATATCGCGCTACCCGAAATAATACGCGGTGCAAAAAAAGGAGAGACTGATGATAGATATGTTTATTTGAATACTTTACGTTTCTAAAAATTACTATTCTTATCAGATTACGCATAATCACCACAATTCATCACAATTGTTATCTCTTCGGTTATCGGCTAGAAATTCTTTTCTTCTGATGAATTTTTATAAAGAATTTAGAGAGCTCAACTACTAATTACTCTGAATTTTGGTGACTCTTTTTTTACAAGAAGATGGTAATGTTGAAATGACGATAAATGGTAAAAATCTTTTGGGTTTTATTAATAATATGTACAATGAAATGAGAGAATAGCAATAAAGTTTCCTCTAATTTTAAAAATAAATATTCGAAAACACACACACAAAGACTGGTTTTTTTAAGAACGCAATAAATTATTATGCTGAATATTTCCACTATTTTTCCTTTTAAAATTCAATCTCGATACTAAACTGAGAGAAAATTTTTTAATATTTGTTCTACATTTATATTATTACCATAATTATAGTTATTACTACTATAATGTTAGTAATAATAAAATTATATTGTATACACATATATATTGTATAGTTCTATCAACAAATGTATATAAATATAATTGATACCCAAAATGATACAAATTATAATATCGTTATTATTAATAATTATAGTTATTAATTAGTATATTATTATAAAAATGATTGTAATTACTACCTGTAATTTAATTATACTTTATAGTCATTTCTAAACAACCATGTAAATATAGTTCACAAATATTAAAAACTTTTCTCTCAGTGTAGTCTAAAGGCGACAACAATGAACGTGACATGATACGTAATAAAGGATGATAAATCAGTATAATGTGATGCAAAAGTTAACACACGATCGTTAGAATTTAAATCGCAAGATTTACGATATTGCGATTTGCCGTAGACTTCCTCATGTCGTCGTTAATGAACGTGACGGGATCACGCTTCTGAGGTGATTTAAATAATTGTATGTCGGCACCCGCCCGCTGACAGCCGTCGTGCGTTGCGTGCCGTAGATTTATTACCCACATACATTATATGCACGTACGGGATGACGACAATTCGAAGTTGACGGGAGTTATTGCTTCTGATTTATTGGTTTCTATCAATTATCATCGAAGTGCTTAGCCCGAGACGAAAAAAGGAATGCGACTTAACGTTCCCTTAATGCAGGGAACAACGAACTCTTCCTCCTCATTAATCGTGATTAGTTTAATCCGCATGGATTTATCCATTTCATTGTGATGCGGCACAGAAACGTGGCGATGATTATGCGTTTCTGTCGGACTTGCACGTTTATTATGCACGTGTTTCATCAGGATGCGAATGACAATGCACGCGTATGCCGTGACGGGCCTAAACGTAATTTAGCGTGTCACTAAACTACCGGTCGGAACACCTATGACAATATTTATCTAACAACATAAAATTTATCAGCGATCTGCACACGACGTTACATCTGTTGGTTCCGCTTGTCTTCTTTCTTTTTTTTTTTTACGAACGCATTAAGAGCGCGAGAACTATTTGTTCTGTATTTCTCTTTATGGCGGCGAATCTCTTTCAGATGACGTCTCGTACATCTACAATTGACAATTATGAGGTGATGCGTGAACGCCTACACATTATTATTCGACAACTTCGGCGACTTCGTTCACCGACCATGTTATCTGGCTATGTAAACATGTACTTAATAATTTCCGTTTTATTGCCGCCTAATTGATAGTAATCGACATACAATCACGCGATCGTACATAAATGGAATGTGCAAACTACAGTTGTGTCTTTGCCTAATAATACATTTTTTTATTGATAAGTTTATTTTCTCTGTTGTCTCTTACCTTTACCTTTTATTATGGATTTATCTAAATTAATTATATGAGCAAAAAAGTAACAGTTTTTATTTTTTATATCGTTAATCTTTTATGTGCGTATAATAATTTACCATTGATTATTACTGTTTTTATTTGATTTTATTTTTTCAAATAATTTTTCTAACAGAATTAATATTAACTCTTCTTTTCTGGTTAAGTTTAATAAAACACACATAATTACACAATATAATTTATCTAGATAAAGTAAAAATTATTCTTTTGAAACAGTTGTTACAATTAAATTTTATCTCTGTATATGATAGTACTATAATAATTAACTCTAACAAGAAAGCTTGGTAGTATGAAATTTCATTTGTTTCACATCTAATTCACGTAGATATTCTCACCGAATTTTCAAGTTTTATCTTTTTTACTGTCTTTAAACCTATCTTAATCTTATCAAAGACTTTCACAATTTGCTTAACACATGTACTAATATTTAAATTTTTTTATCAATTTCTCCAAGAACTCAAGGTTTTGCTGTATCTTTTAACGATAGTATCGTTATAGCATAATATTTATCATTGCGTTTTTTCGGTAAAGAAATCTGTAACAGCACTAACACTGTTATTAAAACATACAAAATATGAGTAGCATGTATAAGATTTAAAAAATTGTGCAGTGATAATATAACGATAACAAAGAACGCTATCGTTAATGGACTGTCTACAATAAGCCATTAACAATAGAGATCTAAAGATAGCAGCGAGTTGTAAGCGAATCAACTTGTTACAAGGCAATTCAATAAGTCAGTAATCAGCGTAGAGCAGTAGAGATGGACAAATTTCATTTTTTACGATTTGAAATTTAGATTATGTTATAACTGTTCAATCATAGAGTATATTATTATATTTGCTCTAAAAAAAAGACTTACCATCCTTCTGAAAGATTGAAATATTGTGACGTAACGATCTAATATGATTTATTCTGAATGTAAGTTTCCTAAGATTTATGATTTATAATTTTGATTTACTAATATAATATGAATGATGACTAACTGCTTATAGAAAGCCCATAAGAATTACAGAATACGGATACAGGAATTACTCGATTAGATTTATTACAAATAGGTACCTGGTAAAAAATTTGTCATGCATGAATATATATAAATATGTATAAACATACATAAATACGCGTAAATATTTATAAACATGTAATTATATATGAAATATGTCCATACATGTTTATACATCCTACTTTCTTTTGTAAAATTACTTTTTCGTGCAATAGAAATAATAATGATGTGAAAACATTAAAAATAATTAAAAATGTAATTTTCGCACTATTTGTTTTAGAAAAAATCAAATTTACAGAAATATAAAAAAAATTACTTATGTATAATTATACAGTGCCCATCAAAAGTCCCGGATCACCTGAATAATTTCTGAATAGTTCAAGATATAGGATTGAAATTTACAGGAATATAACGGGATTATAAAATCTATTATTGAACCTCAAAAACACTCATCTAACATTTCCGGGGGGGGGGGGGAGATGGGGGCTTGAAAATCTTAAATGGCATGTGGGGTCGAGTAAAGACTTTTTTAAAAAAAGACGATTTTAAAAAAAAATCACAGAGATCTCGGTCAGTCCGCGTTATTCTCGTCTCGAAAAGTCCTTTTAACCGAGTCTTCACATGCCATTTAAAATTTTTAGGCTCTCTCCCTTCCCCCCGGGAATGTTAAGGTGAATATTTTTAAGGTTAAATGATAGATTTTATGATCCCGTTGTATCTCTGTGAATTTCAATCTTATATCTCGAACATTCAGAAATTATTCAGGTGACTTTTGGCGGGCACTTATATAAAATTATGCATAATTATGTATGAACAATTTTTTTTTACATTTTTCCAAGCATATTTTTTTCTAAAATAAACAATGCGAAAATTATCCCTTTAATTATTTTTAATGTTTTTACATTACTATTATTATTTCTATTACACTAAAAAGTAATTTTACGAAAGAAAGGAGGACGAACATGTAAGGACATATTTTATACATAATTATACATGTTTATGAATATTTATGCGTGTTATATATATATACATATTTATATATATGTATGAAAAATTTTTTACTGAATACCGATGTTTATTTTAAGTCTTTGTCAGAAACTAGACTCATTTCATGGAGTTAAAACTGATAAAATAGTAAAATTCTACGGAAACGGGTATATCGCAGCGATTTCACAACCGTTGCGTTATCTACCCGCATAAGCAACACAACTTAAAGCACTTTCGACTACACTTAATAGGTCGCCTATCGCTGTATGTACATATCGATAGTAGATATGTTTTCAAACAAAACGTGCGTGCACTGAAAGAAAAATGTTAAGCTTTGCTAAATTTAATATTTGTTTGAATAGTGACAGTTAAATCTTTACTAAATGTAATTTGATACAAGAACCATTAATTTGATTTAACTGTTATATTATTTATCTAGCAAATATTAATTTTTTGTAAATAAATATTATATTAGTATTATTTCAACAATTATTTATTAAAATTAAGTACATTTTTCTTTTAATGTGCGTATATGCGTAATCACAATTAAAGCTTACGTTGACAGGCATTAAATATATGCAGATATATAGGGTGTTTTATAAATGTATAATGTCAATATTTTAAGTAAATCTATACTAACTAAAATAAGTAAAAAAAAAACGACATATGAATATATATTCTATATACCTTAGTTTTCAAGTTATAAATGATTTAGGGTGCGGTTGAGTTGTCGCTACGAATACTTCGAAACACTTTTAGTAATGGCAACTTGATCACACCTTTAAAAAGATAAGAAATGTTCGAAGTATTCGCCTCAATATACGCCTTAGCATTAAGTTCCGCACTTGTTCAAAAATACTAGGTATTCCTCGAATAGTCTCAAATCCATTATCTTTTCTCGCAGATCATTCACATCCTTTACTGGCATTGAATTTACAATAGATTTTAAATGGCCTCAATCAAAATCTAATGGATTGAGATCAGGAGATCGTGACAGCTATAGAATGAGTCCTTCTCGCTCTATCCATCAGTTTACGAAGGCATTGTTTAAGAATGTTCTCGCTTTAAGATGAGAATAAGGCGGAACACCATTGTATAAATCACAAATTTTGCTTGATAGCCAGAGGCATCGTTTGGCCTTTTTTAGAACAGTATTTAGAACAATAACTCGCGAGCATAAAATACTGACTGAAATTCTGTCCGATTTGTATTGATGGATATTGTTTGTAAACATTAGATAACGTCGAACATGCTAAGCTGTACAGTAACATGTATTGATGCATGAAGCGAATACTTTGAATATTCTTTTTAATCATTCATAATTTGAAAACTAAGGTAGGACATATGTCCATATAATATTTTTTTACTTATTTTAGTATACATTTGCCTTTTAAAGTATTGACATGCATATATGAAACACTCTGTATAGTGTAAACTCTGTATAGTTATAATATGTACTATATAATGTGTAATATCGAGATTATGGAAAGCGTAAATGAGATACCAGAAACGGTGACTTTGAAACAGTAGTTTTGGAATTATGTCATGAAACATTGAATTTGACGCTGCATTGTGAGATGTGTTTACAAGTGAGAATATTCAATAGAAAATAATGACTGGGTCGATTTGCGAAAGGAGAGTGTTATATCAAAAATCAAGAATGATATGTATGTTTCGATAAAACACGCTGTTATAGTTATCACTTAATATATATATGCGCGCGTGAACCGCAAGATAATAAGTTATCTCTTATTCATTGATGTCAGTCAAGAATGTAACAGCCATATTATATAGAACAATAGAATTGAATAGAAAATTGTTATTAGAAGAGAAAGAATCAATGGTGCGAATAATTGATATAAATAGTGTAAGATGATGATATAAAATGACGATAGTTATCTATAAAAATCTATAATGATACAATATATTTTTCAATAAACGCATATTCTATAAAAATACAATTGACCTACTATTGTAAACAAAAATTACACAGCAATGGTTGCACTGAAAAAAGAGTTTAATATAGCTATCAAATGTTTAGTGAAATAATGCCAATTAAATTTTTGATTAATATAACTAAACATAATTTTATCTTTACAAATATTTAATAAATATGTATTACCATTAGTAATATCGTTTGGTAATATTTACTAAATATTTGTAAAAGTAAAATTATGTTTATATTAACCAAACATTTAACTAGGATTATTTCATTAAACATTTAGTAATTATTACCTAACTTTTTTTTTAATGTACAATAAATCTTATTTAATATAGTTACTAAAAAAAAATTCTAAAATGTCCAAACAAAGAAGAAAGAAACGTATAATATTTTTCATTAAATTCATCGAAATTTTATTTGTTTATCTTGGCATGATTCTAATACATTGAATGTTGGAAATGTCACGTCATTTTTTTGACAGAATTAAAAAACAAAATCTATGTAAAATATTGATTGATTGCATTATTTGCTGATAAAATTTCTTCGCAGAGTTTTTCTTGCAAAAATAATTGCAACACTAAATATAAGAAATCCATAAAATAACGCTTGATAACGCTCAAGTCTTATTATATCAAATCAATATTTATTCAAGCAAGAATTAATGAGAGCACCACGGCATTCACGTTTTATTAAATCTTTTAAAGACGTCAGACATTCACCCTCGTTATTAAGAATATGGCTGTGTTCAGCAGAAAAAATTAATTAGTGAGTGTTTAATGATTCTTTAATGATTGCTTCCTACACTTAGATCCAGTGAAGAATTAAAGGCACGAATTAATCATATGAAAGATCACACATACACACACACAACACACACACACACACACACACACACACACACACACACAAAGCACTAAATGATTAGATTTCTTTGCTAAATGCAGTCTATGCTAAAGGTCGATATCAAATTATACAGCAATGGCATACAATTCTATTTTATTTTCTTTAGATATGTCACATTATGCAACATGCTATAATTAAGTAAAAAAAAAAATCATTTTGTATATAATTTTATCAGTAATGATTGAAATGACGATTGTATTTATACATATAATCAAGCTTATAAATATTTTGTTATTAATATTGTTATAATATATCACATTTCGCGAAAAGTTAAATATTTTAGTGAAAAAAAAAATTGTAGAGAAAGTTTGGACCATTTTAAAGCACAAAGATAAAGTTTTAAATCTGCGATTAAATCTTTTGAATTTTTTTTTGCGACTATTTTATCTTCTATTTTATTCCTAATACTTAAAATTGAAAATTTATATTTTTGCAATATTTTTATCTTCGAAAATCAATTTTTAATTTTATATAATTCAGAAATAATGTTGTAAAAAATTTTAAACGCAGATTTAAAGCCATATTTTTGCGCTTTGAAATGCATCAAACTTCTCTACGATTTCTTTTCGTCGAGATATTTAACTTTTCATAAAGTGTGACGAAAATATTAATAACAAAATATTTGTGAGCGCGACTATACAGTTACGGTTATCGATGCTAATATAGTCGATGTTATTTATTATCATCACTTTATCAACAATATGTCAATCAAATGGACGTTATTTAAATGGTTAGTAAATCCAATAAAATTGAATTGTAAAAACATCTATCCGCTATAAATTCGATTGACTGCATCTCATTTTGTATGCACGGATTAAATTCTTTCGCAGAGTTTCTTCTGCGGAAATAACTCGGGTAAATCGAGGGCTAAATGCAGACGAATAGTAAAACGAGTGATCGTTCAATCTCGATCATATCGACTTGGGATTTGATGAGATGAGGTTTGGAAAAATTGTAAAATGAAATACTTCCGTGATTTTTTGTGCGACGTATTATAGCTGCTTTATCACACGGCTACTAAGGTTGAAAATACAAATAATTAATAAATTGTCGCATTAATGGGCTTAATTAATATTAATCATTATTTTCGCTAACTATTAATTAGTGTCAAATTTAACTTAATTCAAATCACTACTCCTATTAAATATATTGTTATTTTATATTTTATACTAAATGATAGTTGACACTAATATAGTTGTTAACTATATAATGTCAAATTGATACTGTATAGTCAAATCATTGTTTTAGTATAAAATAACTGTAGGAGCAGTGGTGACTTATATTAGATTAAATTTAACATTATAGATAACAATGAAGAGCTTGAATTTGATAAAATCCACGATTAAATTTGCAAAAAACATTATCCTTCTAATCACTGAAGTATATGATATATTGCAGCATATAATTTGGATTGCTTTGAGCAGTTTTTATCCATCGTGCATGGAATGATATCCAGTTTATCTGATTGGCGCATCTATGAATCATGTACCTTTTTTCTATAAAAGCACTTCCTTTCTCATGGTCGTATCTGTCCCTTATTTATAAACGTATGTATGTTCAGGTGCATTGAGTCAGCGATTATTTATCGTACACATACAGTCTGTCCGATAAGAGCGTGGTCGACTTATATATGAAAGAAAAATTTATTTATTACTATTCAAGTAATGATTATATTCTATAGAATTATATTGTTAAAATGCAACTTCATTAATAATGGGTCCAGTCACCACCTATAATGGACTGGCATCTTCGAAGTATATACTTTCCATTAAATTAATAGTGTATTCGTGCGGTAAAGCATCCAATTGCATCAAATTTCGACAGACAACTTTTAAAGTGAATATCCGTCTCCCACGAAGTTTTCTTTTGATAAACACCCATACATTTTCAATCGGATTCGTATCCGATGATTGCGACGTCCAGCACCGTGATATCATTTGGCTCTTTCCAGTTCTTGTAGAACTTGCTTCATTATCTTTTTGAAGAATCCAATCTTTATTTTTATGGATAAACCAACGTAAGACAAATAGTATCAGAATCTTATGATATATTTTTAACATTTTTTCTGCGTTCAAGTTGTCTGTAAATAAATAAAGATAGGATTCTTCAAATCCTTGCTCTGAGAAGCAGCGTGCATCTTTACGTGCCACGTTCTGGCAAATCATCTACCATTTTTGTTTATAATATAATGTTGTACCTACTTTTAGACGAATGATTTTAGACGATTGATTTCTGCTGCATTTGGCGGCAGCGGATTCAAACATTTTTAGTCGTTTTAGATATGTAAAATAAAAATACAGCTTCATAGCGCATTGCGTAAGTGACACTCGTTTTGAAATATGCTTTTTCTATCAAACAATAACTGGCACTATGACTAATAAATGCACAAAAGGTAACACCTATCAGCACAAAAAAAGTTAGGAATGCATCTTTTAGGAATGCGTCTCTATCGGACAGACTGTATCTAATTCCTGCTTCCGTTTTTTAACACTCGCAAGCACGATTACATTACTTTTTTGTATTAACATTCCATATTAATATTTTTACATTTTTGTTTTATATAACATCCTACATTTCCTTTTATCTTCGTCATTTTTTAATCTCTGAACTTTACTCCACTACTATTCCAAACGCTTATTATCGGAATTATTATTCTATAAAAAATAAATTAATAATCTATAAAAATAGCTTTTCTTGATTCTTTGAATATCTGACTATATTATAGTCAGATATTTTAACTCGTTACTTCGAAATGTTAAAACTTCTTTTTTCTTCTTTCGATCATCTATCGTTCGATTTATTGTATTTTGTTGATAATAATTTAATTTTTCCGTTTTTAAAATAGATTTTAATATTAGTATACTTTTATTATTTTTATATTTTATTATTTTATTATTTCTTTTATATTGCTTTATTACGCACGCGGTCAAATATTAACAAATATCAAAACTTTTTCTTTTGCATGTATCTTTTTTCTTCTCGGTGTTGTATAAAAATATCAAACTTTTAGTTATTATTATAAATATTGTTATTACACATACGATATAAAAGATAGCCAAATCATATCAGAGACATTGTAATGGTAAACGGATAATTGGATAAATGTCACATTAAATAAAAATTAGAAAAAATACAAATAAAATAGAGCTACATGTCATACAAAAATAATAAATAATAACTATTAACACACATTTCGACCTGCTACGAGATAATTATTGCTTACAAAAATGAGTGTGAAAGTTACGTAAATAGTGCAATTCTTTAAACGTTGAATGTTGAATTCATCGATAATTAATTTTAATTATTTTTTTCTATATAAAAATATTAAGCGGCTCAAAAGATATAAATCATATAAATAAGATAAAACTACAAGCCATATAAAAATAATAAATAGTAACTATTAATTAAACAAAGTTATGGCTTATTTCCGAAACGTTTGTAATTTTATATTATTTTATTAATTGTATTTAGATTATTATATAATATTTACATTCTCTTATGTTATTTGTATTAATTTAAAGTCAGTCTAATTATAAGCTCGAAATAAGCCACGACTTTGTTTAATTTGTTTTGAAAATTACGAGCATTTTCACTTTAATACGTAACTATTAACATTAACAAAAGTTTAACCTGTTACTAGATCATAATCATTGATTACAAAAATGAGTGTGAAAATTATAAAATCAATTGTCGAACTGATTTATGGACGCCAGAAAAATATTGGATGCTGTCCGTCCTTTTATACTGATAATGTATAACATCTCGACGTTTAAATTGTCATTGTAGATTGCAACCTGCTTATTATATATTCGCCAGAACTCTAAGTACGGAGTGAATGTTCAATTTGCTGATCTCCATTCATATGTAACCATTACAATATCGTTAATATATAAAGCGATGTAAGCCATCTGATATATGTATCTGATATTGTCTGATCACAATATATACAAGTGAAGATAAGCGAATTGGAACTTGTGCATTTACTTACAGTTCTGGCGAATATATAATAGGCAAGTTGCAATCTACAATGCCAATTTAATGTTGACATACATTACGTCGTCATACATTATCAGTATAAAGGACGGATAGCATCTAACATTTTTCTGGCGTCCATAAAATATATAATTAAATTCGACAATTGATTTTATAATTTTCACACTCATTTTTGTAATCAATGATTATGATCTCGTAACAGGTCGAACGTTTGTTAATGTTAATAGTTAATATTAAAGTGAAAATGCTCGTATATTTTCAAAACAAATTCAACAAAATCATGGCTTATTTCGAGCTTATAATTAGACTGACTTTAAATTAATACAATTAATATAAGAGAATAAATATTATATAATAATCTAAATACAATTAATAAAATAATATAAAATGACAAACGTTTCAGAAATAAACCATGACTTTGTTTAATTAATAGTTATTATTTATTATTTTTATATGGCTTGTAGTTCTATCTTATTTGTATGATTTATATCTTTTGAGCCGCTTAATATTTTTATATAGAAAAAATAGTTAAAATTAGTTATCGATGAACATTCAACGTTTAAAGAATTGCACGGTTTATGTGTATATCACAATGTTACGATAATGGCTGTCTCAACCAGTCTCAACCTTGAGACATAAAAAGAACAGGAACGTACAAAACATTACTAATAGCATGCGATGATAAGATAGTCAAAGCAGCGTTAACAGTCAAAGTAGCGTTAACAGTATTAGGCATATGTATCAAAAATAGTCTATATTTTACAATTTCATCTGAGTAAATCTTTTATTCCTTACACAGTCAAGTGATAAGGTAGCGATGCAACTCAGCATCCCGATAATGGACAGTAATACTCGAACGGTCGATCTGTGCACAGGTTTGTGGCAACGTGTGAGTACTGCAAGTTAACACTATCGTGTGAAAAGTACATAAGTGAACGCAAAACCGGAAGAATCCAAATGAGAGATCATACAAAAAGGTTGCATTCCATCTGATCAAGTAATTCATGTTTTGTTCCTCGTTAACTCGAAGTCATAAATAAATTGAAGATTTACATCAATTCGCGTAAAATTTTGTCAATCAGATAAGATTTTTTAATGATTATCATAAGATAGAGAGAGAAATAGAAATTACAATCGTTATTGTGTGTAAAACGTGTGAAAATCATCTATAGTGTTCGTCACATATAAATCGGCTTCGACAGACTAGAGCGCATTAATATTTAAAAATTACGTGAATGCAATTTAGTCCGGAATGGTAATGGAAATGCGATCTTAGTAAAATAAAATACGGTTCCCGACGGAGAAAAGTGTAAAGGTTCATATTATTTATGCTTTCAATTTACTGATGCAGTCGAGTGCCATCCTCTCGAGAATTACAGAACATCGAATGGTTCCGTTATGTGGTGTATGTGTGTATATCTTTTATACATATATGTATATAATGCTAAAAAGGGGCCAGTATTCATTTATTGTGACAATAGGAAGTGAGCACTGAAATAATTTTAAAGCTATATATTAACGATACTGTACATTTCTATTTTTATATGACAGCAAAGTAAAGGATCTTTTCTTTTATCGCAGTGTACAAATATTATTATTATTATTATTACGTCACTGAATACTAATATTGTTAATTAGATTTGTGATATATTTATGTTTATTTTATAAAATAAATTCCAAAGAAAAGCTAAGAAATATTTGGAATTTTAATTTAAATTGATTATAATTATGCTTCTAAAAATTGAATTATACAAAAGAATACTGTAAAATGGCATGCATTATTTGTATTTCTGTTACAAATCGTATACATATATTTTGCATGTTATTCGTATCATTTTATAAATTTCTTTTTACATTATATAATCCTAATTTTGGTAATTTTAATTTTTTCCATCCCTATAGATAAAATATTAAAAAATTCATTAATAATGTGTTATTTAAAATGTAATTAATTTGATAATATCAATATAACAGTAGCAATATCAATATTATTATAATTATATTATTAAAAGTCATTATACTAAATATTATTCACACTATTTATATAGACAATTTTCTATTTCTGTCCGGGAAAAAATGTTTTATATATAATTATATATAAAATTATATACAATTATATAAAAATTATAATTATATAAAAATTTACATATTTTATATAATTATATTTAAAATATGTTCATATATACAATATTTTTTTTCTGGTTTTTATTGGGTGCGGTCCATTTAATGTTACAAATGCTTCGAAACTTTTGATTGATCAATCGGACGAAAGAATTTTACTAACTGACCAATCACAAAATACTTTGAAACATTTGTAGCATTAAGTGGACCATAGCTATTATATAAAATTAAAAAGTAACCTATATTTTTAAATACGACTCTTAGGAATAGGAAGGAGAAATAGAATGTCCTGAAATTCGCGAATTAATATACTACAGCAAGAAAGTTTATGAAAAATTAAATAAAAAAGTTATGTGTATATTTTTATTTTAAGCAATGGTTTTTGGTATAAGAATTCAGAATCCTGAGTAGTTATTATAGCCATATTGAATCGTGACGTCAGAAGCAAGAAATACCATGTCAATTTTTATTACGTGCCATTTGTAAATAAAGACAATTTTGATAAAACAAAATACGGGATTGCTTTAAAATACTTGTAAAAATGGACGAAAATTAGAGTAGGATTAAGTATTATGAGCACTGTAGATAATATGAGCACCCTTTATATTTCTGTAACGATTGGTACTAGTAGTGATAACTGTTATAAAAAGATGCATCTCTTCGCGACATTCCAATATGCTGCGAAGTTTGATCTTAATTTATGTACTTTGGATATTTTTAAATAAGCAGTGGCGTTTTTTTTTTCGTTATGCAACTTTTGATCCTTAAAGATGAAGATAGTCTTAGCTGTGGTCGCTTCTGGTTGGATAATGAAAAACGTTCCAAACGTTATTTTTTTTCCTACGTTTTTTATTAACTTCATAAGATCCTCCATTGTATATTGAGATAAAATATTTTGTTCTCCATGTTATTTGTAAAGTAAATAATATTGAGCCATTCTAACTTCATAAATCCCGAGACCATTATTGATTTATTAGATACGGGAGTTTTTTGAATAGGTATGCATGATCGTTTATTACAAGAGCAAAAATTAATACAACTGAATTTGTACTAATTTGTACATATCATTGAAAGTAAGTTATTAGTATTTTACATGTTTTCTCCTTAAACTTACAATCTATGAGGCATTCTACGTCAAATTGGATACCTTTGAAACATCATTTTATTTTTTTAAATTTGTTAATATATTCTACAGATAAAAATAGACACATGTTTCACGAAAAAAGTGTGAGATTTTTTTTGTGAAGTTATTAACGCTTGTAAGTTGCAGAAATTTATAAAAAACATCGCTCATAGGAACATTCAAATTATTATACCGTCGAAATCATAAAAAATGAATAAATATATGAGCTTGGACTCTTTCTCTTTAAAACAACAAAGACAACTAATTCAAGGCTACTGAGAATCAGCGCGGAAGGGGGTGCGCAATTGTTGTAATGAATATAAAATAATTACTCCATAGATGTCCTGAAGTCTTCTTTATTTAAAATTCTTGTACGTTTGGACTCACTTTGGAATCCTGATATGATGATAAGTTAAAAATAAGTCATTATCCTCTTCAGGTTGTTTTAAAGAGAAAGAGTCCAAACTCATATATTTATTCATTTTTTATATTTAATAAATATACGTGGAAAGAAAGTAAAGTAAAATTTATTTCTTCTTCTTCAAGTACAATACAAGTTAGCAAAATATATCAAGATCATTTCTTAATATAATCACCCCTGTAATACATTTTGTGTAACAGTTCACAAGTTTTTTAATTCGTCTACAAAAACGTTTTGGTAGTCCTCGGAGCCGCGTATCGCTTCTTAAATTCTAAGACAATTAAAATTTGAACGTCTTCCACATCCAGCTTATAGTTCTTTGCTATTTTCGATTTTCATTTGTTTGGATTATTAAAGAAAGCTATGTATGATAGTGATAAATTTCAGTGATTTTTAATCTGTGTCACTTTACGTATTGGAAACAATGGAAACTGAGGATTGCGAATTAAAGATTAGAATTTGATTTATTAGATAATTTTAACTTTTTAATCGATTTTTGATAGATTAAATTCTAATCTTCAATTCGCAGTCCTCAGTTTCCAATGCGTAATATGACACGAACTTTAGAGTTTAGGAAGCGGTGTATACGTGGTTTTGAGAGCAGTTAAATACCTTGTGGTTAGAATTGTAAGATTTGTGGATTGTTACATAAAATATATTACAAAACTGGATGATTATATTGAGAAATAATATTACATATATTTCATTACGTCATTGACATGAGGGATAAATAAATTTTATATATATATATATATATATATATATATATTAGGTGTTGGAATTAATTCGTAGCGTTTTACAAGTGATGGGAAGTACTTTCATTAATGTATTTTTTAATGCTCATGTGAAATAAATAACATTCTTTCATTAAAAACGCTACGAATTAATTCCAACACCTAATATATATATATAAAATAAGTTTTAAAATCTAAAAGAAATTTTTCATACTGTTATGAACATATTGTTTTCTTTTCTATTTAATCTTTATTTGAATATTTCCTATCTGATACCTTGAGTAACCATGTAATATCCTTTTCAATTCTTTTAACAAACAGTTTTTATCTATTGGATGTGTGGTATACATTTACAGGAAACATTGACCGAATTAAAACTCGACTTAGTAATCATTGTGAATGACACCCATTTAACTAACTTGACAAATTTAGTCCTTATCATTAGAATACACGTGAGCGTTTATTATTCATTGCGAATTACTGTCGAGAATGATTCGAAAATAAGTTAAAACATTTGAAATTTGTAATTTACTTATAGTTTATATGAATAATAAATATTGTTAATTGAATAACCATCCATTACAATGCTCCAATCATTACAACGCCCAACTCTAATTTGCCCTATTATAATTTATTGTACTTTACTGTATTATTGTTTATCGGGTTTTCTATTTAAAAGTCATTTTGCAATTCTTTATCAAATCCTTGTTTACAAAAGAAATACGAATACGGGAACATTAATATAAATATATATGCTACGTTAGCAGCGATAAACTAAAACTTTCTTTGCTCCTCTCACACTTCGAGTTTACACGTGTAGCTCTCGCTGTTCCAGTGAACGTGAACTTTATCATGGTTCAAAGATGAAACCACGAGAGAATGTTGCAATCTTTTTACGAGCCGGCGGGATGATTCGTTTAGCAGTCAAGCGAACGATTGTGCACTCGTCGGGCGAGAATCTTCGAAGAGCGTTCTGGGAACTGGAATGCTTCGTTTTCCATAACATTTCGCGTCACTTTCACACGAGTGCGTGTTAAAATGTATTAATTTGTATTCAACACCGTATTACATGTGTTTGCGAGTGAGTCTAGAAATGCGTTCGGCGAGATGTTATTAGCGGTATTTGTACCACATTCTATCTTCATGGTTTATTACGTATAATAAGGATAGAATAACACAAATAGAGCTAAGAGCGTCTCTCCGAAAAGTGCACCTTAGAATTCCAGGTAATAAATCATGTTTTTAATAAATCTATAAATATAAATATATAAATTATATAATAATATAATAATATAAATATATAAATATATAAATATATAAATCTATATATATTAGGTGTTGGAATTAATTCGTAGCGTTTTTTAATGAAAGAATGTTATTTATTTCACATGAGCATTAAAAAATACATTAATGAAAGTACTTCCCATCACTTGTAAAACGCTACGAATTAATTCCAACACCTAATATAAATTAATAAAAATAATTATTAGGTGTTGGAATTAATTCGTAGCGTTTTTTAATGAAAGAATGTTATTTATTTCACATGAGCATTAAAAAATACATTAATGAAAGTACTTCCCATCACTTGTAAAACGCTACGAATTAATTCCAACACCTAATAATTATGTAATAAATCACGGTCTTTAACATTTATGAAATCGAGAACGGACGTTGTCTCCTGTGAACTTTTTGGACGGATACAAAAGATAGAATTCTTTCGATTGGATTCTTTCGATGGAAGAAAAGAATTGCGCGATACCGATGAATCGAATTGAATCGTTGAATATATACTTTTATAGCACTTAAATTAAAAGATCAGCTCGAAATTAACGAAAAGAAGAGAAGAGATACTCGTAAATCAAGAGAGTAAATACTGTTACATGAGGATACACAGTAATAAGATCACCAGGTCAAATCATGATTTAATGTGTCATGTCATGATTTAAGCGTAATATGTCATGTTACGTGAAAACACATTATTTCTTCCTTTAAGATGAAAACGATATTTGTGAGAATGAATTAACGTGAGCAATTAGTTCATATAAATTAAGTATACTATATAATTTGACAACACGGATATCTGCCTTGTACGATGGCGTACGATAATTGACGACAGATTAATAGTAGATTGCCAGTGTATAAATATTGGACGAGTAGGTATATGTTAGTACGGTGAGCGTTGTTTATTCGAACGTGAATCAATGCTCGCATGTCGTATCGATTATATGGGGGCGTGCGACGGCTGACAATACAGCCAGATAGTGGACGCTATCTCGTGATGAAAATAATTTAATGACATCGAGTTTCAAACCGGAGCTGTTCAGAGCTAACGAATGAAAGGATGAGCGAGTTATCGATAAATCGCAAGAACGTTTCTGTGTGGCGTAAAATCCACAGGCACGTGCTTTTGCGTCCTTCGGAAGTGTCCAATTAAATTTATCGAATAACTATATCTTCTACAGAGAAAAACATCCGTCAGTGTTTCAACGTTAATTTAGAACGGGAAATCTCTTTTTAATATAGCGAATAATCGATCGCGTATTTAAAATATTATGATGTTCGGGAAGTTGTAATGTTTCATCTCTTAATATTGCTTTAATGAGGATTAGTGCTAAGTGCTTAAAAAGCTTATGCGAGAATGATACAGTAATGAATCATCTCATATAATGATTAAGGTTCTTTAAGAGTGGTGATTGTTATATCAGGTAATTACAAAATGTTCAGTGTTCCGGAAATTAACAAGGTTATGCAATCTTATCGAATTTTACCAGTATTCTTGGATAACATAATCGCGCCTACGAATATATCTATACGAATATATAGTATGTTCTACATATGTACTATACAAGAATAATTTTTGTTATTATAAAAGATCATTAGATCAATTAATTTAAAATTTATTAATTTAAAATTTATTTAATTTTTTTTGTGACTAATTAGTAATTTTCTTTAAATAATTTATTAAATTATCTTAATTTTGGCAAGAATTTAAAGAACTTAAAGAAGGTGTACTAAGCTGATACATTACGCATCTACCTATATGATTAATTAAGTCATATCGTGTATACATTTATATGCATCGCCGAAATTAAGATAATTTAATAGAAAATTACTGTTAGTACGCATATTAAATACTCAGTGTAAACAAGGTCCATCTAGACTAGACCTGTCCAATTTGAGTTTCAGAGTCAAAACGTAAAGCCATTGACGAAAAAAGTTCAATGTGGATAAGATTTCGAGGACTGTAAAGTGTTAATATATATATAAATGATGCTTATCAACACTTCATAGTTTCTAAAATCTTACATTGAATTTTTTTGTGTCGATGGCTTTGTATTTTGGCTCCGGAGCTCAAATTGGACAAGCCTGATCTAGATGATCTAAATCGTTATAGGAAAAAATTAAATAAATAAAGAAATAGCCAATACGGTGTCAAGAGTGTCGAGGTAAGATCTTAGTGCCTAATATTAGGTGTTGGAATTAATTCGTAGCGTTTTTTAATGAAAGAATGTTATTTATTTCACATGAGCATTAAAAAATACATTAATGAAAGTACTTCCCATCACTTGTAAAACGCTACGAATTAATTCCAACACCTAATAATATTTAGCAATGTATTCTAAATCTTTTAGTTATACAATATGATAATTATATCATTAATTTTTTTATAATCGTAATATACTTAATTATCCTATATAATTATTCTCGTTATATATTATAATAAATTAAATTTAGGTAAAATTCTACATGATATTCATTATATTATCTACATTATTAAATATATACTATCAAATTTAACTTAATGTGAATCGCTATTACTCTTATTAAATATATCGTTATTTTATACTAAAACATAAAATTAAATTTGACACTCTCTCTCTCTCTCTCTCTCTCTATATGTATATATATATATATATATATATATCGTGTTAATTTAACACTACATACAGTAGTACTACTGACATCACATAGTGTCAAATTGACAAAATATAGTGTCAAATATAACTATTGTTTTAGTATAAAATAACAATAATTGAATAGAATCAACGGCGGTTTACATTAGGTTAAATTTAACACTAGATTTAATAATATATAAAAAGGATTACTTATAGTATATAAAAAGGTTTTTTGGACCACTCTATTTAGATGAATTATTTTTTAAGTTAAATCGTGCCATATAAAACGAAAAAACTAACATGAAATAAGGATATAATTTAAAATCTGTATCATTATATCTTCTACAGGGTGGGCCATCTATTGGTACGTTTTTGAATTTCGTCGTATGGCAACACCGAACGAGCTACAGACCCGAAATTTTGACAGTTTATTAGTCATACCGTCCGCGGCACGAAACAACATGTTTTCTCTTGAAGAGCGTTTTGAAATTTTAAAAACTTATTTTCAAAGTCAGTGCTGTGTCGCCGAAACTGTACGAATTTTGAAAAGAAATATGGGTCGTGATAGAGCACCCACCGAAGGAGCTATACGCAAATTGGTGAGGAAAGTTCGTGAGAAAGGGATGTTAGTGGATGACATTATATTACGACTGTTTTGAGTGAAATTGGCGCCGAGGTAGTCCAAAATGTCATTAATAATTGGGGTGACCGAATGGCATACTGTAAGGCCAGTAGAGGGAGCCACATGAACGAAATCGTTTTTCATTCTTGACGCGGATACTTTTAGCTTCACAACAAAAAAAAAATTAATAAAAAATATCAATGTATGCTCATTTGATCGCATTTTTAAAAACGTACCAATAGATGGCCCACCCTGTATATATGCCATCCATGGCCGGAAATGGAACATATCTTATCTCGGAAAATGAACGGGATATGATATAACAAAAAATTATAAAATAAAATAAATTACTAAAATCTATTTTTATTTTCCTGGACTTTTATTATATATATATATATATATATATTGTATTTTACTGTAGCTTCACATATTTACATACAAAATGTAATTATATTTTTAAGCATATTTTTACCATTTTAGTCGGTATTCTTTATTTCATACAAAAAGCTTTTAAATATTTTTTAGAGAAGAAGAGAAGGGATATTAAAAAGATATTAAAAAATTTTTCAATTATTAATTTGAAAGACATTAACACAACATTAAAAAATCTCCGAATTATTAAGTTGAGAGATTTCTTAATGCCATCGTCAGCAAATTATCATTCGCGAATTATCTTTTAGTTTATATTATCTTGTGTGTATTCTTTCCAGATTATTTGCAAAGATCGATATCTCATTTATTCTTGATTAATTTTCATTATAGCGTAGCCGAATGTCGTGGAGCTAAGTGACGCATGGCTAGATAAGGAACTTGTCCGACTTAGGGAACTGGGAGGTATGGCTTTGCCGCGTTTCTCCCTGAAGAGATACTTTTTCTACGTGCTATGTCTGACGGGCACATTGATCGTTCTGCTAAATCTTCTGCGAGAGGACGAAATATGGCACAGCATGCGACCACATCCTAGTCAGCCACAGGCTGTTCGAGTTACCGGCGACATGCCGAAGGTATTGTTATT
Source organism: Acromyrmex echinatior (assembly GCF_024713525.1). NCBI lineage: Eukaryota > Metazoa > Arthropoda > Insecta > Hymenoptera > Formicidae > Acromyrmex > Acromyrmex echinatior. The sequence continues at coordinate 6,943,884 of NC_141854.1, forward strand.
AATTATTAATTGTTCTAGATTAATCGATGCGAAAGTCATCAATATCTGATTATGGAGAAAATAGTTAATTACATAAAAAGTGTATTTTTTTTACAACCTTTCGTTTTGTAAATTTGAAATAGAATAACGATATTGTGCGTAATATTTAGAAGCGTATAAAAAGAGAATTAATCATCCGCGTGCAAAAATATTTTTTGCCATCCCAGAAGTGCGCTATATATGTATAGTTATTCGTATATAGAAATTGATTAAAAAAAGAAAATAAAAAAAAATCGTGTTAAATATGAATTATTTTTTCCGAATTTTAATTCTTAAAATTAGAAAAAGATAAAAAATAAGTTAATCTGTGTATATTTCTATCTTTAAAATTATCTTTTTCAATTATCTATTTTTATCAATATACATAGATTAACTTTAATTTCTTCTGTACTATTTTTATTAATGTAGATTAGCTTTAACTTGCTTTTTATTTTTTTCTAGTTATAAGAATTAGAAAAAGATAAACAGTAAGTTAAAAGATTAAAGTTAATCTATATTAAACACAGGGACATAATAAGAGATTAAAGTTAATCTATATTGATAGAAATGAATAACAGAAGAAAATAATTTAATAAAGACGCTGCCTTTAAGAAGCTATGATTTTGTCGTATTGTGTGACCAAATATAACTTAATGAAGTTCGATTTTGATCACCTCTGGCTTTGGCCGTCTGTATGCTATGCAAGCTCGTTAGACACATTCCTGGTAATATTAATTATCTTTTATTAACCACATTAATAAAAATTATAATATTAAACATGTATTTTCGACCTTTATTTGTCTCAAAAACAATTAAATGATATTTATAAAATCTTCTGTTTATCTCGATTATGTTTTTTTTTTTACATAATTTGATTTCTCTAATTATTCTGCATATAAAAGTATTAAAGCAGAGATATAAAAAATCAATAGTTTATGAGATAATATTTTATGTCAGTATGTGCCAGAATAAAGTATAAAATATCTCGTAAATTATTAGTTTTTTAATAACTCACCCATAATATTTTTATACGCAGAGGAATTATATTATAAAAAGTCATATAATTCCATTTAAAAAAGTGGAGATGATCTTTATATTCTTTTGGCGCCTCCGTCTAGAAAAAAAAACAACATGACCAGTTTCTAACGTTCTCTTCAAAATCATTCTTATTTTAACAAAATTTTTTTGTCAAAAATAAATGAATTCAAAATATTCGATAAGTCGTCCTATATAAAATTTGCAATGTATAATAATGTTTATAATGAATGAATTTTTTGTTTAAAAAAATTATTATATTAATATAATAATTTTTATCAGAAAAGTGTATAACTTTTGTGCTAAAGGCAATATATAAGATTTCTTCCTCGTTTTAATAAAATTAATCTTTGTTTTAACATTAGAATTTTCAAATTACAACAATTCTTTTGAAAAAGTACGAGATACACATAATATTATGGAATAAAAATATCTTTAATAAATATTAATAAGAATATAATGTAATTTATTCATAATGTTGATGTATTCCATAAATTTTTACTACAATATTTTTCTATGAGACATGTGAAATATCTCGTTGCGTAATACATAGTTCATAGTTTGATTTATTCAGCTGCAGATATTTCTGCGGTACCGGTTGTAATTGCAAATCGATATCATTTTGGAAGAAAATAAAAGAATATATTGAATATTATCTCGATCTGTACAAACATAATATTTTTTATTGATCGAAATATTGAATAAAAATATACTAGTATTTCTTGTTTATCATATTTGTAATTTAAGCGCAAATAGATCTCTTTTTAAGATTACAGTAATCTTTGGCGGTTGACTTATTGACGTTATACCATTATGTGAAGATGTGATAACAGTATATCTAAAATGAGAGAAAGAGATAGAGAAAGAGAAGAAAGTGTGTGAAATGTAAATAGTACAAATGACTGCGAAATAAATTACGGAATAAAAATAAAAATAAATTTCGCTCGCAGATGAAACTCGATTGGCCTTTGAAATCGAAGAAGCCGACGATGCGAGTATTACGCATTCGGGAGCGAGTGAGGAAAAGACTTTCGTCCGAGGTACGGTCAATTGTAGCGTCGATTAATTCCAAAACGACATGTACACGGAAAAATATTTAAAAAAAAAAAACGAAATCTAAGTTCTTTTATTCTTAAATACGTATTAAAAATTCCCACGATAAAAGTATACGTCAAGTAATGTAGATATACATTATACATGTTATTATCGATTATTCCTATGAAATTTTATATGATATTGTTACTTTTTCCGTGTGTCTTGCTTGTTTTTGCGTCTTAAAATAATACGGTGCGTATGCTTGTTTTTCGAACTTAGTGGCTTCCTCTTTTTCGATTGGGTTAGCACTAGTATTATACATCGCATAATTTGTAGCTAGTGATAAGAATACAATAAAGAAAATTATAATAGTTCGAATAAAATATAAATAATTTTTAGGAGATTCAGCTATTGTAAATAAATTTTAAATGAAACATTGTTTCTTTCAATGCTTTCTTTACACAATGATTAGATACGTTGTAAAGTTTGATAAAAGAAATATTGAAATACTTGAAATATCATCGTAATTTATTTAATGTTCATTTTGCTAAATACTGGACGCTTAAGTAATAGCAAAGTTAAATGGATATAATTAACGCCTCAGATTATGAGAATTGTAAGAAATTGGAATTTGTAAAATATGATATATCGTGATGCATTTAGAATGGCTTAATAGTATAGTTGTCTGTGGCAGTATATTATTTTATTTTTTCTAATTATCCGTATTTAAAACGAGAAAGTTTTAACTTTTTCTTATCACTTTTCAAGTCATATATTATCCAGTTAATAAAAGCTTACATGTATTCGCTCATACGTAAATTATGATATTATGCTTAGAAACTTTAAAAGTTGCAAATTACACTTAACTAATCGCATAAATTTATATATATATATATATATATATATATATATATATACTGATAGAGCTAACATAAAAAGCATCTATATTAAGAAAAATTTGAATTAATAAATTAAAGATAATATAACAGATAATATTATAATATATATGAAATTTCAGATAATATGCGATTATTTAGGTATTATAGATAGTAGAAAGGTAATTGATTCATAAAAATATTATCTTTACTGTGAAATTTGTTGAATGCGATATTATTCATAATATTTTCTGGTTTAATAACATTTATAGTTTGTGATATTGTCTTTTTAGTTGCAGCAGAGAATGACGATAAAGATTCTATTTTTCATTCATTTATACATTTTTTTCCTTTTTATTCGAAGGTATTAAATATAAATGGTACTGCGAGCTTGGGCGAAAACTCGATAGACCAAGATCCATCGCGAAGACCTTGGTACATGAAAGGAGGAACAAGAAGACCTTATCCGGCGATAAGAACTCGCAATACTGGCCGAAGATTGGCTCAATTGTGGCCGGAGGAAGCTGCTTACGATGATCGTGTGACTAATCAGGTAATTCTGGTAATTGCATAAAAATTTACGGATTATAGTTCAAATTTAATTATTATATACATATATTTAATTATCAACATTGCTAATTATAAATTGATTTTTATGAATATTAGACATATACATTCGAAAATTTTCTTTATTTATACATGTTTGTACATTAATATTTTGATGTAAACTTAATTTTAAAATATTGAAGAGGAATAAATATCAGCAAAAATGTTATTGCATTAAATTAATTTTATTTTACTTTATTGAATCACGATGCATTCCGATTATTATACATATAATTATACATATAATTATATTCTCAATTTTTTTCATCAAAATACTGAAGAATTTCACATTCTTGAACAATTAACATAACAATGACAAATCTTAATTTTATGTAAATCCTTTGTAAAATAAGTGCATTAGTAAATAATAAAATAAACTCAATTTTCGTCACACATTTATAAAAAAAAGTAAGAATTTTGTTGGCTCTAGTTTTTGCTGATGTTGGATAATGTATGTTAACAAATTTGTTTTGGGATTTTAAGGGAATTAAAAATATAATTATAAGATAATATTTCATAGTACTTGTTAGTTGCTAATTGCTACTTGCTTATTGAGTATTAAGTTCTACAAAGCTATATAAATACATATATGCAAAAAAGATTTTTTTTTGTTTAATCGATAACTTTTCTTGACTAAACAATTCTGTGCAGACATAAATATATTAACGTCATAAATAATTTTGCAGCTAATGTTCGTGCCACCTGATTACAACAAAACAGGCAGTGAGCATTCATTGAAAAAAATAATGATTCCTCACGGGATGGCCGAAGCCAAAATCGGTCCTGACATATTCTTCCAACAACGCTGCCCGGTGAATACTTGCACGATCGTCCGTGACAATCCGGACGACGCCGATCTCATTCTATTTAAGGATTACATCACGCATGTGGGACGAAGGTCTTACAATCAGGTATCCGATGTAACACAAGCAATATTAATTTTTACGACCCGAGAAAATCAGGTCACCTTTACTCAGCGATTGAACTCGCCTTTGAACTTTACTTATATAGTTATATCGCGCACATATAAAAGAGGATTTATTATTAAATTTATTATTTATATAATAAAATTATTTATGTAATTTTCAACAGGTGTGGATGCTGTATTTTTTAGAATGTCCTTATCACACGCAGAGCGTAAAAAGCGCTCTTATCAATTGGACCGCCACATATCGGCGCGACAGTGACATAGTGGCACCTTACGAAAGATGGCAATATTATGATTCGAGTATCACACAGATCTCACAAACATTTAATTATGCAGCAAACAAAACAAAGAAGGTAAAATATTTAGATTAATCTTAAGCCTTTAATAAAATTTGAATTGTCTGAGAACCAAAACAATGAATAAAATGTATATTTATATTCTTTGTAAAATAAGTGTACTAATAAATAATAAATTTTTGTTATATTTATTTCTATAATTAAAATAAAATAATATAGAATTGTATATTTTTTAAAGACAGAAATAGCTTTTATTTCCTTTGTACTTTTTAATAAAATACTATTTTTATTTGTTTAGTTGTAAAATGAAATTATTTAATCTTAATTCGTAATACTGTTAAATTTTTAAAATAATTTTAAATAATACATATTTTATATGAAGTTAATGGCTTTAAAAAATTTCAATTTTAATTAATATTTAAAAAATATGTGCGTATATGCAATAAAAATAATATTTATTTGATAATGAAATAAAATCATCTATTCTTCAATATGATTTATTGTTATATTAATTTATAAGAAATAGAAACGTTACTTTCAGATAGAAATTATATTAGAAACATTAAGATTTATATAAAAATTAAATCAAAATAAAGAATTTTATTAAAAATTATATTTCTTATCAAAATATCAATATTACATTTTTGCAAATACTTGTAATTTTCAAATCGTTACACTAACAAAAATGACATTCGCCTTCTTCTTCACAATATTTGTTGTTTAATTAGGTCGCCTGGTTCGTTTCCAACTGCCATCCCCGAAATCAGCGTATGCATTATGCCAGGGAACTCTCAAAATACATCCAAGTGGACATTTACGGTGCGTGCGGCAGTCTGCGTTGCCCGCGATCGCAGTCGCAAACGTGCTTCGACATGCTCGACGAGGACTACAAATTCTACCTCGCGTTCGAGAATTCCAACTGCAAAGACTACATTACAGAGAAGTTCTTCGTTAACGGACTTGGGTACGTGCGATGGTATTTTGCTCTCTTCCTCCTTTCTCTTTCTCACCGCTTTATCCTCTCACTCTGATTAGCGCATACAATTCATACAGAGAGGTGCGGTATTTTAGATGCGAGCAGCGAATATAAGTTGACCTAATACGCTCGATCATTTCACCCAGAGGTCGGCAACCTTTGCCAACTTGTGCGGTATCTTGAATAAAGCGGTTGCGTGCCAACTCGCGTTACCTAATCTTCCCTACTGATTTAATGGACAGAAACGCGTGCTACTCGCGCGGTATTAATTAAGCTTCCGAACTGGACGCGACCGCCTCAATTTACAAGCGTGAAACACGCGACATGATACGATTCCTTTCATGACACAATCACACGTTTTCCTTCTCTCACGATGGCATTTCTTGTATTTTGGAATATTATCACTGTTTGTATTATCTATTTTTCCTTGGATGTGCAGGCACAATGTTTTGCCAATCGTGATGGGGGCTCATCCGACGGATTACGCGCGCAGTTCGCCGTACCGTTCTTATATCCATGTAGACGAATTCGAGTCGCCGAAAGAACTGGCTGAATATCTGCATCGATTGGACCGCGACGACGACCTGTACAATTCATATTTTCGCTGGAAGGGTACCGGCGAATTCATCAACACGTATTTTTGGTGCCGGGTGTGCGCCATGTTACACGACGACCGTCCACCAAAGTATTACAAGGATGTGAACGAATGGTGGCGAGGGGACGGTGTATGCACGACCAGCTCATGGCGAGAACACGATCTCGCACGTCCACAGAATACTTGAGGATAAATCGCCCCGGGGATTCGTTTAAAAGGCTCTTCCGGCAGCCACGGGGAGATCCGTGCGTGTGTGCGTGCGTGCGTCCGCCCACGACACGTTGCTCAATTTCTACAAACGATTCTGATTCTTCCAAAACAGAACATTGCCTGAATTTGAAAGATGGCCGGAAACTTCAGAGAACGTGGTATTGTGCTGTCACGTCCAAGAGGGTGGCTTCAGGCGGTTTCCGAAGATGTCGAGCCAATCGTAAATCCATACAACACATTTTATCTCAGAGATATGTCTGCAAACGTTCTCAGAATGTCCTCAGGATGTTCTTCAGAACGTTCCTTGGACATCTGTGCTGTATGGGAAGTTTCGAAATGAGATTCCGGCAGGGCGCGAAAAGATGCATGATCTTGCATGACCTCGTTTCGCAGACACTCGAGCCGTTCTGAAGAAGGTATTAATAAGACCCTGATCGGTGATGATGTCACGACTTTTCACACGGCTGTTTTTAGAGGCGCTCGAAAAGCTATGACTCGACGATATGAAGTTTCGCGCAAGTAAACTATCTACGAAGTGGCTTGGCGATTGAGACGCGGATAAACGATGAGGTACAGGAAAATCTTTCAAGGTCTAAATGAGAATGTTTGCTCGCGAGAAGGGTCACTCGCGAATTTTTTCAAGGGGGCAATCTGTGTGCCTAATTGTCGAATCTTCCAAAATAATGTTTCTATACACTCCTTTTTTGGACGATAAACAGAGAAGGTGATTTTATGAGGACAGCCATGATCTCTGAGAGATCATTTTATTTATATCATCATGGAACTTATTCGGGGACAAAATTTTGCAATGTTCATACAAATTTAAGAAAAAATTCAAATAGGCATACGAAAGGCGCCGTAAAATAATACAATACGTATTATGAGAATAAAAAGAATTATGTTTGACTTTAGAAGACTTGATTCTCGCTGCATATTTAGTATTAAATTATCTGTGATCCTAAGTTTTATCTGTACAATTTAATAAACACGATACACACTTTAAATGAAGAATTAGGATTACGTTTGCTATTAATGTGCAACAAGAATAGTCTTTGTGTACGGGAGAATATGACCCAGAATCACCGAATGTCTTTCAGCTACATGTACTAGAGAATCAGTTACGAAAGATATTCATTTAAAAAAAAGAAGATATTAAGCAGCATCGAAAATTACGATATTAATTAGAAATTAATTAGAAATTAAGAATTTATAATAAATTAGTCTTCGGCCATGTAAATAACAAAATCTTATTTCTCAATTAATTTTATCATAACAAAAATTTTAAGTAAATCTTAATTACAATTTACAGTGACTGTCAAAAATTCCTGGTTAACATATAATTTTATCAATCTAGTATTTCTTAGTTTATATGATAAGTTATTATTTATATGATAAGATATTACAATTTTTATAATAATTATTTTAAGGATACGGTATTCTAAATACTAGAATATATTAAGTATTTATTAAATTTTTATTTGTAAAGATTCTTTTTTTTTATCTGAACAATATAATAAAATTATTCGTAGACAGTGGTTAGACAGACACTGTATGTCAGTAATTAAGCTGATAGTTATGCTAATAAGTAAAAATATGTGAGAAACATTGCTAAAAGTTGCGAGTCATTCACAAATTTATCACGATAGTTGTAGTTGGAAAGACAATCGGTGAAGACAAACTTGAAACGATGCTAGATAAATAACCACTATCCGATAAATGAGAAAAAATGAGCAGCTGCGAAATTTGCGTGTAATTTAAAAGAACAGTGGCGCCTCGAAAGTACAGTATTGTAAAGCAGTTTGTGAGTTTTGTCGAAGAGAATAAAAAAAACTCGTAGTCACTGCTTTTTGTAGAGTGAGGATTACTGTTTATTATTTAATATTATTGTTCCTTCTTGCGAATTCTGTGAGGGGATCTTATCGTTGTATGTTGTAGATGAAAAAAATTCATGTGCATTCAGATTTATATCATGTGTAAAAACTGTAGTGAAGTTTACTTTTTTGACAATAATTATGCACAATAATAATTTCTTGTACATACACACACATTTATGTACTCCTATTTGTGAAATTGACAGTGCAAGATTTGTGTGTAATGGGATTGATAGAATTATTAGATGTAATTAGAATGTCAAAATACGTATAAATCATTATACATTTAATAACTTGCATTTATATTTTTGTTAACAGAAAGAACATATTTATATATTTTACGAGCATATTTATTTTTGAACTATATAGTCTTTATCGAGCATATAAACATTAATACTCGCGTGAATTTATGAAGTATTTAATATTCTTGAGTGCACACGAATTTTGTTATTTAATAAGTGTTGTTTTACTGAAGTTCGCAGAATCTAGTCAAGAAGAAGCTCAGTGAAATATTTTTGAATATAATTTATAATGATAGTATTATATACAGCGAGTACCTGTTTCAAATAATTCCTGTTATATTTTTTTTCTTTCAATTGAATTGAATCAGTTGTCCCTGCGAGGCACAGCACGTATCGTCGCATGATATATTTTCATGTTCACTCTATGGCTAGTGTCAATTCGAAAACAACGACTTCCGGTTTGAACACTAGTCTAGCTCAAACGTAGCTCAAATTTGGACGGATTTGGTCCAGAAAAAAGACAGAAGCACTGAAAAAAACGGAAGCAAAGCGCAAAATATATATTTGAAACGCACGAAATATAAACACGTAAAGTCACGACTTAGTCACCTCGAGACAAATTTAATCACCGATCTCGAACGGTTCCTACATTATAAATTACTCACAGTGCGCACAAACAGTAACTAGATATTTAGATAACAAATAATAAATTAAATGATTAGACCATACAAATTGACACTGAGGAGATATTAAACATCTTGGATAATCATTTTTCTTTTTTTTTTATAGTGTTCATTATTTATGTTTATATAAATCAATTTCTCTGTTTTGGATAAAGATATTATATCTTAGCAATTATTAATTTTCATACCGATCGATGTGCTTCAGAGAAAGTTACTTAAATCAATTGCACGCCAAAAGCATTTATATAATTTGATATTATAGTATTAAGGCTACGTTCCATTTAAGCTCACAACGTTCGTAGAATCATTTTATCCTTGTTATTTATCAAATGTTAAAGGACAAATGATGTTCGCGAGCGTTACGAGCTTTTAAGTAGAATGCAGATTAAGTTGAAAATTTATTATTTATCGTTATATGAACCTAATCAAATTTTTTTTATAAATACGCAGCCCGAGATTTCGGATATGTTAATCTAAGTTGTTTACGTTTTTGACATCAATAAAAAACGGAACGAAAACAGCGAAATCCGGCTGTAGGAAGGATTTTTAATTTTAATGTTAGGTTTATTAATGATTGGTGCTGCCTGTAACAATTGGTGCTGCTGTACGACGTATGTAACATGTGTATACGTCGATGACGAACTCCTGATTTAAGCGGCCAGTGTAGACTTCAATATAAGTATCAAATATTAAATTTATGTAGGCAACGAAAGGGGCGCGAGAGAGTAACGCACGCTCGATGTTGAAATATATCCGTGGCGAAATATGTGATAAATAAATGTTTCTGTATCGAGTATACCGTTGATGTTAGATTCCCTCGATGTGCGCGAATCACATATGACAATTGGGAAATTGCTGAAATTATGCTGAAAAAAATATGGTAATAGTTATATCAAAGGTATTTAGCGTATTGGTGCAATTATTTAGTGAATATTATCGAATATAACAATGATTACCAATCGTTTGCTAATAATTAGAAAAGTAATATAATATTTGGAAAAGTAATTTAAATTTAAATTTAATTAATTTATATTAATCAAATATTTGATTGAAATTATTTTACTAAAACTTTAGAAACTAACATTTAAGATTATTATTGAACTTTTTTCAGAGTATCTGCTGAAATTGCTGAAATAATTGTTATTTTGTAATGGATGCATGGAAGAGAATTAATTAAATACAGAAAAAATCCGTCATTTTATTGGCATATAATGCAAAAATATGCAATTATAATAGAAACAAACATTTTAAAACAGTTGAAAATTTGATTGGCTTAGCAATATATGACGGATATATATGTTCTTACTATATTTTAACAAAAATGATGGATTTGCTTTAAAGTATAATGTTTAATTTATATAATGTTTAATTTTCATTCCGTTCACTTTTAATTATATTGCAAAGTAACAGTTAGATAATTTCAGCGACTTCTCAATTGTCACTCTGTATTACAACCGTTTCTAAAGCGACTCAACTCGATCAATATTTTTGTCCGCCCCAAATTCAACGATGGATACGAGATGTTATTACTTATTCTCTCAGCGATTGCCCGTTTCATCAATCTCTAGATAGTACGATGATTTGTAAATAGTAGCGTGTACGAAGGTCATGATATTCCCATAATGTAAAGAGAAAGAAACACGTCACCGCATGTAACATTGAATATGTCGATCGTGGTAGATAATAAGACTACGCGAGACAGTATTCGCCTCAGCGAAACGTGAAATCGGTTCAAGTTCAATTACAGTTCCGAAATAGATGTTATTATTCGGTTCATAATGTCGGAAAATCGATATCGAAGTCGGAGAATATTGTATTCAACGCATATATTCAATGCACAATATTGTCCGACCTGACTTTACATGCTCGACTTTATGTTTAAAATCACAGTCTTGATGCAACGGTAAAACCAATTTTGAAATGAATTATTCTGATGTAATGATTATTTGGAATTGGACCGACCTCACATATCGATTTCGGTACTATTTCGCATAGCTCTAATAGATAATGCATTCGAATCAATACTGAAAATTTGTAGATAAAAACGTGACAGGTAACGTGGCTCGTTTGGGTCAAATGCGATTATTATTTTTTTTTATCGGTCGCTTTTGTATCCAGCGAGCCGCGATTAGTGCCATAATGTCGTAAGATCGTGAAAATTAATCAAAAATCGTGTCGTTGTCTTAATCGTTACGTCCACGTAAATCAATTTTCCGCAATTAAGCGCGACGGAAAGTTCACGCAGACATTATTCTATAATTCTACATAATTTTTCAGATATACGTTTGCGCATACGAAAATTATTGACGAGAAAACTATTGTCGAAAAGCAATCGTTCATAAAATTTTATTAACAAAGAAAATTTAACCGTTTCTACAAAGACTTGTATACAGTATTTATTTTTTTACACGATAAGTCGCGATGAGGTCAATTTCATGACTTAATTGATTTTTTTCTAATGACATTGATATATCAATATGGCGCGATGGATTCGCTGTAATTTTCTTAACTTTTCAATCTTGTGATGTTCTATTGAGCACAGCAATATTAAGTTTTATGTGTTCATACAATTATATTTACATTTATGCGCATTCCTGACCTAAGAAATAAAAAACGAATACTATTCTTAATTTTATTCATTTTTCTTGACTTCCCACCATTCCTCTCAAATATGAGACTTATCAAAGCAGATAATAGGTTTTTATTTTTAATTTCGGAACTGTAAAGTTATATCTGAAATATACGAACTATAATATTATTACGGTGTATCATGCATAATTATGCATAGTCATGTACTTACAATTAGAGAGGTACTATAGAGAGGTACACAGTGTCTATAAAAAATTCCATTCATAATGAAAGATGATAAAGCGGCATAGAACAGGACCATGCAGAGTAATGCAAAAAATAACAGAAGAATTATATTGCTTATACAAAACATAAAGAACATAAAAAATTTAAAATAAACAGTTCACAATTGCTGTTAAAGCTTGCATAACAGTCTTAAATATTAATTCGTGAGCTTTTGTGAAAAAACTGAAAGAATATTTGACTAGAAAAGCAATTTAAGTTGATTCTTTACGTTAAAATTTTTTTCAAAATACATATGTTATTTTTCAGTTAAATATCTAATTGAATGTATAAGTTTTTTTATAAAAGATTTAATTTTTGCAATTACAAATTAATTATAGTATACAGATAACTGGAGACAGAGAGAGAGAGAGAGAGAGAGAGAGAGAGAGAGAGAGAGAGAGAGAGAGAGAGAGAGAAAGAAAAAAAATTTACTTTTTTACTTTTAAAAATATATATAAAATTACGTGAATATAAAAAATATATTACAAACTTTAAAACGAAGAAATAAGTGATATTTTTTTTATTGAAAACTATTTAAAAAAAAGAATTAGGTACAAGAAAAGTCATTGATTAAAATAAATATCTATGAATTAAAAAAAATACATACATAAGTTTGATTTTTTTATAACTATAATAATATAACATTGAGATTATAATAATGCTCAATGATATTGTTCAGCTACAGTTCATTTTTTATGATTTTGCATATAAATTTCATAAATTTTATTGGAAATTTGCGATATCTCATTTACATGAATATTCCTTCTTTCCGCGGCGCTAGAACGATTTAACTATAAATGTCAAAGGTGATAGCTCGACTCTCGCGTTGAGAAATGGATTTAATGATGAGAGAGAGAGAGAGAGAGAGAGAGAGAGAGAGAGAGAGAGAGAGAGAGAGAGCTACAGATTCAGAAATATACAAGACAATTGTGAAATTGCTGAAATTAAATATTTTGTAATAAAAAATGGATAGAGTAAAATTAATTAAACACTATTCTACAGAAAATTGTTATTTTATTAGCATTTGTACTAAAAAGAATATACATTTATCAATTTATTATAAAAGTAAATGTTAAAAAGAAATTTTTTAATTGACTGATTGCCAATGATTAAGATCTCGATCCAGATAGTCATTTTCCGTAAAAGATATTTATTTGAAATTCTATAGAGACACAATTATAATTATTATTGTTACAAAGTACATTTAATATAATAGCTTTCAAAGGCCCTTCATCCTTCATTGTGCAAGTTCAGATGATCATTAGCAACCAGCTGGCGTTATTAGTCCTTTATATATTTGCATTTATATTATAAATGTATATTCTTTTTATACCAATAAAAATAATGAGTTTTTTTACATTATTTAATTTATTTCATTCTTTGCTCATTTATTACAAAATAACAGTTATTTAGTTTTAGTGACTTTTCTATATCACTCTATATAAATAATTTATTGACAATGGCAAAAATTGTTATCTCCATTTAAAATCTTTTGGCGACAGCAAAAAGACTTGTATAATTTTCCTTATTCAAGTATACTTGTATAATATTCCTTATCAACTAGATCTTTTTTTTAATTAAGAAAAATTCATGTTTATAATTAACAAAACGTGTAATATGGCATGAGAAATATATACAATTTTTGTTTATTAATAGAATGCACTTAACTAATTTTGCAGCTAAATATAGGATTTTAGCTGATTTTGGAACAAAATATTCATTTTTATTCAATATGATGGATATAACTGCTTTTGCAACAGTACGGATTTAGGAATTTGATTTTTTTGATTGTATAGAGTATAGGGGCAAATACAATTATTTTAGCATTTTTGAAATTCAACTCGTACACAACGAGCTAAGAAATTCAGGAGTTTCAATGTATATAATAATATGTTTTAATATTTTTGAATATAGCTGCTTTTGCTTAGATTATATTAATATAATATGCTTTGTACGCGGCATTGGAACAAGTGTTATGAACTAATAATTACTAATAGCGCGATAGTAAATGAAGCTTGACAGATGTAAGTGACAATGTTTATTGTTATCTATATAATAAAAGTAACTGGATAATTATCTATATGAAAAAATGGCTTCATTTTACCTTTATTTAGATTATTAGAATACGTATTATCTCCATTTTTATCTCGGATAAAAAAATGTTATCTTTTTCAAATTATTTGCACTTTCCCCAGTACAAGATTTTAAAATATCTTCTTTTTTTATAAACCAAATGTTTATGCTTAATATTGTTAGATCAGTGTCGTCCAGAATTTTGAATTTTGAGCATTAACTAATTGATGCATAGCAACATTATCGCTTATTATCTTCTTTCATCTATTATTTGAACAAAAAAGATACTTTCAATATACATTGATTGAATACTATTATGTTTAAAATTTAAATCTAAATCTAATTAGATTCTTACTTCTTATTTCTATACGTTCTATAATCAAGCAGATTTTTTTCAATTATAATATATTTTAATATTGGCGCCAGTAGAGTGTCTGTATAACAGATATATGTATCATACAGAAATCAGTTTTCAGATAAAATATATTTTAAAATTTTTAATCTTTTTTAAGAAATACAGTTTTATATATAAAAATGAAAATATGAATATATTGTATGAATATATTGTTTCTTACATATATATATATATATATATATATATATATATATATATATATATAATAGAGAATAGAGTCTTTCAAGCTAATGGGGGATATATCAAATAATTGTGTTTTACAGGGATCCCCCAAATGCCATGTAAAAGGATTTTTTATAATATTTAATTTTTTATTAAAAACATTTTGTTTAAAGAAATTGTTCGATTTGTCCGGATTTTGATGCACTTGTATGATATATTCTAAATTGTTTTACTTAAAAGCAATAATTATCTTAAAATTATCTAGATAAAATGTTTTATAATTTCATCCTTTATCGAAATAAATTCAAAATGGAAATATCACATTTAAGACACGATTACATGTAATTTATCTTATTTTCATCTAGATAATTTTTAATTATTATAAGCATTGGCAAGAACGCATAGGATTTGACGATTTTATCACATGTTCTGTATGCCTAATATGTCTAGCATTGATAAGCTTCAACAGACAGTCGTGTGTGTGATGTAGCATGTATCCAGTCGGATCCTATTTCCGAAGTAATTCGCGTTTTGGTATGTCTATCTCCTGCACTGATTCGCGTTTCATTGAAATTCAACCACCGCGATGCTCAATAGCGTTTGATAGCGCGGAAATATTTAGCATCTGATATATATTACTTAGCAGATTTCTCAGACCTGCGGCAGCGAAACGACCTGATTCTAACAAAATAAATAGGGACTCTATAAACATCCTGTATATGACTACTATATGCATAGGTAAATACACGTGTTTACCGACACCGTTATCTGGGTCAGTTCAGGTCGTCGAATTTCGGGACCATTCGAAGGAAGATCTCTCTAAGCGTTTTCGCTGTGAAAGAGGACTCCTCCTCGACTATTTATTACGAGCAGTAGAGGAACCCACTTCTGTACGCTTGTCTCAAATAAAATAGAAATAGAAATAACTAGCAGACTGTAGATCAGAGCTAGCCAAGCAAGCGAAATCTACGAAATTCCTGCCTGTTCTCCAAACTCTCGCCGCTAAGTTAAATTACCCGAATATTCTACGGCAGAAACAGCTCCAACATTTAATTGCGTAAGCATTTACCAATGCTTTTTGTTGGTCCGTGAGTGAATTTATTCCTAGATTTGTAGGAACGTATATTGCGAATGTAGAAAAAAAAAAGTAAAAACGTGCGCGAATTAATGCGGTGGAGCACGCGGATATATTAGAGACCATTTGTCTCGGGAAATAAAGGATAATGCTGCACGTCCGTGTGTTATATCGCACGGCCGGACAAACGTTTGCGTCTCGTACATTTAGCTCTCAGCGCTTATAGGGAAGTACACATTCTGCCGTTAATGGGTAGTCGATTAAACTTCGTCGACGTTCGCTTTCATTTTTCACCGCGCCATTTCTTTCTTAATGGAGCGACTCGACAGCTCCGGGTCAAGTTTGCTGATTCGTCATCCTATAAGTGCACCCGCGATGCGAGTCCACGATAATCTCTCGAAAAATCAGTATCCAACTTTTGCCTTGTGACGAGAGTGAATTTTTGAGTTTGAAAACAAACTGTTGCTGAGATCGTGCTGAGAAATCTAGTTTGATAAATGATCGTGGTCTGAAACGTGTTCAATTTGACGAGCAGAGGAATCCTTTCACGATTCTCCCCAGGTAGAACTTACGTCAAGATTAAAAATGTTTGGATGGTGTAGCAGGTGTATATATTTAATGTTTCAATTTTCGGTTAAACGATTTGTTAATATATAATCGCACCTTCAAAGTGACATGCATCGTTTACATTCTTTTCTCTATGTGATAAAATTCAAGGGGACAGCAAAATTAAACGTGGAATATTTTAATTTTAACGCAAACGTAATTAGAGAAATGAAAGAGTGAATAATTGGAGATTTGTACGCAGACAATAATCGTTGTATTGAAGCAATTATATATCTGTTTATATACATAGTTATTTACATAAATTAATAACATTAGAGAAGGAATAATTTGCATTATATGGCGAAATTAATGTGCGAATAATACGATAAATTACATCTAATTAATGCAATATTATATTGTACGTGTCGTGAACTCATTAAAATATTCAAACCGTCTTTTTGAGATTTGATATTAGTGCGAAATAATCGTTTCTAATTGTACTATGAAATCCTAATGGAATGCTGTTCATATAAAATCGCAAAATCGTACGGAAGTTGAAATTGAGGTTGTTAGCCGCAAAGTATGGCATGCGGGAAAACCAAAAAAGTGACCGAAATTGTCCAAGTTTCAAGAAAAAAATTCAACTTGCCTTTCGGGAACTTTTAATAGAACGCTGGGGAATTGAACCGGAAGGAAAACTTCAGTAATTTTACGCAAAAACTGCGTTATCGTAAAAGAAAAGATAATTATAATGGCTTTCCACAAATAAAATTCATCTTTTTATATTTATCAATCGATGAGAGCGATTTATATTTATATTA
The DNA here is from genome assembly GCF_024713525.1 of Acromyrmex echinatior. Taxonomy (NCBI): domain Eukaryota; kingdom Metazoa; phylum Arthropoda; class Insecta; order Hymenoptera; family Formicidae; genus Acromyrmex; species Acromyrmex echinatior. The sequence continues at coordinate 6,961,199 of NC_141854.1, forward strand.
CTTTAAACATTACTTATTATTTTAATAAATCTATTTTAATGCATCCTAATAGAGAGGGAACTGCAAAATGTCAAAGCATTTATATCTCGTAAGCATTACACATGCTAATATAATTCTTGTTCATGGCATAATCTTTATTAATTCTGTATCTTTGTCATTTAAAACTTTATAAGAAGTCAAGAAAAATGTTTTACTTACTAATAATACATTTAATAATATATTTTCTGACAGTTCGAAAAGAATTTGATTTATTAGCGACTAAAATATTTATACATGTATATTTTTGCATAAATATCAGAATCATAATATATTTAACTCTTACCCTACAAGTATGGGTCACTAGTGACCGAGCAATTCCTGTTTGTGCAAGTTTCTTTAAGTTTTTCGGTAATTATAAATTATACTACATTTTATTATTTTTCAAAATGAAATTCCAATATTTATTCTAGAAAATATGTTGGTGAATTTCTAGAGATTTTTTGAATCATTTTGAATAAGGTAAGAAAAAACGGATGAATCTAGTGACGCCTGTTTGTATAGCTGAGGCATCAAATTGTACGGTAAGGGTTACATTTTGTATATACATACAAAGATGATCATACAAAATAATTTGATTCACAATTGTAGACATTCCAGACATCTGGTTTATTTGAACTCGAAATTCACTTTCTTTAAATTCTTATAAATTTAATAATCTGTTCGAATTAATAAAGAATTCAAAAATATATATAAATATATTTATAAGCATACTTGTATGTATGTTAATAAAAATAATATTTAATTTACATAAAAAATCAGATATGATTTATTCTTATACAAAATTAAGAAATAGAAAAAAGCTAGAAAGAAAATATCTTTTGAAATGGAAAAAAGAGCTCTCAATTGGTAACATAAAAATGAATCTTTTTGGACTATCTGAGAAACTTTTAGAACAGAAATGGAAATTCATAAGTCGTAAGTCGAGAAACAAAAAAGATTTTTTTTCAGACTTTCTGTGCTATTTGAGCTTTAACAAATAAAATCCATTTTTACATCTCTAACGATTAAGAATAATTTTAAAATGCACATTTATATACGAAATGTAGAAAGAAATACGTAAATTTTTTTAGGAGACCCGAGCATTTCTATCACAATCATATTATTGAGTATCACTATTACACAGAATTGATATAATTTTATAAGAAAAAAATAATTAGTACCTTGATTTATAATATTTGAAGTAGGAAAAGTAGCGAATTAAAGATCTATGCGTGAGGAGAGAAACCGGGAAACAAAAAGTTCTGAGGGAATCGAACATCTGTGACAAATTACAGGAGTGGTACTGCAAGAAGTAAAGCCGGATCTTTGCCCCCTTCGAAGGGAGAACACTCATTAGGGAGCCTGGGAACAGGTTGACAGGCACGTGACTCGCATGCCTCATAGCATTAATGTCAATTTAATACATATTTCCATGGTCGCTACAGGGAACGTAGCCATTTTTCCTGCCTGTTCGATCTGTCGTAGATAGCGGCCGTCGCTGTCGTCGGGTGGCCTCGGTGGACGCCTACAGGCGCGGCGGAGTGTGCGTTCTATCTAATAATAAATAAATAATGCGCCACGCGCCATCCGGGGCGCGGCAAATCGGATCAACGAACGGCCGGATGATTCCCTTTTCGAGACGAAGCCCATAATAAAAGGCTACGATAGGCAAATAGAGGCAAAAGAGGATAGCGGATCGCGGCCTTTTTTTTTTATTTTTTGCACTCTTCCCTCTTTTTTTCATTAGAGGGAAAAATATTTTATAAAAAAAAAAAAATGTTACCGGTGGTCTCTAGGATCTGTAAAGAGGCCTCTTCACAGAAGCGTTTCACGCTTGGCGAGTTCATCGCCAGGCTTCATCCTGCGGATCGATCAGGCGTACGCTCGATCGCGTCCACGTTAGCAAGTTCTCCGAGAGCCTCCCTTGTTTACACCCTTTCTCCTTTTTGCTCCTGCCGTAAAAAAAAACTTATGACGCGTCCGCGCGCGCACAGGGGAGACGCGTTTTAAAGATAAAATTATCTCTCTACTGTATTACGCCGCAACTCAGCTTCGACCGAGTGAAACAAACATGTCTTTGATGCAAATATAGATGATATTATTTTCCAGGTATTTTTATGATCATGCTAGAAAGCCTTGTTTCTTTTTCTATAAAATTTACATGTTTCTTTTCTCTTTCTTTCTACCTTCTTTATATTTTTTTTTTCTATTTTCAGCCTGTCTTTTTTTTTTATGTATATACAAATTTCAAATGTCACAAGACTTATCAGTCGATTTTAATATACACATAGATTAAAAATATTGTTATATGAAATGAGAATAAAGCATATACTGAGAAAAAGATTTTTGGTATTTGTAACTATAATTACATAATTATCTCTTCTTGTTACTGCTATAATATTAAAAATAATAACTGTACGTATAGTTCTAGTAATAAATATATACGGTTGGCAATCAAAAATGACTATAATTATAGTTATTATTATCATAAAAATAATTCAAATTACTATAATAAATTATAATCATTTGAGGACAAAAGTATTTAATTATAATTTATAGTAATTGCAATACTATTTTTATGATATTGATAAATACAGGCTCAAAAAGTCCTCTACTATTTTCACAACAGTAATTTAATTAATAAGATATTAATTAAAGTTAAGTAAAAATTGCTGAATATTATTCTTCAATAATTTTTTACTCAAACTATCAACTTTACAGAAAAACTGCAAGAGACAAAAATAATTTATTTTCTTCTTATAGAATTTCAAGAATTTTTTCCGAATTTTTTATCAACTTTTTAGTATTGCATTTCCTTGTTTGTATCAACATGAGAAAATACGGTATTAAAAAATTTTGAAAAAATTCTGAAAAAATTCTTTGAACTTTATAAGAAGAAAATAAACAATTTTTGTCTCTCGCTGTTTTTCTATAAAGTTGATAGTATTTGAGTAAAAAATGATTGAAAATCAATATTCAGCGATTTTTAGTAATTAATATCTTGTTAACTATTGCAAAAATTGCAAAATGGTAAAGGACTTTTCGACTCAGTTTATGCGCTCCATCTACACAAAAGCAATTGGCCAAAACTTACGGGACACCCTGTATAATTGTATTATTTTTGATTACAAACTATATTCGTTGATGAGATCATACATATAGTTATTATTACTAACATTATAGTAATAATAATCATAATTATAATAAACGTATAATTATTATAGTTATAATACAATGATTAATTATAGTTGCTAAAGTAAGGCTCGAGTATCAACATCAAGATCAATAATAAGTATATGAACTCATACAATAAATCTTAGAAATCCAATAGCAATTATAGCTAGATTATACTTAATGAACCAAAAGTTTCTTTCTTTCCTATTTCATTTATAGCAATATGGGAAATTAAATCAAATATCTTGGAAGAATTAAAATATAAAGAATTAAAATATAAAAATTCAAGATGACCAAAAAATTAAAATAAGTGTTAATAAAGAATTGGATCCTCTTTCCTAAAGATTCAAAGAATTTAAGTTTCGGTCAGTTAATAATATAATGATAGTTCCTGCTAAAACAGGGTCAAATAAAAGAAGTAAGATTGCTGTAATTAGGACAGATCATATTAGAAGTGAGATTTTATCTATCGAAATAATTGTTTGATGTATGTTAATAATAGTAGAGATAAAGTTTGACTCCTAAAATGATTCTTGAAATTGAGGATATTTCGGCAATGTATAATAAAAAAAAAATTGATAAATCAATTGAAGGTCTTCTATAGAAGATATTAGAAGTGTTAAGAGCAGATAAATATTTCAATCCTTTTCTGTTCCTGTATAAATAAAATTATTTAAAATAAGTAAAGTTAGAGAAGGTAATAAAAAATTTTCTTTTATCAACGTACTTTTCTAAAAATATTAAAATACTTTATAATTATATTGCTGTGTATTTTTGCTATTACATTTATTTCGTTTGTTTGTACTTCGTATTTTTTTGTATAAAAACCCATTTCAAAATTATTCTCAGTCATGCTGATAAAAAAATCTCTGTTTTATTAAAACGGTGAGATTTATGAATCTGTTTGCAATTATTTTGTAATTATTTTGATATGTCTAAACTTTAGATATATCATATTGAATAAATTAAATATTGTAAATTTCAGACTTATTGTTGTTATATCGAAAAAATATAGAGCGCATCACTAGAAATTAATTGAAATACTTTGCGATTATGTATTTTTAGATTGTTTTCTCTTGTTTTTTACGCTTTGCTCTTTTGTACACAATAAACTTCCACAACGTATCGTGTGGTCAATCGATCCGTCCATCCATTCATCTGATCGCGCTCTGAAACCATCGCACTCTCGCGCTTTTCTGCCTTTGTTTAGCGCGACTATTCCTGGATTTTCACTCTGTTATTCCGTTAAAACTTTTCTCTTTCCTCGCTCACGATCCTCGAGTTCAGGGAAACTTAGGTATTCGACTGCTTCGTTTTGGCTCGTACTATACGATTTCGCGTACCGTGTTCTTTCATTTCCCTCTCTTTTCCTTTCTCCGCTCGCCTTGAAATTAGCAATCGTAAGGATTACATCTAACGTACGTTGCATTACGACTTTCGACATATCCAGTAAAGTAACCACCGCTGATTAAACGACTTTATTGGCAGCGGCTTCGCCTTGGATTTTCTTATCCCTGCTTTCAACATTTCTCTTTATTTTACGTTTTTCCGTTAGTCATTTGCTGAAGCGAAAAAATTTTTGCTTTCTGTTTTTTCATCTGTACGTTTTCTCACAAACGTCCAATTTTTCCAGGACATCCATTGCGAATCATTCTCAATTTTGGTCTTTGGTTTCTCTTACCGTTCTTTCTTCTTCTTATTATTATATATCGCTTTTTTCTTCCAACCCTTCTCTTATTTCGGTTCCATTTTCAATTTGTTCACCGTATTCTCGAATTTTTTGTTTCTTTTGTCAGCAGAGTCTCAGAATAAGTAATTTCTTTTTCTCGAAATATGTAGAATTCTGCATTCCTTATGCGCACGCCGCAACATAAATTAACATCCTAAGAAATACTAAATTTATTTCGAACAGTTCCTGTGTCGGTTCCATTCCAATCAATTCATGACAGTGCCCATTAAGCTGCCCTTCGTATTTTATTCGATTCATTTATATTTCACACTGGGATTCTCCGTATCACGTTTCGTAATTGCTAGATCAATATTAGAAAGTAGAGGAAAGAACAACATGTCTTACATATGATATTATTTCAAGATATTTTCGTTTGCTAAAAATGTTTCACTTTAGAATTGTTAAAATTAAATAAGAGATAGAAAAAGAAATATTTTCCAATGAGGAAAGAGAAACTTCTGTCCTTATCTTTCTGAAGCAAAAGAATACAATATGTGCGGTTTGATTAATATCATTGATTTATTTTTTCATCTTGTTTAAAAATAATCTTAAAAAGTAACTTTTTTAAAAAAAGAGAGAAAGATAAATTTAATAGATAACTAATTTATTACGATCGTCTAAAAATTGTTTATTTTAAAAATTGGAGACTCTCTCTCTCTCTTTCGTCTCTTCATAATTAACTTTTTATAGAGTTATAATTCGAATTATTTAACTTTCTTATTCACTGCATGTGATGAGTCAATAAAGAAACAAGTCAAATAGTAAGCTGTTTACGTATTCGTTTCCACAGAAGACAATAGAGAATGCAAAGAGACCAATAATGCTCGATTTGCTTCTTTGTCGTCTTAACGTATTTGCAGCGTAGCTGCGAGCTATCATTTTATATTCTGTCTACGTTAGATATCGCCAATGGGCGCATTCGGTTGTTCACAAATATTTGCAGTTGCAATAATAAGCGCGGGTAAATTAGTTTTTAGTGCGATTTATCAGTACGTTATCCATGGTAGTTGTATACCGCACACGAGTCGATTCGCTAAAGTATCTCGAGAAATCGAAGGTTCACGCTGCGAATAAAAAAAAGTGCAATAATAGAAGCGAACAGAGGTATTTACTTTCCTCGTGCTGTGTGTCTAAACTTGTTTATATCGGTTTGTGGATCGTGGACTCTCTGAGAAGAGATCCTAATAAATCAGTGGCCGAATTAAACGAGGGACATTTTCTTTTTAAGAATAAGTGTGTCTGTAGAAATTCTTTCGACACATTAGTTGTACATTTTACAAGTAATCAAGTACTCTAATCAAAGGCATTTTTTGTTAGTCAAATTGTTTTGATAATTTAAGTTTCAATAATAGAAGTAAAAAAAAATTAGAAGTAAAAAAGAAAAAAATATAAAACAATATAAAAAAACAGTTTATTATAATGTAAATTTTTTTACAACAAAATATTTAATATTATTTAAATAATTCTAAAGAATTTAGAATATAGATATAATTCTGAAGAAACAGCATTAAATTGAATTTTAATACAGAAAAAAAGGATTAATTCTGATATATAGGTAAAGAATCATTCATTAAATATACGCTAATTAATTAAATCACAATGCGTGCAGCGATAATTATGTACAGTGTACATTATAATGATCGAATGAAGATTAAGAATAATCGAGTCAAGTTAATTAATTTACTTATAGTTATAATTAGAATTCAATGATTTGCACATATGCTTCGTACACAAATCTGTTGATTATTAACTGCACAATTAATTATTAACACGATGACTGAAATAGCTTATTGAGATAGTATCAACATGAACAATTAACGTGCCTCGATCTGTGGATACAGCGAAGTGAAATTCGTGATTAATCGGTTAGGAGAGTTGCAGTTCTCTCGTCGGATTGCATTAATAAAGACGTTGCACTTAAGAACCATTACAGCCCCGCTTAACCTATATTAGAAACAATAACATGATTATCACGCTTCATTAGAAAAAAATACTTGAAAACAAAGTGATTAATAAAAAGGCAATTTAAAAAAAATTAAATAACACAAGAGCTAATATTGTGAAATTTATTTGTTTATAAATAATTTATAATTTATAATTTTGAAAATGTCGTGGAAAAAAACATTTTCGCGACAATACATAAATAAGTTGATGACATATTAATTATAAACGGAAGTTACATAGAATTATCTATTAACACACACACAATAAGCGAAATTATGATTTTATGTGAGCTGTCAGAACTGCGTCAAGGGTTTCGAGATCGTTCACGTCGACCCAATTGCCATATCGATTTGACACGGAATAACCCCCATGATCACGATCTTCTGTGTGATAACAATAGTCGCTATCTAAAAGTAGTAGTATGAAACCTCGAACAGGAAATGCCTAGATTACATTTTTCGATCCTTTCTTCGCATGAGATAACGTAATTTTTCCTACCTATATTCCCATTCGCGACGTGCAGCATGACGACGTTCAATGATAATATCCATAAAAGTGATCAGTATACCAATAAAACGCCATTGACTAATCAAAGCGAGCTGGCGATGTGGCGTACAACCTATTAAAAGTAATGTTCTCCAACTCGTTTGTGGTAAACGCGTAAACGGCGGGAGCAGATAACCGTAAAATGTCAATAAATTAATAAGCTTCGATCCGCCTTCTCTTTTCCTTTTTAAAGAACAGGCTGGCAAAGAGAAGAGGGAGAGGCGGGGCGGGAAAGTGAGAGAAAAAGAGAGAAGCGAAGCTTTTACGGGGCAAATTGTAACCGCGCGAAGACGACACTCGAAGGCTCGCTCGGTTGAACTTGCAGCCTATTCTCGTAGCAGCCGTTTGCTAATTCATGCGAGGATACTTCGTCGCAACTCTCTTATTCGTTCCACTCAGTAAATTGCTAAGCGAATTATTCGCCCTTCTGATGAAAGCGAGGTGTTGCTCGGCTGCGCGTTCGATTAGCGCTTGGTCGACCTTATCTAAGTTATCCCTTAGGTGCCCTCAGGCGTCCAGGTGTGTCTTTATACCTCTCACACTCCATTTCTCGATCAACCACGAATACACGTGATCCTCCTCCCCCTTATGTTATTCTCTCGCGCCATCACCTCCCCCTCTCTCGCCCGCGGCACCTCTTTTTCTCCCTTAACGAGGCTTTATAACCACGCGCTCGCGAGCCCTTTGCGATTCCGAGCGTTTCTCGGCCCTACTAATATTCACGGGGAATTTAACTCGCGCGTGTTTACGTGGAATAGCCGCTTTGACCAACGAGCACCGTTATTGGATGCCATAGAATCGTTCGCCATTCGCGTAAACGGAAACGCGGCGCATCGTTCCTGTAGTTGAAAAATGAAAGCGGGCGGGAGTGCGAAATAAATCGAGACGCTAAAATGCAAATTAAGCTTTCACAATGCAACGACTACTCCACTTCCGCCCGTTCCCCGCGTCTACGCGCCAGGGTTTTCAGTTTCTTTATATACTTCTTGATGTTCCACTTTAAGTCCTCCATTATGCTCCAAGTAGAATCGACCTCGTTTTATCCTATCGTCCTATTCAACTGATGCGGTTGACGCTTCTCAGTGTAAATAGCACAAACGGCTTCCCTCCCGATACGAGAATTTATTCGCCAAGCGGTGCTTTCTAATAACCAAGATTATTATCGATGGGAAATCGGACAATTAAAAATCGGTGCCTACGTCTTCGTCGCAGATCTAACCGGTCGATCATCCAAAGCATACATTTCGAACGATCGTCCTGACTGCACAAATCTTTCACGGCTTGTCGATCCTGAACGCCATCGAGCCTCAATGTCTTTGTTCTTCTTCTCTTCTCATCCTCTCCTTACTCCTCATGTTTTCAAACTGCAATTAATTAAAATAGAAGATTTCTGTTTCGTTTATCCATTCCAGATACCATCATGGAAGCATCAGGGTTTCACGTTCAATGTACGGGCGACGATTTGGACAGGGGATTGTAACCCCGTGGGATCACAGATATCAAACTTTTTAATCCCACGAGAGAATCCCACGGAGAACCGCTGCCGTGTCAGCAGTTTCGAGAGCGGCTATCGTTCTCGTCACGTATGGACGTGACGTTCCGCCGTGTCGCGTCGCGAGTTTCTCCGTTCCTCTAACACGTTGGACACATTGAATGCGGATTTTCGTGTAAAAGTCCGATTCCGATATGATTTTCGAATCGTCATCTGCGAATCAGAAACTGAACAGAATATATTATGCATTTTTTTTTATTTGTTCAAGCTGATACCTTCGGCTTGATACCAACTTTTGATTCTGCCTAGAAACTTGTAACTTTTGAATTTGCATTTTAACGATAACGTTCTAGGTTGGGGCAAAAATTTCGTTCTATTTATCAAATAAACTCGCAAGCAAATTTTCAACAAAATTTAAGTAAAATTGCTGTCACGGACTTCGTTATCTTTTTTCATCTACAGATATACTTCAATTTTTTTTTCAAAGAACGAAACTTTTTAAATTTATTTGATTCAAACTTTGATGTATTGAAAAGATGAATCTTTTATTAACAAATTAATATTGTGATTAACAAATTAATAATGTGATTATTTTGTAACTGAAAATGTAAATTATTGGTCGTATTACTTTTAAATAAAAAAAGAAAAGATTAATGAATCCTTTCACAGTAATTAATATTTTGTCTTTAGTAGAAAAAAAAGAATTAATCACGTATTAATAAACAAAAACCTTGTTATTCATCTTTACAGAAAGTAAAATAAACTTATATAAATAATTCACTTTTGCATTATTTGTTCTCTTTAAATTTCTCTTTAGAATTCAAGAGGAAAACTATTTAATTATAAATATAAACTTTACACAAAGAAATTTAATAATCATTTTAATATAATTTTGTTTAATAAATGTAGGAATAGTTATCTATAAATGTTATGTATTTATATATTATATCTATATGTAAATTATTATAAAATGTTAAATAAGATATTATAAGATTTTCAACATTTCAGTATTAAGTATCTAATTAAATACAGTAAAAAAGTAATGCAGTACAGTTGTAATAGCAATAAAATTATATTTGTCATCTTAGAATTAACACTTGTACATGATTTTCATGCTTTATTCTTCTTATGTAACACCTTAATAAATAAAATTACTTATTTTACCTTAATTTACTTATATTCCGACCTAATTTTATTCCAACTTAACTCTATCCTTAATCTCTCTTTCTATGTTTTTTTATCTCCCTGCGTGATATAATCATAATAAATTATTTATTATACCATTTGCGAAAGTAATTATTTTTTGAAATTAAAGTAATTAATAATAAAGTAATTAAAGTAATTTTTGCTTAACAAGAAAAAGAATCGAGAATTCTCTTAATTTCATTTCATTGTGGTCAATTTATTTATTCTATTTTAATTATCATGTAGTCTATATGAAAGGTACTAAGGAGTAAACGAAATTTTATTGCTGTATTCGAAACCACCCGGGAAAGCAGATGTTTAAGTTATTCTGTGCTGCATTCCCGCTGCATTCTAAACAAGTAAAAGAAATAAGTTCAGAATCGCAATCTTAAAACCCATACAGAATAACGGATAGTACAGAACGAAATATCTTGCGAGTCTTGTATCAAATATTCCCACCGTATTCGTTTCACACCCACCCTCCGCATTCCGCGGAATTCGGATTCGCCAAAATGTATCCGTGTGCACGGATAAGTTTTTCTCGTTTTTTCATGACAGCCGTAACGTCGACATTACCACGAAACGTTATACGTACGTGGCAATGGAATACACGACGAATCGCCAGCAAAATGAGGCGGAAAGTAAGAACGAACGCAACGAGAGTAACTGGCGGACACCGGGACGCGGTGGTGGGAAGACGGTATAGGGATGGGATAAAGACAAAACGGGGGCACATAGGGCCGATAGGGCGTGGAGGGTGCAGGCAGCTTCGACGCGAGCGGCGCGAGGCACGAGGGTGTTAACTGTCCTTTGAGTCTCGTCGGCTGGAACATCTCACCCGTGCAACAACGTCTCACTCGGTCCATGGGCTCTCTCGGGCTGGATGGCGGCGTGTGTATGGTCGAGCTGCGACGCGGCGAGGCCAGAGCAGCATGGTCGACTGCCTCGTAAAAAGGCATTTTCGCAGCTCCACTTGCGCCCAAAATGGCGGACGCATCGGCTCCCGGGGGACCGTGTAAGCATCGTGTAACGACATACCTGATTACCCCTAGTGACCAGTGAGCCGAGTGTGTTCCTGCCGACTCCTTTCACCCCCCTCGAGAGCATCGGTATGCCTCGGTAAGTCGTTAAGAACGCACCTCGTTGGGCTCCAGCCTCCACATCATCGCTACTGACTGTCCAGTCTTCCATGGCGTATAATCGCCTGTATTATTAGCGACGTGGTGGCCCTTGCGCAAAACGGAACGACCCTAGGCGCGTCTGTAAATACATCATACCGCTCAGATTGAAGTTATATTCTCGATGTTATTAAAAGCGGCGTAAAGCGGCGTAAAGCGGCGTAAAGCGGCGTCTACAATAAGATTTTGAAGGGTAAAACTTAAGTTTCAAGCCGTAAGAAATTTATCAATCATTGGCTTAGTTTCCATCATGCACTTGATACTAACTAGTATAAACTTTCTATTATCTTAATTTCGGTGATATGCGTATAAACATATACATGATATGTGTCAATGAATTTAATCATTTTGATGCATATTGTACCAATTTAGTACATCATTCGTTGAATTACATCGCTGAAATTAAAATAATTTAATAGAAAATTACTAGTTAGTACGTGTATCGAGTGTGCGATGTAAACTAGGCTATAATCGATTGTTCTCCTTACGATTGTGACTGATCAATTTCTTACAACTTAATGCTTAAATCTTAGAAGTTTTACGCCTTAAAATCTCATTGTAGACGCCGCTTAATACGTCGTATGGATGCACAACACGTACGTTGCACATATAGACTGAAGATTTTGCAAAATCGATTTTACTAATGAATTAAAATTTTTTTTTCTATTTGTGTTGTCTGTGATTTGGAAATAGATCACACGAGTTAATTGAAATTAAACAGGAGTTAATTTTACGTTACATCGTATGATTGATTATATTATTCTGTTTAATTATTCTGTATATTTAAAATCATTGAAATTGTCATGTCTATTTAAAAATAATTTTTTTATTTTGCAATTTGTCAGAATCTTTGTCAAATTACACACTAAATACATTTATAATCAAAATGGGACAATACAAAAGTATAGAGGCTTTACACAAGAATAGTTTATAGATTTAAATAATTAAATTTACTTTATCTTTAGTTGTATTCTATCTATTCACTGATTAATATAGATTTTCTATACTATTGATTATAGTTTTATTAATTATAGTTATGTATTATTGTATTCAATAATTGTATTAAGAATATATAAATAAATTGAAATTCCTTTCCAACTTTCTTCGACATAGCATTGAATAAATCTATGGCCAGTATTCATAGTCGATCCTTATTTCAAGACCGTCTTAAGTAATGCCTTACGATGCTAATGTAGCTCTCTGATTGGTTCGTGACTTCTTAAGATCGTACTTAAGACGGCCTTGAATATAAGATCTGACCGATCTTATATTCAGGATGAATACCGGTCTATGTATTTTTTATGTGTGATTTATATAGTGCTCCAAGGATACGAGACATTTTTATTTCTAAAAAATGTTTTTATGTCTTTCTTAAAAACCAATATAATTATATAAAAAACTAAGACAAAACTATCCTATATTTAAAAGTTTATCTTTAAGAGTTTAAATTTTTGTGGTTTATGGTATCTCATAGTTTCCTTTATATATAATATTTAATATAAGTATTATAATTATACAGGGTGTTCAGCGTAACGGTCTGTATGATTTTTCGGATACTTTCGATAAAAAAAGTTGAAAAGTGAATATTTATCTTTTCATACAAGCTACAACATGCAATAAAAAATATTTTAAAAATATTAAAAAAAATTTTTTTTATAAAGAATCAAAGTCATCTTAAATGTTTTAAATGCCACCATACAATTTTTTTCCATAATATTGTAGGGGTCTTCAAGATGAATTCAAATCACTATCAAAATGTCATCTTTATTGATGTACTGATTTTATTACATATTTTATTAAATAAATACGTAATATGTATGTCACTACAATATTATGGAAAAAATTATATGGTGCTATTTAAAAAATTTTTAATGACTTTGATTTTTTATGAAAAAAAAATTTTTTTAAATACTTTTTTATTGTAACCTGTATAAAACAAATAAATATTCACCTTTCAATTTTTTTTTTAAACTGTCGGAAGTGTTCGAAAAGTTGTACGGACCGTTACGCTGAATACTTTGTATATAATTCATATATATGTGTATATATATATATATATATATATATGTGTGTGCATAAATATATATATTATATATTTATAATATTCTCTAAACTGAGAATTTATTCGCAGTTCATTATCACTGTGTATTGTAGCGTAACTTGAGCTTTTATGTAGCGATAATGCAGACTTGCTTACAATGCTGATCGTGGTATCATTTATAATGTACTTGTATATAATTAATGTAAATGTCGTAATGACACTCACATTGACATTCATACGATATATAGGTAAATATCACGAATTTCGTGCCAATATGCGCTTGCAGGAGCACTTTGATGATGTCATAAATATATGTAGATTTAATATCTCTACATATCTATAACTTCAAAAGCAATATTTGCAGAAGACATTAATATTTACAACGTGCTCAACGCTTTGCATTATGATTTTACATTAAAATGATACTTTGATATTTTTTTCGCAGTAAAATTATAAAAATTAAACAACAAAAGTGCAATCGATACGTATTAACATGAGTAACCAATCCAGAGAAAATCCTCGTCAGTGTCGCATGAGTTATGAGTTGCAACTGTGGTTTCGTCATTGTTACTACTATGTTGTTACTATGTTGATACATCCGAAGCACGCAGAAGACAAATCACAAGTTCAGATGGGCAGCTTGCCGTACAGTTGTGTAGCACAACTGATACCGAAATCGCGAATTCGTGTCGCGAATTTGTGGTCGAAATCATTGCGACACGACAGTACTCGGGCATCGACGCGACACGCCTGCCGCAACTTAATTAATGACGTTCGACATCCGCGAATCGTCGGATAATTCGCCGAGGTGGTTTCCGGCCCTCAGCATTTCGGCCGGTTACGCAGAGATATCATAAGGTCCAGGCATGCGACCCAGCCGGGTATTGTCCTGTTTCGATCCATCTCCTCATTTCCATTACCGGCGACATCGAGACATTCCTGGGAAATGTTTCCCTGCGATTTATCGCCCACCCGTACGCCCGTGGTCAAAGATAATCCCATGCTTGATGCAAACCTTAGGCAAACAACGGTGTAGCTGCATTTCAGGGCTACGGCCCGGTATGTTACCAGGGTAAACTGAATGGCGCTTAAATGTGTCGCAACTGTGTTTGCTTGCGTTTTGAGACTACGGTAAATCTACCGATAGGAAGCATCATCTCGTACAACGTAGGTCCTTTTAACTTCGAAATGGCAGAGATGAGTGCGGCTGATCCAGCGAATTTCTCTTTTTTTTTCTTTTTTCGTCGACTCTGTAGTATTATTTTTCCTGATTTACATAACTGCATCAGATGAAATCTAATGCTAGAGAGTACTTTATATCCACTTGCTTTTAGTTTCTTTTTTTCCCTCTCTTTTTCCCTTTAGCCTTTATTTTTTGTAGTGAGTAAACAAAAAATGGAAATCTATTTAGTCGAATAAAAAAAATGTTTTAGCAAACGAGTTGATTAAGGAAAAATTTTCGTGGCACTGAATGTACGAAACTTTTTTTTCATGCAAAAATGCGAATATATTATAGACAGATACATATATATATATATATATATATATATATATATATATGTATCTAAAAAAAGCATAATATATATTATATACCAAAGATTTTCTGCATTATGACTTTTATAACTTTAAAATTTACTCTTATATTCGGATTGTATAAATGAAAACTTTTACATCTTCTTTCAAAAAATTTTAATTTAAAAAATTTTAGTTACGTTTTATATATATATAACTTACATATACATAAGTTACATACATATGCGCTATGAACATATGCTAATAATATAATATGAAAGAATCACATATCTGAGCCACCCAATTCATCGTCTTCATTGGAATTGACGGATACAAATTCTATTTGATTGTTCTCATTAACAAAGAATCTTAATAAAGAACCGTTTCATATTCTGATGTTACATGTTGAATTCTGAGCAGGTGATATTGAAGTTATAATATTTTTAGCTTGTTTTCTTCCATCTCAATCTCGAGCATTTGATAATACTTTTCCTAAGAAACTTAAAATCTCCTTTTCCAATACAGATTTCTCTACAACATTTCTGATAAGTAGTATCACGTCTAATATAAAAAAGAAAGTCGATATAAAGAAATTATTATAAATTAAATGCAATATGATTTATAATATATGTAAAGGAAAAATATAAAAACAGTATCACTTTTCATGCAATTAAAAAAGGCTGTATAACACATAAGAAACTTATCATTAACTTTTTTGGGACTTGTAAGTTTCATTGCTATTTGAGCTGTTATACATTTTTTTAACATGTTCACTAATGATGAGTAATAACTTCATTTTTATCTAAACAGATTTTGAGCACGCAATTCTGGAAACAATTTAAGAGTATCATGTTAAAATATTTTTATTGAAATATGTATAATTCAAAACAAATAAATAATTTAAATTTTACTTACCACATCCACTCGTAACTTATTATCATTTTTCAATCTTTCATCAAATTTTATAAACTCTGCAAGATTGGTAATTAGCAAAGAAATATTATGGTTTGCCAAAAATGTATCAGTTTACAAACTGGAGTTTCCTTTATTTGCATCAACCTGTAAATTTTAGTTATTTGTTTTTTAATAAATTTCAAATCACTCTTAACACCTGCCATGTCTGTAGCTAGTATTTATAAAACTAGAAATTATGAATATGTATTTAAACTTTTTCATCAATTGCATAAAGAAACATTTTATTAATTCATTCGCATTTCTTATTTAAATGTGGTTGCATAATATGTAAAGACTGTATAGTATAACAGAAATGCATCAAGAGTCACGTAATTGTAATATTTGCTGATTGATTGAGGTGAAAATCGTATTCTACCCTTGTTTTACATCTAACGATAAAAATAGAATGACATAATAGCATTGACTGTTGTGTCATTCTATCTTTATCATTTATTAGATATAAAAGAAGGATAAAATACGATTTTCATTCCATCCAATCAGCAAATATTACAATTACGTCACATGACTCTTGACGTATCTGTTACACAAGGATTTATAAACTAAAGTCTTCTAAAATATATAATATTAAAATAAATGTTTAAATGATAAATAATTTACTTTAAAATGAAATCATATGAAATTTGTTTCGTTTTTTATTTACTTTATTTACTTGATTTACTTAGCAACAAAATTTCTTTATTTCAACAGGATGTAAATTATTGTTTCAGGTGAAGTTTTCTTTAACTGTGAGTTATTTTGGTTCTGCTCAACTTCAGACGTTGTCTCATTTTCTGAAATAACTTCTTAACAAAGTGAATAAAATCTTCCAAAAAAATTTATAATTTATAATTTTATATTGAAATATACCATAACTTTCTTCAGTACATTCTGCACATGTAGATGAATCGAGTAATTTTTGCTCTTGAATGTCATTAGAGGTGTGACGTAAAATCTGTTGATCGTTCTTCGTGCAGATATTCATATTAGCAGGGACTTTTATATCTTTTACTATCCTTTTTAACACTCTAAGAATTAATAAATTAATAAGTAAAAAATATGTATAAAAAATATTTGTCTTATAGTATTTTTAAAAATTTAAAAATTACCTTGATTCTTAGATGTCCCTTTTAATTCATTTTTCTTTACGAAATTATCAAACAATAACTTCTTTTTCTTCTTGTTCTTTAATTCAAATAGGTTTCACAGATTTCTTTCCTTTAAAATCTTTTTTTTCTTTTTGTCTTCAATTTTAGATTTTTCATACGTTGAGTCTCCAGACGTTGACGTCTCTAAATATTATGGAAGATGTGTAAGATAATGGAAAAATAAAAAGATTAAATGTTTAAAAGGAAGAATGTAAAGTGAAATAGTTGTAGTTTTCATTTCTGTCACAAAATTTTGCCCTGTTAAAATCCTTATTTCCTCCAACTTCTTTTTCCTTGCTCTATGTTTTTCTACGCGTTCATTCATTCTTTAAACAGTTTTAAAATCTGAGCATGTCTACGCAAATTGCATAAATTTTTACCAGGAAAAACTGCTTCAAAGAATCACTGAAGGAGAATCACTTAATAAAATTCTATCAAGTTTTTGTCCATTTCCTACTCAGCATTGGCACAATTAATGAGAATATAGTAATATTAGATAGTAACTGGATACGTGTCTAGGAAAACTGCATACATTTCTACCAATTTTCAATTCGTTGTAGATTTTTACATAAGTATTTTTCGTAAGTAATATTTTTTTCGTAAGTATATAATAAAGTTTTTTTTAAGATTTAAAGTATTTTATGATAGTAATGCGGTTGAAATTATTATATTATTCTATTATTTAAAACTTTTACTGCGATCTTATAATTTTACTTTAAAACTTAATATCATTCATTTTGCCGTTTGCTCAAAATCTTAGTCGTAAAATTAATAAAATTATATAAATTATATGGAATATATATAATACGATGGAATCGCAGCGGATATTTATAAATGACATCAAAAAATATTTTTAAAAGAAGATATATTCAATATAGAATCCTTATTTTTTAATTATGATAAAAATTTATATATATAATTTTAATTTACGTTCATCGAGAATATTAAACACTATAGACTTGTAGGATCAAAATTATTTCGATTGGATATTTTACCTCATCAATGATTTTTCTTTAATCCTTTTGTAATAATTCATTGTGAATGTCCATCGATTTCGATTTTTTTCTTAAAACGCAGAATTTCAGAAAGTTGAGAACAGCTTATCGATATGCAATAATATTTCATCTCGCGCAACACGTGTCGCGCGAATATATCAGGAATATAAATTGTAGGCAATGACGAAATCCATGGCCACACCTCTATTCTGTTCCGGATGTATTAATCCATTTATTTTATGGAACAAATACAATAAATCAGAGATTTACAATGAAAATAAAGGAAACAAGAGAAAATAAACGCAAAACATATATTATTACAAAAAAAATGACTTACAGTACTCCAATTTAATTTAAGATAATCTTGTATTATTATTTTCATTGAATTATTTACTGGATTACATTGTCATATGTATTGGGGCGAAAAAATAAATTTTTGCGGATTTTATAAGTATAACATAAAAATAAATTACAAATTTTTGTATGAAAGATTGATCATAAATTGGATCAAAATATTGGCTTACAATATGTATATAAAATACAAAAAAATTACTAATTTTTTATCTACAGTATTAAAAGTTTAGAATTTTTTGTTTTATAAGAGAAAATTTAATACGTATAAAAAATTTGCCCTTTTTTCTCACAGTATTTGCATTCTTAATAATGTATAGAAGCTTTATAATTAATAAGTGTTGATACTGAAATTTATTCATTTAACACGAATTATTACTTTATACATGGACTTTTAAAAAGAACATATAAATTGAACCTTATTACTACTTTTTTGCGATACTGATTAGTGTGAGAGACATGTTCTCTGTATCGTGAGAGACCGTCATTACGAAAAATATATATTTTAACAGTTCGATAACAGTTTGACGTTGAAGGAATTAATTAATGTAATTAAAAATGTAACGAGTGTAATTAAAAATGAAGCGAAAATAAAAACATACGTTCGTTTCAAAGTTTGTCTTAATTTATTTAAATATGTACATGTAATAAATAGCTGCGGAGCGAATTTTAAAAAACAAATAAAAAATAAAATAAAAGTCCCGAAAAATAAAAAATTAGATTGAATTACGCTGTATTATATTATATGCAAAAAATTAAATTAAAATTACATTATGTATATTATTTTTATTGCATAAAAAATACAATTTATAAACTATTAATTATCTTTGATTTAGTTATATTTTTAATTTTTCTATTTTCACTATTATTAATGATTTATTCTTAATTTTGTACATTTTTCTTAATTTTTTTTGTCTTCGATTCCAATTTTATTTTCCTTTAATTTTAATCAATATTATTTCTTATATATTTTCTACATATTTTTTCGGACTATTATTTTTTGTTATATTTTTATTTATTATTTACATTGAATAATTTATCAAATTTATGTTCAATATATTTTTTGTTATAATTACTAATGAAATAATATATTAGGCTAGTAGCTCTTTTTTTACTATACTAATTTTATAATTTCTTACTTATATTAATCAATATTATCCTTATTTTCAATATTCTGGTTTCTCGTCTCTCTAACACTATCTTGTTTTAAATATGTCTGAATACGAATGAATAATCAAACTCAATGATACATAAATATTATACTATTAATTTAATTCTGTAATTTAATAAATTATGAAATGTTTAATTTCAAATGTTAAATGTGCGTTAAATGTATTTACAATGATTTATGCCTATAATTAGTATTTAATGATAATAACCTAAGAAGTAGAATATTATTTAGCTAATAAAGAATCGATGCTAAATTGAGCGTAAATTAATGATGAAAAGTAATCAATGCATATTTCTTGAAAATTGATTAAGTAATAAATAATATGGTGTCTCTATTATAAACATTTCTTAATTTCATGAAAAATTTTGCTATAATTATACTAGTAATATATATTTGCATTAATAACATTATGGAACAAAATTTGATTTTTTTTACAACATGAGTGTGAACAGCCATTTCTGACGTATTTTTGTCTGCTAAATACAAATCCGTTGACAAATTTGGTTAGCACGTCACAATTTTGGGAAAAACGGCGCCAAAGAGACAAGAAACGATTTTGAAGATTCTCATGATGTTGCAAAATTTTTTTCTAAATTTCATTAATGTTATGCGAAAATATCAACTTCTAGCTTTAAAATGCGTTTTGGTTCGCGTTTTTTATTTTCGAAATATTAATTTAAGATTAATTTTGTTCCTCCCCCATGCAATACATGTATCTACATGTATATCTCTCGAAAAGTATATCTCTCAAACTAAATTACATTTTAAAGCTATTAAAAGTAATTCATACTTTCATATGGCATTAATAAAATTTAGAAAAAATTTTAATACCGATTCAACAAACGAAAATCTTTAAAATTTGTTTTTACCACTTTGATATCATTTTTTCAAAATTGTAATGTGATAGACAATTTTGACAGATTCGTATTCAGCAGATAAAAATACGATAAAGTGACTATTTACATTCGTGTTACAAAATGGTGTTCCACAGTAATGAACCTTTTTTTAAATATTAATAAAGCTTAGTATAAAACACAAAAAATAGTATACGTGTCGAACACGAGCATATATTCTAAAAAGATACACAATTTGACAAGTATTGAGAAATATATCCAATATAAGATCGGATAGACAGCATGATATTGGATACGTGAAGATTAATACCAGATAAGATTAAGACCAGATACTTTCACGGAAACATTATTACGCCATGACCCTTGTTTCAGGAATAAGTAAAACTTTTTTTCGTCAGGAGACTCGATTTGGCGAAAGTTCGAAAGAAGAAGACAATAAGAGAACAAATGGAACAAAGCGTAAGGCAGATAGTATATAGGTCACCCATGAAAATAAGTAGAATTCATGATTTCCGACGGTGACATTAGCGCCTTTTTCACAGTGGCGCAAGGAACGCGACTTCGCGATATTAAAAAGAATATACAAATGGATAAGCTTTCGAGCTCTTCTTGAGATATTACGTTGCTCGAAGCTATGAATAATTTCTGCACCCGACGACAGTGCCAGGATCTGTTGCTTACACTTTGCGGAGCAGGTATTTTCATCACTGAAATTTTACAATAATTTTCCGAAAAGTGCACGAGTGCTGTATCATCTCTCATATTATTAATCGACGTATGTTCCCTATGAACTTACAGTTCTTTTTACAAGAGAGAGCGTAATCGATATTCGGAATAAACTCGGTCATCTGAAATTCATTTAGAGTTGCATTCTCGTTATGTTGTTTTTCCATTTATATAACAGCAAGACTTTTTTGATAGATCGCTTTGGTTGATCTCTTTTCAATTACGTCTACAAAATATAATTGGATTTAAATTTTGATTTATAATTTAATTTATTTCCTAAATTCTTTGGAGTGGAACTCTTCTAAAGAGCGAAACTTGAGCTAGTCTCAAAAAAGTGTACTGTGATTCAATTTTCAATTTTTAAAAGTGAGATTTTACTTTTCAGAGTGACAATTCACTCTAAAAGTTTTAGTAATATTATAATAATATATAATAATATTCCCTTGCTGTGTATTACATCATTGATCAATACTTATAGTAATTAGAGAAGTGTACAAATATGTACTATTACAATGTTTAATAATAATTTTTAAAAAATATTTGTGATAAGAATTTTTTATGTGAAACTGTGAAAATAAACTGTGTAATGAATATGTACAAAATAGGAAAAACCTAGTTTTATTTTTTTGAAACGAATTTCTATCGATTACAGGTGTACTGAAAATGTTATTTGAAACCGTGTATACATACATGGCTGCTTAAAGCCCATTTATTTCCGCGCGATTCAATTTCGTCACCTCTTCGAATTCTTCCTCCCATGAATACGACGGTCCCGCATTTCACAACGCTCATCGATTTCGCGGAGAAAAGATCGAGTTTATAAACTGTTCATGACCAATGAGTGCTCGACTTGTACACGAACTTCTGCATTTTGAAGTGGCGCACCGAGAATCGAGGTCTACTGTCTCGTCGATTGTCTCATCTAAATAGCGTTTACAATCGAAATCACAATGGTTCCCTGCTTGCAAAACGACCAAACTTTTGAATTGTCAAACTCTTTGACAAAGTAAACATAATAAAAACTATGGTTCTCATCTCACGCTGATCTTTTCAATTTAATGGCTTATAATTATGTAAATTTATTTATGTCAAAGATGTTTAAAGTATAATCTTTTAAACGTACTCCTTTATGTTTTATTAGCATTTATTATTATTCTCTGTTCTCTCTTCTTTCTTATTTATATTTTTTTATAAGTTGATAAAATGTTTGTAATTAATTTAATTAAGTATGTTTTAATTATTTAAAGAAAATATAAGTACATTATGAAGATTCAAAAATACTTAATACTTTTCATGATAATTATAATCTTTTTTTAAACATATGAAAAGAAAAATACAGTAGTTATATGAAGCATTTAGAATGCATGAATAACTCGCTTAATAATTAAAGCAGGAAGCAAAGCTACTGCATTATTTATCATCACGTTAGTCTTCCTTTTGACCTACGTTTCACTCGATTTCTTATTCGTCTCATCTTCAAAGAATCCAGAGCCGACATTCAAAGATCTTTACATTCCAATAAGCCTTTCAATACTTTTTGAATAAATAATTGAACAATCAGAGAAAAAAATTTACGATCTATCAAACAGATAGATTCTAAATATGTCATAAATTAATTTCTGAATATTGATTCTCTCATTTTTTTTCAAAAGGAATGTAAAGAACTGATAAATAAATTACACTGTTAAAAGGAGTAAATGCTACTTTAATGTATGAGCAGTTATTTGTTGATTTTATTTTTGGTATAATAAATAAAAAAAGGACTTTTTTATTGTAGTGAGAAAAGCGATTTATAAACTCTGTATTTCCACAATTATTCTTCAATTATAAACCAATTATATGTCTATTTCAAATCAATATCTAACTTTTGTGTTCCTGTAGTCGCCGTGCTTTTCTTAACTGGATAATTTATTTAAGGAGGAGAAATATTAAGGAGACGTGCTAAATCTCGTACCTTTGGCGAAGTGGCGTGCGAATAGCGATAACGACAAAAAGCGAGCGAAATGGCGCGATATCGAAGTTGAATCTGTGGTAACGAAGCACTATAACGGGTAGATCGATACGCAGAGCGAGCCCTTTCATTTATCCGATGTGTTTCGTCGCACTCTCTCTCTGCATGCGACTCTAGTGAAAAGTTTCTAGTGAGCGTGCAGCTTATAGGACGCGTAACGCGGTCGCATATTTTGCAGCAGCAAAATCGTTCCTCTGAGATCAAAACTGCGCGACGGCGTCGTTTTCCTGGAAGAATGAGAATATGGGTCGCAACGCACATAGGTCGAAAGAAGTGGCAATAAAATCCGCGAGAAAACGCGAAAGCGGTTACGTTTATTTTTCACCAAACGCTACTACGAGACAGCATCTTGAATCCGCTCCATTTTTGCGACGCAGAATCTTTGTCAATTTTTCCAATCATTAAATTACGTTCGATTCCAAATAGAAGCGAAAACGCGTTACTGGAACACGGGACTTCTTGATAAATCGGTCGAGATTCGCATCTCACTGCGGATTCATCATTATATAGGTCATGCTTTGTAATGTCGACGTGTTCATGGCACATCGCTTAAAGGGGTTTAAATCTGACATTGTCGACAGCATTGACCACTCAACAATTCCAGTGCTTCATGTAATATCGCCACGAGTGATTTCCTCGTATCCGCATTATTATTGGCATTACGTGCCAATGAAAATTATTGTTTCTGCTTTGTCACAAAGCAATCAGAGAAAGATCCGGCTAACGCGGTAATTTGTCACATGCGTTGTGTTTTCAGCTAAGATTACGTTGATAGAAAAATCTATTTATAAAACGATGTAAAAAATCTATTCTTGGTTATTGATTAGATAAAAAGAAAGAGAAAGAGAGAGAGAGAGGGAGAGAGAGAAAGAGAGAGAGACTCTAAAATTAATCGTCCTTGTGCAGTCGATTTTAACGGTGAGAATCTTGTCGCAGGCGAACGAAATTGCGATGGGAAAGCGAAAACGAATGACTCTAAGTACATCGGTGGAAAGAGATGCTTCAAGTGTTACGCAGTGAAAAAAAATTTTCATGTGGTGGAAATTCCCTTTTCTCGATAGCGACGAGGATTCGTTGATGTTTCTCGTATCTTTTGATGCAAATGTGCGTAGGACATTGTTGATTGATATTAATGATCGATTTAATTGCTTAATTCCGAGTATAATTACATGCTAATTAACAAGATGATGTTTCAAGCTATTGTCGCAAATTGAAATAAAATTCTTTTTAACTATTATTCGTTCCTTTCGTATACTAGAACTTAAATATTAAATGCTAAAGAAACAAATTTTCTAAAATCAAGCTTTTATACAAAATAGGATTAAGATAAAATTTATTTTACACATAAAATAACAGTACTGTCCAAAATATATAATCAAATAATAAAATTCATATAATCGGGAAAAAAATTTAAATACTTTATTAAGAGGAAAATTTTTATATAAAATATAAAATAATATTTTTTTCATATCTCTCAAATACAATATATATTTCAGTTAAATATTTGAAGTACCAAAATTTTACAATTAAAATTTTATAATTAAAAGATAGAAAAATATTTATATGAATTAGTAATTAAGACAGCATTATTTGACTTACATATATAAGAATTAGTATAAGAAAATGAATATAATATGTGTCTATTTGTCATTTTATACAAAATTATATAAACTTATTTAAATAAAAATTAATATTTGTCAATTTTTATTAGGGTAACTCTGGTATATACGCCGCATCTATCAACAACTTAATTTATTAAATATTATTTACTATGTTTAAAGTAAACGAACTACATCAGTAAAAACTTTGTACTGTCTATTATGAAAAAAATATTGAAAATCCGAAATATTTATATTTCGTATTAAAAAATAAACTTTTTTAAACTTTTGTATTTTTACTGTATATTCCATAGGGGTGAGATATATGGTTACTCATAGGGGAGGGGGGATATGTGCAGCTCATAAAAAATTTATAAATAAGTCGTAAAATGACACAATAACTTATAAAAGGTGACACAATAACTTATATTAAAATGCGTTTATAAAGTTTTATTAAGAAATAAGAAAATGATAAATATGTATATGAAGTAATAAATAATAATTACAATTTTCTCACGTGTATTACAAGTGTTACGACATGAGATACATATTTCATGTAATGCGTTTATTGCATTTAGTGCACTGAATTCAATCTGTTCACTTTGTATACTTTAGATATAAATCCTGCCCGCTAAAAATGTCGTGTATCCCAAACAGATGGGATATTACAAGACAACAAGCTAAACAAAGAATACAACAGCAAAGTACTTTATACAACATGCTTTATTATTCCTCCTACACTCATGCATTATGATGATAACCACAAGTCTTTTGCACATCCTACAGTAATCATTTTATGTAGATTATGATGGCGCTATTCAATACAGACAAAACGATTCAAGTCACTATAATTTCATTAATATTAACAGTAAGAAACTGAAATCATAACACAATACTAATATAACATAAAGGCATGTAATTGCGAGAAAATTACCCTCCTTCTATTTTTTCTGACTTCTACGGAGTAAATCCTAGCGCGGCGTATTTGCCGGAATTATCCTATATAATGCTGAAAAATTTAGCTAGTAGAGTTCTCCGTAATGCTAGCCTTAGAAATATATTTATCAATTTTGATAAAGGAACGCTTGATTTTATTTACATGTAAAAGATCGTTCAAGATAATAAATGACTAAAACCACAGTGATGGGCCCGAGACGACAAACTGGTGACACGTGGAAAGCAATTTCGGGTCAAGGTTCATACAGACAACTATATTGAGATACATGGACAACGAATCGAGAGATTGCAAAGGCGAAAGTTTTGCGCGATACGTTTACAACCATGCAACGGATGCTGCAGCAACGTTCTAACATAGACGATGCATCTGCAAATGCAGGCTTTCTTTCTCTTACCAAGTATACACCGATAAAGTACGACTTTCGTTGCTGTCAACGTGTCACAATTATTTAACGTGTACCAGAGTTTATTAATTTCCTATAAGATAATTCCGATATTTCTCATTTGTGGTATTAAGATATAAGCAGTATCGATTGAAAAACAAGAGCAAAACAGTGTTTAAATGCATTATTCTATTGAGCTATACATTATTATTCCGATCTATAATTGAACACTTTATCGAGAAATGTTAATTATCAATAATGATTAACGTCATATTTACCTATAGCATTTTTATTGAAAATCTTTTCAGTGCAAAAAAAAATGCTTATCATCCAAAGACAAAAGACTCAATTTGATCTGCTAATACCAACGTATATATGTATATGTAAAGTAAATGTTCTATAAATTTTCCAGAGTTCATTAATTTGTTAGACTCTTCAGATCTGGACAAAAACTTATCAATATCTACTAAAGAGAAGACTAAAGGCCCGAGCACAGATCTTTACGTAACACATAATGCATAAAACATATTGTAAGAAAATCGACTAATCAGAGAATCTTTTATTTCATGAAAAGGAAAGATTGGTCGATTTTCTTATGTTTTATGCATTATACGTTGCGCTCCGGTTTCAATAGTTAATATTATCGATATATTATATTAATCTCCAAATATTCATCCCCAAAAAGTAGACTAACTAAATAATTTATAAAAACAATTTACAAATTCTCACGGGACATTTATATTTTATTTCGTATTTTTGTTTCTTTTTTCTTTGTAGCAGAGGAGATATCGTGGGTCGCTTTTTCCTCTGAGCATTTGTGTATCGCTTATTCCAGACATGAAATGTCGATTCTTTCCGAAACAATCGTCCACCTGCGTAGCACCTGTCCTAGGTTTTATCGACCTACTGGCGACGATAACACGCGAAAATGGGAAATGCCAGAGAGATCGCTCATACTACTTCGCCCTCTCTCTTTACCTCTTCTCTCTCCCTACTTCTCTTCTGCATGAAAACGTCGCGCGATAACTCGTACGATGTTGTCATTCAAGAGGAAATGGAGTTCCAAGATTTATTCGTGATATCCCAGCGGGTCGATAAGCTTTATTATTTGTGCGCGCCGTAGCGAGATCAGCGGTGGAGTATGATAAACATTTTCGTCATCGTGCTCAAAGCAGATTACTTCCGTGATATTTCTCGGTCGGGCTGCACTCTCGAGATTCAATCGTGCGATCAAAGGCGTTCCACCTATCAAAGACACGCGGATCACGCATTGTCATAAAGCAGATTCGACGCGTTTATTTGGTTTTACTGGGATTTCAAAATAAAATGATGTGCATTATTCTCGAGTCGTTTTCAAATTGACTCGTTTTCAGCTGCAGTATTGGCCCATTGAATATAGGAATTGAATTGAAATAGCGCAATAAAGGTTTATACATGGTTTTTAAATCCGTTTTTAGTCGATTTATAAATCGCTAGAATTCAGGATAAAATCCTATTTACAGTTTTCTAGTGATGTGTAATATAAAAAAAACATTTGACGGCTCAGAATACACACGTATAAAATTGTATATCAAAACACTCAGCATATAACATTACTATCGGAATTTTATCCTGAAATCCGATGCGAATTATAGAGCATTTGTAACGGAGTTTATTTTCAGAAGCAAAAAAGAATTTGTAAAAATGTAAAGAGTGTTGTTGAAAACGTTGCAGCTATTTTATAGTTTAAAAAGAGAAATTTAAAACTGTGTATCATGTCAAAATAATCTATTCTCCAAAAGTAAATACATGTAAAAATTTTACTTTTTCGATTCACGTCTGTTCAGTGAAATGAGCTCGATTATATGTAATTCCATATAATTATCAAGTAAAATGATTTATGCTGAAATTCTATTACATTAAATATAATAAAATTAAATACTATACTTTGTAGCTGACCGGTAATGAACGGGAATTAAAAAGAGCCAAATGTTATGTGTTGATTATATTACGCTCGGCGTAGCATTTCACGTACGTCACTCTTTATTAATCTTTTTACGTTCTCTTTGCATTTTATTCGCGCAATATAGTGAATAACGTTAACGCCAAAACGAAAGCAAACTCGGGAGGGCAGGGAAAGCTCGTTTAAGCGGGCTACAAATCTTACGCTTTTATGAACTTCAGACCAATTTTAGCGATGGAAAATGTCAGAAAAATCGAATCCTTTATCACGTTAACCCCTTTGCACTGAACAACAAGAAAATTTTCGAGATAGATTTTTGTTGTACTACTTACGTAAAATCTGTGATTCATTCATATGCAAGGTATGTATTTTATATTAACGGATAAATGTAAACTATACATTTCGATGATATTTACATTAAGCGCAGCTTCTATCGAAATTATCAGAGCACATTTTAACATTTGTTGTTATCTCTCTAAATCGTGGAATGAAATTTTACTCAAAGAGACTGAAAATTTAGCTTATTATTCTATCTTGAAAAAAGAGTGAAAATACAGCCATTCTAGTTCAAGAGTGACAGATTTTCACTCTTTTTAGAGTGAGAGTTACTCTTTTGAAACGAGATTCATTTCAAAGGAGTGAAATCTGAATCATTTTTTGGAGTGTAATAGCAGGGTAGATGAAACCTCACTCCAAAAAAGATTGAGATTTCACTTCTTCTAGGAGTAAATTTCATTCCAAAAGAGTAAATCTCACTTTAAAAAGAATGAAAATCTGTCATTCTTGAACAAGAGGGGCCGTATTTTCACACTTTTTTCAAGACAGACTAAATTTTCAGTCTCTCTTCGAGTGAGATTTCACTCCACGAGATTTGGAGAGTATTACATCTGCCGCTTTATATTTAACGAAAAGCACAAATTTACATACAGAAAAACCCTTTTTCACTCATGTATAAATCTCTCTGTAAAATTAAACGGTAGAAAATTAAATAGTGAGCGTAAATTAAGGTAAACGAATACATATATATATACAATTATGTATAATAAAATTGTAACTAGGACGTGAGCAAACCTCGGTTGCTCACTGAGGACGTCTTAAAATATGCTTTTGTCGCTCGGTGAGAATCCTCGAAATAATACTATCTCGCCGCCACAACGAGGATCCTTAAATAATACGTTGGTAATTTTCAAGTTGTTCTCAATTTGGACCGTACAAAACGAAAGGGTTTGCGCACCCGATGGCTATTCTGAGCGTTCCTGTAAGCCAGTCATGCAATTAAAATCCGTTCATCCGGCAAAAATATCGAGAAGGGTTAATGAGCGCGCGCGTATCTCGAGCGAGTATTCCCGTGCAATGGCGAGCGTTAACTTTAACCGCACGCGATTACCCCCGGTGTTTATTCCGCGAGGCACGCGCAAGAGGAGGTCGTCCTTCTCCCCGGGAACGAGCGAGAGAAAAGAGCCTTCCGTGTAGCATTGGGCCGAACCGAACTGTTCGAGCGCGAACGGAAGTGGTTATCGATGCGTACCGGAAGCTCGTCGTTGCGTCCGTGTTGTTGTCATAAAAGAGAGCTCTCGGGGGCTCAGCGAGGGTCGAGCGGTGATCAGTGGCGAGAGAAAAAGATGAGGACGCGGACGAGGAAGAGCGGGAAAAACAGATCGGGCGTGAGGAAGCAAGGGGGTTGAGGAAAGTTGCCACGAGAGTGCCGGGGGAGTTAAAAGGGTGGCCGTCGCGGAGGATGGCCGAGGGCAACGGAGGGCGGAAGATAAAAGGATAGGAAGAAGAGGCGACCGACGGACCAGTCCCGACGAGGGTGGGATGCATACGGTAGATCGCGAGAGGGGTTAGCGGTGTGGCACCGACGCCGACGTCGAGGTTGGGGTGGACGTACCGCAGGAGAGGGGCGCCATTATATTTGCGCAGGGCCGTCCAATAGGGCGCAGTATCGTTCCGACCGTCGTCGCGTGAACACGTCGTAGTTGTGTCTGGACTTGTGAAACGCGCGTAAAATCACCGTCGTCGCCGTCGCCACCTCTCCCTCCCCACGAACGTCCACGTCCGGTGTCCCGACGAGGGTGAGATCCACGCGAGACGCGTACTCGTCCTCTTCTATCATCCCCCCGTCTTCTATCTATCCCGCCACTTCGTCTCTCTATCTTAATTCTTTCCCGGCCCGTATCACTCTATCCGTATCTCTTCACGTTCCGTACATTCCTCATCCCTCCTCCCCCTCCCCCGATTGTCGCGCGTCGTCGCAACTTTTACTCGCCCGCACGCAGTATAACAACATTGGGGAGCGCGAGAGTCCGCCTACGCACGAGGGTAGCAAGTGGAAAGTGTTACGCTGCGACAAAAGTGAGTAGATAAAGTGGCTGCGCTCTTAATGTGAAAGGAAAAGGGACCGGAGAGGAGAAAAGTATGATGGAAGAGAATCAAAAAACTTTTCCGTCCTTTTCCCACTCTCCGTTCCGTTTGCGCACCAGTGGGACGGTCCTGGATCTTTTATCTTCTTTTTTATGTGAGTTCTGAGTGTTTTCACTTTCACGCAACGCGATACCAAACTTCTGTTCGTCAACGAGGGTAAAATCTTCAATTAATTGAGAATTGCTCCGATTAATCGCATTCCTATCTACGTGGAGGCACGCGAAAGATTTGGTAATATCAGGAGACGGAGATTTAAATACGCGACATAGTGCACGTCAGCAATTTTCATGAAAATTAAGTACAAAAATTGAGAAAAAGGGGAGATAGAGAGAAACAAAGAAAAATTAAGACAATAAAATTTTGAGTTTTGATGACTGTATTCAGTATTGGTATGAAAAAATAATTACATCCATTCAAGGAACATACAAAAGTAAAAAAAAAATGGCTTTAATTTGATTCTTACGTCAATAAAAAATCAAATTTTGTAACTAAATCGTCATTTTTCTTGACTTAGTATGTTCCTTGACCATAGAAATCGGTACATTTCTCGACAACCGCAGAGCGTCGAAGTTAAACTGAGCAAAATCGCACGATCCTATTTCACGTTTAAATCATTTCCCTATTTAAAATTTAAACCGATTAACTTTTTGTTTTATTATTTGTAACATCACTTGAATGTCACAGAAATCTCTTCGATTTTGTAATTATGCAATTTGTTCTCTAACGATAATTTTGGAGAAATTCGTAATGCATCGCAACCTTTTAATTGCCGACACTCAATGTCTGGGGATGACTAAAACTCGCGTTAAGTTCTTCAAAGCGTAATACGAGTGAAATTAACTGAGAAATTAGAATATTATCTCTTTACATTTTGGAAACTTAATTTGCCTTTAATTCCTACGTTATTTTATAATTAAACCTCTCATCATATTTTTGATATCGATTTCATGTTTCCCAAGGAATCCATCATATTTGAAGAGATATTTTATCTCATGCACATATTAACCGATAACTAATGAGTAATGAACTTGAAATTGCTTTTAGACAAATCATAAACATTAGTTTTGAATAAAATGATCGATGGAAAGTAGAAGAATATTTCTAATTTTTTATTTATGGATTATTTCCATATATGTATATCAAAAGAGATTAAAAAGAGTTTTTTAAAATTTCCTACGTTACTTCTTTATTCTTTAGTGTTCTTTTTGAATCTATAGTTTTTAGCAATAATTAAACATCTTATTTCTTCTAGAACGAATTGTTCTTTTTTCTTAGAATCACATCAGTAAAATATATCATATGAGTGCAACAGAAATGTGTTTCATTTCAAATAATTGATAGTTTAATTAGAAGCAAATTTATTAGATGCTCTATTTACTTTATTATTGCAACTGTCTAAAATCTTCGTCTCACATTAATTATGCA
This sequence comes from Acromyrmex echinatior, assembly GCF_024713525.1. Taxonomy (NCBI): domain Eukaryota; kingdom Metazoa; phylum Arthropoda; class Insecta; order Hymenoptera; family Formicidae; genus Acromyrmex; species Acromyrmex echinatior. Next base: position 6,992,954 of record NC_141854.1, read on the forward strand.
TATGAGAATCGTTGACATAAGTTAAATTTCTCGAGAGCTAAAATGCATTCAAGTTTATTTAGTGAACATTCAAGAACGGAAGAAAATTTTCCAAAAATACGTGTATAGCTCTTCGATCCTTAAGATCTCTTTTTCAGCGTAACCGTAATACAAGTTGACATTTTCGCGTTGCGTGACAGTTGTTCAATTAGGAGACGGTATTTTTATGGACCTTTCGAGAAAATGGATGACATAAGGTAGGTATCGAGTATATGTTTCCTTCTTCTATCGTAGCATGAATTTGAAAGATTTTTGTCCAGTATAATACATTTTTAAGTACTTCGGACCTAGCGAAATTAAAGTAAAGTTAAAATATATCTCCATACGCATGAGCCATTAGAATTGTTTTGACAATTTTAAGTAGATGCATAAGTAATCATATAGATATAATAACGTAAATTTTTTGTAGAGTCATTTGTATTAATAATTTAAATGTTATGCAAAGTTTTATATAATGTTTATAATACGACTTAAATAATTAAGCGCTTGTGGCTCTATGATCATAAGTATTGTATTTTCTTACATAATTTATCGTCCTGCTCTTAATTTTCAAATATATCAATATAAAAAATATATATATATATATATACATATACATATATATATATATATACATATATATATATACATATACATATACATATATATATACATATACATATATATACGAGTATATACACATATATATATATATGTATATATATATATATATGTATGTATGTATATATATGTATATATATATATTTTGTATTATGTTATTCTCACAATAATAAATTAATTTTGTAACAAAGATGAAATGAGATTAAAATACAGAAGCATTAATAAAAAAATACTAAATAGTCAATAAGATATCAAAGTATCTTTTCTCTTCACTTATATTTTCTTATGAAAAAATAAAGCAATCTTGTTTAATCAGAATAAATTTCTATTCCTTTTTTCGTATACTTTTCGCTCTGTCATAGATTTCTAATTCATTTTGGTTTAATTAAAGTCATGAAAAAATAAAAGAGCTTTTATAACGAATTTGCTTCATTTGTTCGTATTTTTCATGTATCTGCGCGCACGGATATTCATGATATTCCCATAAAATGTCATAGAATCTGCCAGCGCTGCGCTTTTGTATTCTAATGGAATTATGCTCATTTCTTTGTGTTATCGATATAATAAAATCGAAATCATACATATCAGATTTACGGATTTTCTGTAATAATATCTTTGTATAGTTTAAAATTTAGAAAAAATACATTTTAATTTAGAGAAAGATAATTACTTTGTGTTTGTAATTAACGTAAATACGAATTAATAACTCGATTACTCTCTTATTTCATTATTTACCTACGTAAAAAATAATTGTAAAATATAAAAATATACTACGAAATAATTATTCAAATGAGCAAAATTTTTGGATAATAAGGGACATCTTGCATATTGCAAGCCAAGAAGTTAAAGCTCGTATAATTAATTATCATTAAAGGTATATAAGTCCAACAAGAATGCTAGCATCAATTTATAGATGCTTATTTAGGTCAACTTAATGCCGCCTTTCCGACTAATAATGGTCAGTAATATTAATAACGTGTTATGCTTTTGCGTGTGCAGGCAAATTGTAGCGTTACCGCATGTTGTTATTACATAAAAGCTCTAAGTTACTGTGTGAACTTCTAGTTTAGTTAATTAAAAATGAAGCCTTTCTTTCGAGTGCACGGCCGCGTTTATCTCGCGGTGCACGCATGCGATCTAGTTAGTAATTCTGATCCAGCGAGGGTAAAAGATATGAAGCAATATCACGCGGAGTCTTGCCTTTACAACTCATGTCGCTGATAAAAACAACACTGCTCTTTTTTAATTCCACGCAGAAAAGAAATATATTTTTGAGTTCAGAGAATTTCAGCTCGCACAATTTTCGCGTGTAGAAAAAATTGAAGTCCCCATGAGAATTAAGGATATTTTGGCTGTATAATATTAAACTAAAAGTATCAGCCAAAAAATTATCAGCTAAAAAGTCAAAATTAATAAAAAGATAACACAATTTTTTGTTATAAATACATCTTTAAGCCAATTAAAACCCAAAACAAAAATAATAAATAATTTGGCTTATAATGACTTTACAGTGAAATATTCATATTTTGCTGCAGTTGTTAAATGAATTTAAATAAACTTTTGCACAATTAAACATTTATTAGACATTTTATTAGCATATATAAAAAATTTAATTTTTGATGATTTAATTCGTAAAACTACGATTATCAAATTCGTAGATAAGCACAATAAAATGCAATTATAATTATTGACATAAGAATCAAAGCAAACAAAAAATTAAATAATTTTTAAACCAATAAAAGAATTGTACTCAAATTTTATACAGATATTTAAATGTAATAATAGAACAATTTATGAAATTTTTATATTTTTAGTAATGTTTGGAGATGTAACATATATGTATATCTTTAAAAAAGAATATGAATAGATTTTATTACATTACAGGTCATTATATAAATAAATTGATATTTCAATCAAAGTATTGAGAAAATGAATATGATAATTTTTTTATATCGAACCGTTTTTATAATACGTAGTTATCTAAAAATTATAGAGTAGTTTTAATTGCGTTTATAAATCCAAAACAATTCGACGCGCAATTTGAAAAGACTACAATATGACATATACAAGTACATGTATAGTGTATATTAGTAATTCAAAATTGAATTATTTAAAGCAATGAAGATCCAGCTTCGACCGTAATAGGCATTTTAAATTTCTAGTATTGATTGTGTTTCTTACATATGAGATTTAAAATAAAGATTCTTAATATTGTCTAAAAATTAAATGTTACCAAGAGATTCGTCATAAAATTTGTTCCTGAATTTCTTGGTAATCATACATTGCAAAAACAAGCCTTAATGATATAAAAAATGCCCTCACACATTTGTACAGTAATTATTATACAATGTGTATTTTGTATACAATTCGAAAAATTAGAATACGAAAACTTATCATATTCCAATATTATATTTCTTGAAGAATAAAATTATATATAATAAAATTTCTATTAATATTTCTACTAATGATTTTTATTATACTAATTGATCTAGAACTTGAAAACAAGATCTTATTTATACCGCTGATATTACTTCGTGAAAAATTGCAAAAGAAAATATGTTATAAATTTTACAGCAGGAACAAATTTTCTGTGTCATAATACTATTGAAATTTTTATTCACGAAATTGATATTATAAATAAGTATATATGTTGTTTAAAAAAGAGATTTTCAAAATACTTTTTCATGAATTCAAAACAAGTTGTTTATTTATTTTAAAACACGCATAATCGATTCATAACGTTTTAATAAACAACATACAGTATACATTTACATGTACAAATCATGTACCTTAAATAAGAGAAACAGAGAAAAATAAAGATAATTGATCTTTTTATATAAAGGATAATACATTTTTTAAAATTTACTAAATCTTGATACAAATTTCTTTAAATAATACTAAGTAAACATGTATTTACAATAACAAATAAATATTTATTCAATAAAAAAAGATAATTAAATCAAATTAATAGTTTTGTATCAAATAAATATACCTATATTTATTATTTAGTAAATACATATTTATTTACAATTAGAACTATTCATAAAGATGTGCAATTTTGTGATATATCGCTAGCAATTTTCTTTTCTTGAATCACAGTGCGATATGTAATTGACTTTTTAATCGCGAAATCGCATGCAATTTAAAATCGCGCCAGCGGTTAATATCCTGTATTTATTCTTTAATTCTTTTAAGCCATGCGAACAATTCGACTGACGCGCAATAAAAAACCGGTGTAATTTTTTATTTCGTGAAGGATTTTTTTTAAACGTATTCCGAATTGCAGTAAGAATTTTTCAACGCTATTATGCTAAAACAAATGTTTTCGTATTTGCTATGTTTTAACAATTAATATTTTTTACTGTTCAGATATCATATGCTCTGAATTTATCAAACATTTTTAATACGACAAAAATGCGCAGTTTAATAATTGTAACATCCACACATAAAAATCACGATGCGATATATCGCGATCACTACAATTTTTAAGAAAGATTGCAATCGCGATGTACAAAATTTGAAAATCGCATATCTCTAACTATTTAAATAAAAATTCAATGTTCTTTTTCAATGTATTATGAATTTAGTAACGATAGATTTTAAAGTTACTCTTGAAAATCTATTTATAGTATCAGATGATGTCATGATCGTTAGCGTTTAATATTAAAAGTCATTTTAAAATATTAATAATATAATATATTAAAATCGCTGTAAAAAGTCATTGAAATGCAGTTAACGTTGTTGAAATGCAATTAAAATGTCTGTTTATTCAATTACTAATTAAAAAGCAAACGCGCTTCGTGATACATCAATTGTGACGTCAGTTCGATTAAAAAAGTTCCGTAGATACATATTTTTCATCGTAAACTGCATCTTCGAGAAGGTGATAAGAATTTGTGTCGACACGCGAATACGTCATTGCAACGGTATATCCAAAATTGAATATATCAATCTTTTATTAGAATTCTTTGTACGCTCCATGCTCTAAACGCGTTTATGGAAATTGATATTGCATGGCAAAATGTACTTCAGGATGCGCTTACTCACGAGCTTCTATAACGATGACAAAGTTACTACGAGGAATGCATAATTTTTTTTATTAAAATTCTTTACAAACTCATCGTAAACTTTGCGAGGCCAAAACACTTTCGAGATAGAGTTCGAGTCTCAATCGACCGCGCGAATTTAAATTTAAATCCAAATCGTTTATCTATTTGTCAAAAAAAGTAAAATGTCGTATATCTACTATACTACGTTAAGTCAAAATTCCGATGCGTTTTACAAGAGTCGCGTATTTTATTTAAAAAAAAAGATGTTAACCGTGCAATTCGTTGCTATAATTGAATTGGCCCTGTTTGAAATTAAACTCGTTTGTTTTTATTGAAATTCTTACTCAATACACGGAAACTCAATACACGGCTTATAATGTGATAAAATACTAAAGAGAGGGAGCTGTAGGGTTTTCGTGTTTTGCATTTCAATGTTTCTCGTTTCTTTTCCGTTTATCCGATAGCTATCGTAATCTTGCGAATTTCCAATCTTGGCTGCGCCATCATATTTTTCTCTATGAATGATGTCGATGATTGCGATATAGATCATCGGTTACAAGTTGTCTTAAATTGTTACTCCACTTAGATTCTCTTTCGAACTTTCACTTAAAGTACTATTCAGAGTTGGCTATTCATTTGTCTCTACTCTTGTCGTCAAGCAAGCACCTGTAATTTATTTGTGCGACAAATTAAATTAACCATTTACGCGTTATTTACTATTATAGACTAAAGGAGAGAAAACAATTTTCTGAATTAACATATAATAACGTATATTTGAAGTACATAAAAATAATATAATTTTTTATTTTATTGTTAGTTTAAAATTTAATGTTCACATTCTTATATCTCTTTTTTTGTTTAATGAAAAATATCGCTGTAATCATATATACTGAATAATTTTGTATAAATGTTTACAAAATTTTTATACAATAAAAAATGCTGATTATTATGAAATTGAATATTATTATAAAATTTACTAGGAAAGTTTGTATTACGAAAAAATATGTACTAAGAAAAATATCTAGTTGAATTAATTAGAATTTTGAAAAAATGGACAAAAGTGAACAAATTTTCTAGTTATAAATTTATAGAATTTTAATTGAGTTAACCAGAATTTTGATATAATTAGAATTTTCTGATTCATCCTTTTTCACTCAGACATTTTTTCCAGTATAATCTTTTTCAATTAATTTACATTTTAAAAATTTTATTGAATGACTACAAATAATTGTTTTGTATTTCTTATGAGCATAAACAATTGTTTTTCACATTTTAGCAATTTACAGGAAGAAATTGAATAATGTCAGTATGACGTGTCGTATAGATGTATTTCAATATAGAGTTCAATGAATTCGCTATCTCACATGCGCGGATTAACCGAGCCGATCGGTTAATTCAGTGGAAAACTCCGTTTTCAGTTTGGCTTGAGCATCCAAGTAAAACGTAATTTATTTTCCCAGAGCGCACCGTTGCTCGTCTCCCGACGTTCCTGTGGGAATGTCGTAAAGAGGAACGATATATCGAACATAAGTAAACACGTTCGAGAGACATCCGAAGGAGCCGGTACACCTACGTAACACGGAAGGTAATCTTGTAATTGCTATGCAGTGAGGGAAGGTAAATTGGTAATTGCTGTACATCAAGAGAGGCTAAATTGCTAATTGCTACGCGAATCGAAATATAAGACACCAAGTTTATGTAGTTGTCAACATGAGATTTAAATGATCTTTTGCAATTGACGTAAATTATCAAATCAATTCTTTTTTTACGACAATGAGCAATAATCTTTAATTAAAACACATGCACAACTTTTAAATTACATGTGTATATTCAAAGTTGTATTAGTTTGTACAGAGGAATGACAAAATTTCAACATTTTTTTATACATTCTTCGTCAGGTCAAATTAATTGGATTGCAAAAAATTGAAAACAACTTTTTTTATTGATATCACATATGATTTTTTATTAAAAAAAAAAAAAAAAGAATACGACGCAATCATATTAAGTATTTTTTAAATACGTTAATACCAACTCTGCTGTATTCTAGAATTAATATTGTTGCTTTCCATTCGTTTGTATATAAAAGTAATTATTCTATATTTCCTGCAACGTGTAACTAAATCTACGTTATTATTCTGCGCGTATCAACTATAATTTTTAATCTTATCCGAAATATAAAGATTGGAAAATTTCTGAATAATATAAATAAAACGAGAATCGTTCTTTTTACTTTTATAAAACAAGAAAAACAATTGTTTTACCTATATCAGCTCGGAATATAACATTATACCGTGGTAGGAATCTGAATTGTGGATTAATGGAGTTTCTCTCGCCCTGTTTCTCCTCTCGCTATGATATCTCTCGTGGAAAGGAATTTCTTTTTTAATTCAATATACTGTTTCCAAGAGAGAATGTAACTTACTTAACTGCAAACTCTCGATTGTAGATTGCGCACTGTAAACCGATACCGATATCGATATAGCGATTGAGAACGGGGCCGTTTTAATATCTCCGCAGGCGCACGCCTCAGATATTCTTGTTTTTGAAAGCATCGTATTGCATATGACATATATTAAAATATATCCCCTGCATATATTCATTCCCCGTATAAAATATGATTCTTTTCATATTTAAAAAGAAATAATTTTTTTCTTTGATGAGCTGGCATTTAGGAAAAATTTCTCCAACACTGAACAGAACCAATTTTTTTCGATTTTAAAATTCAAGAATATTATTTATAATCACTTATGTGCCATGTAATATGAAAAACAATTGAGAAGAATCAAAATATATGCATATATAATTAAGTCTGTATTTTATATTAAAATGTAGATTATTATAAATGAAATTCTATCCTAGAATCCGATGCAAATTGTAAATTGATAAAACCTATAATGATATCGCTATTGAATGACATAGTATTGCTATCGATACATAAATCTTATGTATAAAGAAATAAGCTTTTAATTAATGTAACACATTTTTTATACACTTTACACTTTTAATGACAAAATATTTATAATTCTTCCTAAACACAAATAACTAATTATTAACTTAAAAGAAAGAATCAAATTAATCTTGAAATAATATAAAGTATATATGTAGTTCAATATGTTTTCTTATAACATTTAAGCCTATTCTGCAATGTGATTTTTGTTTCCTGCTTTTTACTATTTTTGATATCTTTTTGCTTCTTATTTGATTTTTTGTTTTCTGTCGCCTGAGGTAAAAGTCAACGAACTTAGGAAGAAACAGGAAACAGTAGCAAGAAATACAATTGTTGTTAAAACAATCGTAAAGGAGGGGAAAAAGAAAGAGATAAAAAGCAAGAAATAGGAAACAAAGAGATATATTAAAGAATAGGCTTTAAATAAAATGTAAAATATAATACATAATTGCTTAAAAATTAAAATTACGTTTTTTATCACGTTTTTTATTACGATATTGATTAGGGGTTAAAACGGACAATTTTAAAAAAACTTGTCTCCGCTTATTTTAGCGTGACAAATTGGATGTCATAATGATTGACAATGAGAAGGCTTCGCTCATTCGTATATATTATACGTATTAATAGCATTCTAAGATTAAAATACGCTAATGCCGCGTTAAATTCTGGTTTCTATTAAATGTAAATTATTCTCTTCTCCTGAATTTAATGACGTAAGGGAAGCATTTCAAAGGAAAGCATGTCTTCTAGAAGAACGATTTACGTTCAACGTTATTTGAATAAATATAAACGAGATATTACTGATATATATATTGCAATTTGGTAACAAGATCATTTCTGTCAGTTTTGGATAAAATTTAAAGTTAAAAGCACTAAAAAGACATGCAAACTCATCCTTTACTCGTTTCTGGACAATACGACAGAAAAATATCGTGCCGAACAAGTTTCCGTGCAAAGTGTCGTGCGCAATCGGAAATTTTTAACGAGTCACACGATCAGGTCGATCGATTACGAACCCGATCGACAGCGCATTGGCGAATTCCATTTAACGACGCATCAAACGTCAAAGGAAACGGATGCTAGAAGAGAAACTTTTTAAGGTCACTGACACTTTTGCACACAAGCACTTTTCTCCCGGTTTCGAAATAGAAGAAGTGTACGTACTCTCTCCCTCTCTCTCTTTCTCTCTCTCTCTCTCTCTCTCTCTCTCTCTCTCTCTCTCTCTTCTCTTCTCTTCTTTTTCTATCGCTATAAAGTAGCTACAGGCGTCTAATGTCGGACTAACTCAATCTGAAACGAAAACGAATTATCGCCGCTAATACAATTCGCTCGTAGACCGCCGGCGGTCTACCGTCGTTCGATAGTAAAAAGATCCTGAACTTGACAAGACAGCGAAGATCTCTCGATATATATGCGAGTATTATCTACGTATATACTCTTGTACATCCTGTATTCTACATATATTTTCCTCTACCAGCGTGCTCCAATTTTCACTCCTACTCAGATCTCATCCTGGAATATCGATCCATTGATGTTACTAATGTTTGTCTTAAAGAATCAGTCTTACTCTCCTCGCTTTTCTCACTTTCCATCTTTTTGCTTTTCAATACATATTTTTCGATATAGCCTTTTAGTAATACTTCTACATTTTCAATATTCTTCGTAATTTATTATACTTTTATGAAAATTGAAATAAAATCGTCATTTCATGATAAATGGACAACCTTTTTAATCAATACGTATAAGAGACTTATTTTTCACATAATACACAATTCTCTTTGATTATTTAATTTTAGTACGAGTGATTATATATATAATTTTATAACTTTTAACAACAGTTCAAGTCTTCCTCATATTTTTATACAATTTTTTAAATTACGTTATAAATTACGTTAACAAATATGATGAGACAATTGAATTATTTATATCAAAAAGGAAGAAAAAAAGAGAAATTACGAATTTGTCCATACACGATTCAGCTTTATTTTATCTTTATTTATTTATTTATTTATTATTAAATTTACCGATTTAGCTTTATTTTATTTTACCTTTTCTTTCTTTCTCTTTTTTTCTTTTTTCTGCTTTCTCCTCCTTCGGCTGTTTATAGTAGTCGTTTACCAATTTTTGATTCTTGAATTTCTACCTCACGCTACCCAGTCTTCATCCACGTCAGCTTTCCTTCTTTCCTTCTATTTCTAGGAACGTCACATTTCTCCGCACGATTCGTTTCACCTTCCCGCGTCGTCGCACCGTCTCTGGTGTGTTTTCCCGCCCTTTATTTCACTCTCGCCTCATCACTCTCGTCTTTCTCCCTTTGCCCCTTTCTTCTCCGCATCTTCCATCGAAACATATTTTCTCGAAACGTCAGAGTTCACCTGCTCCTGCCTTAAGTCGCTTCGCTTCAATCGATCGGCTGTGCGTCGTGTCTCAACTCACGAAATCCGTATTTGCACTCCGCATACATTTGTGATCCATGAATTCGCGTTTGCTACAGCACGAACACATACCGATCACGACGGGATGATCATTCACGTCCTTGACACCCTACTTCGAAATGTATTGTATTTAGGCTTTACGCGCAAAGCGTATAAATAACTTTGCGAAAAGATAAACAAAAGAAGGAGCGTGAAAATTAATCTTGATATAGGGTATCCTAAATCAACAAGAATTACAGATCAACGACAATTGCAGATTGTCAATTTCTCCGAATTGGCTTTATAAATCACCAAAATCCTTTTATACAATAAAAGTACACACAAAAGAAAATACCAGCCACACTAAACTAAAGCCACACTAAAACACTTGACGAAAAAATCGCTGAAAAAATAAAAAATTCACTTTATTTCAGCTCTTACAGCTGTTACCTCAGATTATAATTTCTTTAGTACAGAAATTCTAAAGATTGTACGTACCAAATGATACCTTCCTCGGAAGCGTATGACATGCACAAACAATTCTGTGCTTGCGAAATTGTAATCGAAGATTTAACAAAAAAGATTTTTCCAAATTAAAGTCGTCTTTTTTGTATAACAATTATTTTTTCTTCTTTTACAGAAAAATCCTATACGCACTATGAATAGTATGAATGGGGAATAGCAGTAGCCATTCAAATTTTGAATTTCATTGTTTTAGAGTCAAGTAGGGCAATAAAGAAATATAATCTCGTTGTAACGTTCAAATTCCTGAACTCGTTATTATTCCGCTCGTTATTATGAGATTTTAGTGTATACATATAGATAATATATGTAATATATGTATTATATATGTATACACTTACATATATACAGAGGGAAAAAATTTGCTATGAACGCGAATTGTATCCCGTAACGGCAAATTCTATTTACAAATATAGGAATCGCAAATTATTTGTAGATATTGTAATAAATATTTATTTTTCTTTTCGTACTTGCTACAAAAATTATTTGCAATAAATGCAAAATATTTATTAAATATGCAATTTATTTGCTATAACTAATATCAAACAAGTTTGATAATTAAATTTTGTAATTCTTTTCTGCGTTTTCAAAGCAAATCTTTTCCCTCCGTGTGTGTGTGTGTGTGTGTGTGTGTGTGTATATCAAAAATCACATATCTAATGATTGTTACTTATAAATCCAACCAATCATATATTCAATTGCTTAGCGAACAGGCTAGCAACTTTGTCTTAAACGTGCCCAATTTTTGCTCATCCTTTACAAAAAAAAAGCACAAATTTAATTAATTAAATTCCAAATTAACTTTTTTACGTTTAAAAAATACTTTTTTGTTTCTTTTTAAATTTTTATTTCAGCAAAGGTTCGTACTTTTTCAGATTTTTCAAACGACAATGCTCTTGAATTTAATGGGACGCGACGACGAATTCCTTGCCGAATTGCAAAATTTTCAACTTACATTGTCGTTATACGACATGAAGGTTGTCAGTTTTCTTATTTGTTGTTGATAAAGCTCAAGGCATCGTGTACTAAATGTCCGTGGTTCTTAGGGTGCGAGCGTGTTTTATTTATGATCGAAGGTAGCGTGTAACGTCGCGTAAACGGAACTTTCGAGGAAAATTAAGGAAAGTTGCTCAACGATCGACCCGCCAAATCGCCCCGGGAAAAACTTTCAAAGCCGTTGACGTGCGGCACGCAAACGAATTTTTATTTCTTTTTCTTTTTTTAATAAAAATATATTCCATTTTTATCACTCATAGAATTTGCGGGTATAAAGCATTTGATTTATTTTACTTTTTACGTGTATGTTTGTTAGATTACTTGAAACAATTTGCAGTTTCCTTTGATGAGTTTTAGAGATACGTAGTGGATACGCGTAAAATAAGCGATGCGGAAAAAAATCAATTCATTTCAGAGTTTTTGTGATTTAATTTTGTTTAATAGCATAGTATCTTTTTTAACCGTGGAATATTACTGTGAATAAATTTTCATACTTTAAGCGTGTTTGTTATTATTAAAATTTTAATAGCTTAAAATAACATTTAATTAGATTGCTTAACATTAAAGTTCATTTTTTAAAAATAATATTAGATTAATTCTTCACTTTGCAATTTACAAAGTAGGCATCAGAAAATATTAAAAAATTCTTAATTATATGTAGATCAATTTTCACCCAGAGTAGTAATAATGTAAGAAAAATATGAGTAATGTTTCAGTTAATTCTCTGTTCTAAAAATAAATATTATCTTATCCCAGTTGAAATTTGTACAGTTTGACTGAGAATATTCAGTTAGTTACTATCTAGTATTACTGATTTCTCTTTATAATATAAAAATAGTGCGTAGCAACTGAACTGAATATTAATTAAAATATTGTAGTTTTACTACACAATATGTAGATCAATTTTTTACAAGAGATTATCAATATTAAAAATGTAATTGTTTATTTTTTGATCAGTTAAGTTATGTAGTGTTCACGTATAATAGTATAATTACGTCTCTCTCTCTCTCTCTCTCTGTAAAGTGTACATATTTTTATGTATACTTTGTAAAGTTATATAATTAAAGATGTGCGAAATTCGTGAACGTATACAAAAATATGAGCGAAGAAAAAACTTAATGAATTTATTGTCTAATTGAAATATGTTGTCTGTATCTTATTCCCTGTTATTATTACTTGTGCTTTTCATTGTGTTTAAATACTCTTTGGACAATTCGAAAGAATAGTCCAAGAATAGTGCAATAAAAATAACAGAGATAACCTATCAGAAATTACTGTAGGTTATTCTTATATTATTTCTATTTCATTATTCCCTTGCATTGTGCAAGAAACATTATTCATATATGTAATTTACATTACATAGGTTTTTTAATCTATTTTTTGTTCTCTTACTGTTCTTCAGTAACTGAATTCAGATTTTATATTTCTTTATACTGCACTATACAGTAACTACGAGAAAGGCATTACATCAGACCTATTCAATTTAAGCTCCGGAGCAAAAACGCAAAGCTATCGATGTAAAAAAATTCAATGTAAGATTTTAGGAACTATAGAGTGTTGATAAGCGTCACTTAAATGCGTATCAATACCTGACAGCCCCGAAATCTTACCCACACTAATTTTTTTTGCGTCGATGGCTTTGCGTTTTGGCTCCGGAGTTCAAATTGAACAGGCCTGCGTTATATCTTGATAATTGGTATCCTGAACAGTTTTGCAGTTCAGTTAATAGACAAAAGTCAATACAATTGCCTAATAATCTGTAAAAATTAAATTTCTACCAGGGTCTGTATTGTTAAATTTGTTCTACAAAAATTATATTTAATTTAAATAAAATGAAATCTTATTATTTAAATAATCAGCACACAGTATTAAAATTTATCTATATTAGTGTGTAAATTGTAGTATGACATATTGTATAATAATTACATTAATATTACTGTATGCAAAATGACTTAATTAATCAGAGTAGGAATATCATAATAAAAAATGTGTAAAAGTTTAATTTCTTCGAAATGCAGATTCTATTTTATTATTAAATATCGAAAACATATTAAATTATTTCAAGGAATTGTCACTACCGTGTGGCAGACAAGCTTTGTTAATCGTATAAAAGGAACAGATATCCTCGATAATTGATGAAAAACGCAATTTATTGGGTGCAGCCAATGGCAAGTTTTATTATGCCGGCTAGTGTCGGCCGCCAGAAAGGCAAATCAATAGTCGCGATTTCATTGCCATGCAACAAGTAGTTGCAAATTTTCGCCCATGGCGCAACGGGTGCAATAAACACTTATACGACTTGCGCATGCTTTGTTTGGGGAAAATATTAGTTTGCGCATATAAACGCAACGCCGTGCTTTGATCCCATAATGGCGAAATTCATTAATACCGTCGTTTTGATGTCATCGACGGATCGTTACCGATGCGCGCTTAGTTTCATCTGCTACTTGTATCCCACGCATCTACTTACCCACGAATATTAGAGAAAACGAATATTAGACGCGAGAACGAACGTGTTATTAAATTACTAATGAGTGGCTTAATTAACGTTTACGAGCGTTCCCACCGCAGATAAATCCACAGACAGCTTCGAAAAAGCTCCTCTCACACAAGAATACGCGCGATGATCTTGATTATTTTATTTCTCGAGTCTCGTAGCAAGCTTGTTAACAAAGCGCGATCCTGAAAAAAAGGACGCAACAAAAGGTTGCAGTTTATATGGCCAAATGTCACAAACACGCGTACTTAACATTTCGATACACTTTTTCCTTCTTTCCTCCCTCTCCCCCCGCTATATATTTCCCTTCGTTTTTTCCTGACATATCCGTTAGTTACGCCATTGTTACGAGTACAATTTCCAATGTTTGTATCTTGAAACGACATTGTGTGTGTGAATATCATTGATATATTTTTAATCTCCAATTTCGCAATAAAAGCTTACTAGTAGAAGCGTTGAAACAAGATTTCTGTCCCTCGAGAAACCTAAAAAAAAATCTCTTTGATACTCCTCTTTAATGTATTTTTATGAAAAAAAATTTATGAAGAAATATAAAAAATATATATACATGTGTATATACAATAATATTTGATGAAAAAAAGTCTTATTTAAGAATCAGTAAATCGGATCAAAACGATATATTACTGTTTGTTAAAATTCAGCGAGATGAAAATTGTTATTTCTCAACCATGTTCCATATCCAAAAATTTAGCTTCCGTAATTGGACAGAGTGCTTCTTGTATAATTATATTGCCTTTGGTACTCTGTTTAGCATACTCCAAATAGGAATATCACCCAAAAGTACATAGTAACAAATGTATTCTATCACAAACGTAATTACGAATACGCAATATAGATACATATTTCGTGTACACTGAAAAATATTCTCGGAAAGCACCGTTCTATAATAATATTTCGTAATAATTAACTAAAATAACTAGTTAATTATTTTCAATTAATTTCTTCGGTAATATTTTATCAAACTAGCGATCATGGCGAAAAGTAGCGAACTTTTTCTGTAGGGCGGGATCATGAAAAAAATTCTCTGTTATCTTTGATGATAAAAATTTTTACTTTTTATTTTGTTTTTTTTTGCCCTAGGGAAAAAGTTTTTTGATCGCTATCCAAAACTCACTGTTTTGACACGTGTCCGTTTGGGACACGCGATAAAAAAAAAAGTATTCAGAAATATGTGCGATTACAATTATCTTCTAACCGTTCAATTCGTGAATTTGATTCGGACTTTGGGATGCATCGTTAGTTCGTGAACATCTCGAAGATGCGTTTCTCGCAAATACTTTTTCGATTACATTCCAGATCGCGATTATCAATACGATTACGAATTCCACCCATGTTTGCGAACGAATTCGGTCTTCGGCAACAATATTGATAGCTTCGGCTTCTTCACCACCACCCGAGAAATCGAGGATAACTTTCCGAGGCCTCCAGCGTTCGTGAAGGCTCACGACACGAGCGAAGTTGGCCGATTTAATTTTCTAAATATTCATGGTACACTACGAGCCTCCGGCGGGCGAAACCGCGCGATGAGATGC
Source organism: Acromyrmex echinatior (assembly GCF_024713525.1). Lineage (NCBI taxonomy): Eukaryota > Metazoa > Arthropoda > Insecta > Hymenoptera > Formicidae > Acromyrmex > Acromyrmex echinatior. The sequence goes on from NC_141854.1 coordinate 7,008,571, forward strand.
AACGCATTATAAATATTCTATCTCGCATCTCCCCGCAACTTCAAACGAGAGACGAATATAGGATATTTCAGGTGAAGCCTGACTCTACCGTGCTATATACGTCAGACGCAACAAAATATTAAATTATATTATTATCTATGTAAATTGGAACTTCCCGCGACAGCGGGACTTAAATACTTAAAAAAAAAAGAAAACGTTGATCGATCAACATTTGCATTTTTTAAAATGCAAAAGTTTGCATTTTAAAAAATCAAGTGGGTCTTTTTTTGGGAATTATTCACGAGTTCTTTGGGAATTATTCTTTACTTGTCATTTAATAATGGTGATCGATTGATTTAAAATTAGAGAAAATTGCAATAAAATATGTATTTAGATGTAATGAAAGAAAATTTGCCAATTTTAGTTCTCTCTGAAGAATTGATCAAGTCTATACGAATAGCTTTAGCAATCAGAATGCATTTTCGACATTATAAAGAATATTTCATTTCTTAAATTGCAATGTTGTACGTGAAATTAAAAATAAAATTAATACCAAAGAAATTATTTAAATTTCCAAAACGTCATGTGATCAATACTGGTTCCCATTTCTTTTCCAATTCCAAGATATTCTCTCTACAATCCACAGAAGAGTGACAGTACTTGACTCGAATCGATCTAGGCTTCCAGTTCTCTCGCATCAAAATTGTGCGATGTGCTCGTTTCTGTATTGTCAATGATTTCGCGATTCACCAATTCTCTCAGCAACACGTATGCACACACACACACAAACATACACACACACACACATACACACACACACACACACATATCCGATCGATTTCTCGCCGATTGTATCTAGCATCCGAAGCTCGGCCCTATCGATTCGTTTCGAAAAGCAATCTGCCCCGCGGGTTATACATACTGAACCGAAGGACCACCCTGAATGGGTGTCCCAAATTTCATGATATATCCACGAACGACCATTCCGTAACGTGTGCGGCCAAAGTACCGAGACACTGCTGCGTGCGCGATGGTTACGAGCGCCCTTTGTGCGCGTAATAATCGTTGCATTATTCGATTCCAATCTGAACCCCAAATGGGGTCATTTGTATTGATTTATTGAGTAGCCACCACCGTCTATTCGGCGATTACGGGCATGTATAAGATGCGTGCTTCGCGCCGAGCGCGATTCGCGAGCGTGTAATATTCGTTCTTCGCATACGCGAACGCTTCGCTCACGTATCACAGCCGAGACTTACGTCCCATCGGCGGAAATGTCAAACGTTTGCATTCGCAGTATTGTCGCGATATTATTTATTTAAAAGTAGATGCCGTTTCGATTTTTATCATTCCCGAGTGTGCGTTCTTTACTCGTGTAATACGGAGAATATCGCGGTCAAAATCGAATATCAAAAAACGGCCATGCATCTCGAATTCAAGACTGTTTCGATGTTTAGTAATGATTAAACTCGCATTTTTTAATTCAAAACGATTATCTTAACTAATTTTAATAATAGAAGAATGCATATACATTTTTCTATTATTAAGTCATGTGTCACTTTTAATTAAGGTATATGTCACCTTTATTATATTACGGTATATATTTTTTTACGAAAAATAATTTTATTTGTGTTTTGATACATATATTTAAACTCAACTTTTCTGTAAGAAATGTTTCCAGTGCAACTTTTTAATATTCGATATTAAATAACTTGGCAATTAAAAGTTTGCAAAAGTAAAGGTCACTTAAATCTAAACAGCAGTGAAGTTTCTTGTTATTTCATTGTCGCCCTGGGATTCGTTCTACATTTCCATAACTCGGGAATCAATGGCCCTTTGACATTTGAATTACGGAAAAATCGAGTCCACAGATTGGTCCGAAGGATCTGCTATTAAAATCCCATTCTAGAACATCCTGTGTAAAGCTCGGAACGAGAGAATGCAAATTTGATTAAGGGCATTGTTAACTTTCAAGCCAGACGCACGACTGCAACTATTTCCTCACAACGGAAGATTAATTCGTTCGCGGTACCCAGTTCTGGAGAAATTTGCGAAACAATTCACTATCGGTAGACCGAAACTAAATCAGTTGTTTGTAACTGGGTCGTACTTATAGAAAAATACTATTGGAGTCGCGAAAAACTATTGGAGATAATTGGAAAACCATTCGAATCGAATTTATGCATTTTCAAATCGTTCCAATAGTTTTTCCATTAATCCAAGTATTTTTCCACAAGAATGAGTAAGATGCGAATGGTACTTCACTTGTATCTGCATAGATTGTCGCTTATGAACGAAAAATAAAAAGGAAGAAAAATATAACGTGTCTCGCAGCTGAATCAATGACGGTGTAAATTGAAAAAGAAACGGAAACTGGGGCTCTTTGATATCAAGAATAGAAGCGCACAAGAAGAGTCGCGAGTCGTTAAAACTCAAAGGAAAAAAGCTCATAGCCCTCACGGAATTTCAATTACCAAAGATTGATTTTTTTTTTATTCTTCAAGTCACTCCCCCTTTAGATTACCGTATAAGTTGCACGAACGCAGCGTAGCATAGTGTCGAAATTTACGAGCGACATCGAGATTTCCATTCGCGGTGCCGTAAATTCAATACGCTCAAGCGTTAACGGCACCCGGTAGAGATGTAAAGAGATGGATGTCGATCCGATGTCGTTCACAGGACGCGGAGACGCGTGTTACATCTAAAGAGGAAAAAGTTGGCGTGATAAATTCCATCTAATAGACTGCAAAGAGAACAGCCAATCTGTTGCGCGATTGATCTCTATTCGAGTGAATTTCGCAGACAGCAAATACATCTCTTCTTCCTTCTTCTTCTCTTTCCCTTTCTTTTTCGTCGTTTCTCTTTTTCTTTGTGTGTCTAACTATTATTGTCATTATTCAGTGTATTGTATGCTAATGAATAAATGGCTCGTACAGCCTGACAAATCATCACGTCATTATTGTTGCTAATTCAATAGGAACAAGACGGATATACCAATTACGTGCACGTGCCTGCTATTGATTTCTGTATGAGTGCAGGGAGAACGTGGCTGTGGTTTGGATTTAGAAGGGAAACGCGAATGCAAAATCGTCTGGCTCTAAGATAATCAAGCTTTCACTTATTACGAGCTTTATTACTTGCAGGACTTCTTCCTCGGCCGTTTATTAATCCGTCGGATTTCCGCTCGTCCGGACTTTTCCATCGCTTAACCGCGTGAAAATAAATCATTCGCGACAGCGAAATTAAGTTCTTTATTACAATTTTTGTTGACTTCTTTCCATTATTGACATATTTTGTTCATTTATATCTGATCTCTGCATATTAAAACCCGCTTTAGACAATTTATTTCTACTCTGAAAAAAATTTGATGCACTTCTAATTTTTAAATGAATTTTAATATATATATATAATATATATTTTATATACATATGTATGTATTTTAATTCAGCAATTATTTTTTGTATTATGCAATATATAATATTATAAACAGATTGTTATTATGAAATCTGACCTGAATTACAAAGCGTCTAAAATAGACTTAATTAATGATACAAGCCATTATTCCCTTGTTAGCAATTGTGATTTCAGGCGACAAGTGACACAAATGATTTAACTGATTACGAAGATTAAATTGTTCTTGTATGTAATAGATTATTATTTCATCTTTAGCGTCATGATGATAATTATTTCACTTAAAAGGCTACGTGGATTCAAGAAAAATTCTCATTAGATTCACTTATTCTTACACTTATATAATATTGTACACGTTTTATATTGTTTCGTGAAATTGCTCTCTTCATAAAGAAACGCGTGATTCACTTTTGTTAGCAGTAAAATTTTCATTGCTACAAATTTAAAGTGCAATTGCTCTTTTTAAATATTGCAACGTTCAAATTTATTTTACTTAAGAGAGCATTACAATAAGTTAAAAAGTAAACTAATTAAAATTTTTAGTTAAGAAAAAATATAGAACTAATTTGAAATTTGGATTTTCATGTTTTAGTATAGAGTAACCATTAGGAGTTGAAAATAAACAATAAATTATATTTTTCGTTCTTTGTTTCAATCATCGTTTTACGGATTAAGATTGGATATTTGAGATTCATCAATTTCATTTGAGCCATTGTTTATGAGCATCGACAGGAATGTATTAATCGAAAGAAAGATACTATTTCTCATTGAGTACTTGTAGAGACAAAAAACATACAAAAGCATCTCGTAGATTCCGTAATAATATATAAATCGAAAAAAATTTCATGCAAAAGTACACAAGCGAAGTATCAAATTTTAATTTAATCAAAACTTGATATGATTTTAATGAAATTCTTTATACAAGTAGGTTACGTAAATAGATGAATTAATAATATTAATTATCACTGAAAACCGGAGAGATAAAATTATTCTTAAAGATAAAGTGTCTTTTAGCTTTTTTCGTTATATCTCAAAAATTATTCAAGGAACAATTGTAATGTATCAAAAATGTTTTATAGAAAAGTTATATAATGAATTTACATCCATTTCACGTTATATTAAAAAAAATAACTTTTTTTATTTTTAAACACTTTTCTTTTGATAGTTAATGCGTTCATGATATGCTTATAAACTGGCTTATACAATGGCTCAAATTGATGAATTTTAAATCCCAGATCTTTAATCAGAAAAACAATCATTAAAATAGAGGAAATATATAACGATCTATTTTGAATTCTACTTTTCTCTCATCTTATATTAAAATTTATAATTATTAACAATTTATACATTTTACACAAACAATCGAAAATTATTAAAAATATTTTAATTAAAAATTTTTATTAAAAATAAATTTGAAATAGTATAAAATCCAGATTAGATGACGGTTTTAATTTAATCTTAAACAATAACCTAAAATTCAAAAAAATTATTTATTATTTATATTAATTATTGATATGAGAAAATCTCGAAATTTTTGATTATGTTGAAATAATATGTTTTTGGACTTGTAGAATTGGATTTTTAGAAACAATCATTATTTTTTGACGATGAAAAAGTATTAAAGTATTGTTATATGTTTGATTGAAAAATCACTATGTGATCAGAGAATGCATTTAAAACTATGCATATCAAATTTACAACAATTTAGTTCAAAAATTTTTAATGATCAAGATCACCATTTTAAAAATTGCGACTAGTTGAATTATTGTAACTAATCGAATTAATTTTCGAACTGCAATTTTTAAAATAGTAAAAACAAAATAGTAAAAAAGCTCATATATATAATCTTTCAGAAAATACATAAAAGAACCTATACATTCTTTCGAATTTTTATAGTACTGTAAAAGCCTTAATATTTCTCTCGCAGATCTCTCGTCTTCCTCCTGCCATTCCGATTACTGCAGATACGTGCGTATGTTATTGCACGTGGAAATGCATTTCCAGTCAGACAGATGTTCGCATCTATTTTCAATTACCGATCGTAGCGTCGCAAACTTGTATTCTCTGACGCGAATACTGCGCGAGGTTTTGTCGTTTTTCGAGATATTCCCTCGCGAAGAGAACAGATATCCAGCTGGGCGAAGCCGGGTGTTCTGCATTGTAAAACAGCATGATTCCGTCAGCGATGTTATGGAATGTCGAAGATAATGAAATGGCATCGTTCCAGAGACAAAAGGAGTTGACGTCCGGCGAAAGTTTTGAAAAGCCGCGGCTGTCTCCGAAAAACTGGCCAGTGGCCAATCGCTGCGTTGCTCGATATGATGTTTCCGAGTAAACTTTAAAGTGAGATCGCCTTCTCCGGAATGGCAAATCGAGAGACTTCTTCTGTCCTTTCTTCTCTTATCAACTAGCAAATAAAATAAACTCCTGTTTGTTTAAAGTGAAGTATTCGACAGAGCGTAGTCTCAATGGACATACAAATGCTTGGAACGTACGTGAAATGCATCGAAGATGCATGTCGTTCGAGCAGGTGTCGCGTGAACTGGATTCTTCGTTTTAAAAAAAGAGGATTAAAAAATACATAATGTATTTATTTTCTGTCTTAAAACAGAATGTTCTCTCAAAACATAAGATTTGCAATGTAATAAGAGAATATAGGAATCTCATTTAAGTTATGTGCGATCTTTCTTTATCAAATCCCTGTATGGAAAGAGATGGAACATCCGTCTATCTGCGTGATGTTATATGCAGATTGCCCGTTCAATGATTTTTCCCTGTGGTCAGTTTACGTAATATTCCAACATACGCAATAGAATTTCCCGCTGTAATATATCGCCTCAGTGTATTGCAATGATCACACGCAATTATCAATTATGCCAATTATTAAATATGTACACTATTATTCGATGCCTGATCTGAATTCGTCCGTTACTGATCTTGTATATTGCTGGTCGTTGAAGTGTAATTAGGTCATAGTTTTACCTTGAACGCTCACACGGTAAAGTTAATCATCTCGTGAACTGCTAATTAAATTGTCTCGAGCTCACATGCCATCCCGAAGTTCTTCGCATTTCATAGGCAAAATTACGTTGCATAAATATGTCATATAAGGCAATTATAAGGAAATTCTCCTACAATTAATAAAGCTTTTAATGAAAAAGTTGTGAAAGTTGTTAATGAGAAATGGGAATGCGCTTATTGTTGACAAAAAAAGTAAATATGTATTTTTAATTCAAACATATATTTCGATATTAAATTACTATCGATATTAAATTGCGTTAGCTCGAGTTATTATTATTACTAAAACGCATATTGCAGAATATATGTACAAAATTATATATATTTTTTAATAATTAAAAAAATAATTTATTTGCGGATATTTTCTTTTCAAAATTATTGATCTCATTATCTAGATAAATATGATTGCCGAAGATAAATATTAATTAAAAATGTCATGCTCTATTTTGCAATGCAATAAAATCAATGAAAAGTCAATATTAGAGCCAAAATCAGATAACAGTACAAAACTAGTTCATTATAATCTTAAAACGTATAGTTTTCACGAATACGAAATAGCAATAGTATTGTATTATTATTTGGCTCAAATATTAACCTGTTTTCATTGATTTTATAAATATGATTACCGAAGATAATAACAATAACTTTTAAAAGAAGGCATCTTTAAACAAAGAAATTTTTATTAATAACAAAAATGTAGGGAAAATATTTTATGGAAAGGTCTCAGGATTCTTTTATGTTAGAGCATATGATAAAAGCTATAAGAGAGCGACCATAAGAGCAGCGATAAAAGCTAATCAAATCTATCTTTCTTTGATGTGTTTATATTGGAACTGTGATAATATTATATCTCTGTTCGCTGTTAACTAGAGTAAATCATTTTTGAAAATAAGTTTAAAAGAAGAATTATATACCATTATTTTTAAATAGTGCAAAACAGTATGCTGGAAAATATTATTCTCAAAACAAATTAAAATTCTATAATCTGCTTATTTTATCAAATATTCCTTATATAGTTTGCCAATGACATATTTGAATTCTGTAAGGTACTTGCAGATGCGTTAAATGATATAATACATATCAAAAATTTTTAACAACTTCTGACTAGTTTATCCCTGAAACTGAATACTTTATGCTACGAAAAAGTAACAATGAAATGAGGAGTAATCAATAAGAACGGTAATAGGCATGAACACAGACACATTTTAATTTCAAGTCCAAAGCTACAAATCCTGGATAGTACTGCTATTATTATATAGTCAGTCAGAGCGTAGAAATTCAAAGTTTTCCTTCTCGACGTTGTTATCACTGATTAACTACGAAATCTCGCTTTGCACACTGCTTTAATATAAACATTTGTTTTAAATTAATAACATATCGAGTAGGATAATGGCCTATAAAAATGATTAAAAATAATTTAAATTGGTTATAATTTGACATTATGAATTTAAAGTGTTCGTCAAGAAAAGACATCTTGCTTCGTTGTAGTTAAATTGAAATACAAAATTATCTCTTACTTAAAATAACAAAGATTTATTTCTCTCTTTTCTTTGAAATTTAGGAAACTGAAGAAGAGATATTTTCGTTATTAAGCTAAAATCCTAAGTCTGCATACCTGCAGTAACTTAGTTTCTGTTACAGATAGTTATATCGGCAGATAACTTTTGGTGCGAAACTGCCCTTCCAACTACTTGATAGGCTAATATGGCTTCACGAACACCTTGTTGCAAGAGACTTGCGCCAAGTTTTCGTTAATGCGCCTAACTATACTCAAACTTTAATCTTCCCCCGGTTATTTGCATAAGAATAATAAAGTGATCGCCAAATTGACTTGTGTTTCGTGCAAGTTTGTGAACTCACATTACTCGTTTCGGTTGTGAAGAATAACGCCGGATGATCTTGTTGCTTAACAGTATTGAAACTTTAAAGGCCAAAGTGACCTTCGTCCATTACTAATGCAATTTATTGTTAAAAGCGGCAGTGGAATCAGAGAATTACGTTGCGGTCAACGATCATTAGTGAGTTTAACTGCGACCGGGAATAATTCCGTGCTGCGCATATAATGAACAACCACTTTTAATTATAACTATCACGTATATTTATTTGCAAATGGCGCATCCAGTATTTCGTTCATCAAATTAATTCTCGCAATATGGCCTGACGTACATCACGATGTAATCCGTTTCCGTTGTAATTAAGTTGCCGACACCGAATGCAATAGCAGAAAATCTATTTGTCCCGCTGGATTTTACTGACATCCTCTTAATTCATATCTATACAATCGGTATGCATATTCGATCGCGAACGACGATCAACGGTAAACTCAGAGATAAGACAATTGCTTCATTGTGTCGAGGAAAATACCTTTGCGAGCATCGATACAATATCGTACCTTGTGAGATTACCTCAACGTTGAAGATCCATGTTTTATTAAGTCCCATAAAATAATAACTGTGCTCCAGAGTGTTTTGAGCGGTATCTACGATCTGGAAGTCTTTACTGTCTCTACAGAAGTATTTGCATTAATCGATAACACACCGAGAGATTCCTCACGTTCCCGTAAGGAATCCCTTAAACTCGCGCAGTGATACTAACGACGTGGAAATTACCGGGTGCACCCAAGCTACACGAGATAATCGTGCTAAATCTCGTCGAGGTCTTCTAAATTACCCAAGAATTGCGCGAGAAATTACGTTACGTCGTGATGCCCTGTTTTTTGCATCCGAATGAAAAAGACATAATCCTTAATATTTCCCACAAATCTCGGTTCTTCCTGCGCTGCTTCTAAGATAACTCGTGAATTAGCTGCCTCATTAGTCACGTCGAGAAGTGAGCCTGTCACATCCTCATTTTGTCTTTTCAAATATTCGTTACCTTAATCAGCCACACATACGCCACGCCATACATACCCGTCCATCCAGAAATTTCCTCCTTATTCCCCCTATAATTAGTTTCAAGCTTTAAGCGGGCGTGCTTTCATACCGTAAGCTTTGGTATACCTCGAAATCTATATACTGCCGTCGTAACCATTCATGGTTGACGATATCACAGGATCTGTCTCTCAACTTCGGCATCAGAAACGCATTCGTGAGCTCACAGAATAAAGCAATCAAAACTTGGCCGGGTTATTAAAACATGGTTGCGCATAAATCCCAGTTTTCGCGGATAGATCTCAAGGATGGCGACATACGAGGATGTCGAATAGATACGGAGAATTCATTCCAAAAGAGATAATAAGGTTTTTTTTCTTTTTATCAGAGCGACAGTCCTGTTCGTTTGTACAACCATATCTTGGCTCACGTTTAAATCGCGAATTTAATCACTCAAGTTAGTCGCTCAAGAACTTGTTGCTTTTAATTCCTGGTCTCTCTGTGCAGTTTTTCGATTACGAAGCACGCTAAGGGAATATCTTGTTAAATAATCAATGAGCAAGCTGATTACCCCAGGACTCAATTCAATTTTCTTTTAACGCGATCCTCGACCGTGTAATAATATCTTTCTAGTAACTTAAATTCTTTCTTAATATAACAGCATTTATAATACCTCTATTATTCCGCACAAAATGTAACTCAGTATGATCCGAGATATTAAATTAATTCATGCAATTTATTAACCGATTATGTCATAAATCTTTGAAATAGACTGCAGTAAAAATGCTGAAATAGCTAGAAGAAGAGCTCTAAAGAATCTAATATTTTTATCCCTTAAATTGAGGGATAAAGTAAGTGCACGAAAATTCGCCATGAAATAGGATCACATTGCGATTTAATGATCTCGCGAAATGTAAAAATCTTTATGTCTCAAGCCAGTTATATTACTGCTGTTCTTTGCAACTAAATAATTTCTATAAATCTTATGAGATCTCGACCTAATTATTCTGACCCGGTTATCAAACTGAATTTTAACTTCACTTTCAATATACACTTTCGTTATTACCTCAATCCAAGCTAAATGAACTTTAACTCGCATATGATTGGAATTAGTTGGGAGTGCACTCTGCTGCTACGTGATGTAAAATAAATTGCGCGCATATATTTTCGTGATTTTATAATCTCAAAAGGTTATTGAGTTACCACATATAATGCAATATAATATCAAATGTGGGACACCGACGTATTATGTTTAACTTTCCTTCGGCGATGTGGAACAATGTGTAGAATTGGAAAAATTCTGAATTATTCCACTTGAGAGCTAGTTTCCCACATTACAGTCTGCGTGTTTGTACCCACTGAAAGTATTATAATATCAGCTATATCGTGCTCCACATTCGCGATTAGTGTTGACTTAAGCGCTATGTACACTCAAAATATTACATGCACATCTATCAAGAGATTCCATACAGCGTTCGCCATCTTTCGTCCCTATGTAATTACACAGTCAACTTTAGGATAACTATCTAGTTCTCCGATTCGTTTGCTCTCCTTCATTTCGTCCCGACTACTCCACATTCAATTTTCCTTCTCTATCTCTCCCTTTCTTTTTCTTTCCATAAATATGGAAAACGAAAAGGTTTGTTTCTTTATATAAATACGTGACCATTCTCAGAATTTAGACATCCTCGTTTATTTCGTGCTTTAAATTGCGTTTTCTTATTGTGACGTTGACAATAGTTTCCTTGTTTTCCCACGCGTGCGAGTAAATTAATCTCAAGTTCATTGTGGAAACGGTTCGTTTATTTAGAGCGTGGTGTGATTTACGCGTGGTATCTCGTACATCCATGCAAATCCGGAAATTATTACCCATGTAAGGGATTCTCCTCACCCTTTTGCTCGGTTTAGCGGCAAATTCTACTGAATTACGAACAACTTACGGCGAACTGATGTGACCGTAACATTACAACTTCATTCGCAGGCTTATCTCTGGAATGATGTTATCATTCTTATGCTAATCTCTTATATGATGTGGGTTTTTGGCAACGGGAGAGATAGGTAGAGAAAAAAAGAGAACCGACGATTCTATCGCTCGATCGATAGCTCCCTCGAGTGTCGTTACATTTACACATTTAGCTTTTTCCGTCCCGATGATACGTTAAAGATCCAACTTTCAACGTAGCGTTTGCCTAGCAGAATCTCATGCCACGCTGTCGCGCACTAAAATTAATTAGAATTAATATTGGTATATAATTTTCCTTGCCGAGAGGACCACGAGCTCGAGAGGCTAAAAATTCCCTTGGTAAAAACGGAAAGTCGCTTAAAAGAGGCGATAGACACGCTCCGGCGAAAGTTGGCTTTCATAATGACTTTTAATATTTTCAATCGCGCCGGATAGTATCGTGCATTATGCGCTCGATCGAGTCCAGGAGAATTTCGGCGTAATAATAAAGTTTTGGTGGATTATCCGAGCAGCTTACAGCATCGCTTTCACAGCGCACTCGCCTTCTCCCCGCAGTTCTTTATCGTATCCTTTCTTATGAGAAAGCAATATTGCCACCGTGGGTAAAACCCACTTCTTATATGTACAAAAATACTTTCCTCCCCGGTTTTTTGCCATTTGCCAGTCAACTCGGATATCGTATTAAATAAACTCCAATCTTAAATTGGAAATATATATATATAATGTGACATCGTGATACGTGTCCTAGATGTTTCTTTTCGTCTGATGCTTGTTTCTTTTACCGCATTAGATTCTTTGAAACGACTGCGAGGAAATCATCTACGCTTCCGTGCCGATTTTCTTTTTCCGAGAGCGGTGTTTCTTTCAGCAGATGTCATTGTACTACCAGGTTACAACGTCTCTCTTTCCGATTCGTTTTCGCAATTTTTCCCTATTTCGAGAGGTATCAATTCTTCACATGTAATTCTTCCTCCTCTTCGTCGACAAGTTCAACATTAAATCTTGACGTTTCGCTATAACGTTGGAAAATGGACGTTTTAGACGTCGTGGAACGTCATTCCGCACCTGGCGTCTTCCATAACATGATTCTTTCTTTCTGAAAATAACGCGAACCATGCGGGTTAACAAGCCACGATTTACCTCGTTTTTATTCTTTGCTTTTCTTTTCTATCACAAAGCGGAAGAGGAAACAGAGACGGAAATAGAAAATTACATCACTGATCCATTTTTACTAATGGCTACTCTTCTCCTATTTTTTTTCGACGCGTTGAATGCATTTGTCCGTTCCATCCGCGTCGGCCATACTGTGTGCATCACCTCCGAGGAATATGCGCTCGTAGGAAAGTGCGGTTGGCTCGATCGAATTTTAAAGCTTTCCCGTCGAATCGAACGTATCTACCTACTTGCGAGAGAGACGATGAATTACTCTACCTCAGGGACGATTTCTCGACAAACGTGCCAGGGAATTTATCTAAGAGAAAGACACGCCGCGTGGGCACACCAACGATAAGATGGCCTCGGTAAAAGAGCTGATAGAAGATATAGAAGAAAATGTTTGTGAGATACATAAGGTGCCCTCAGAACCATCGCGATATCCTTTACACTGTAGATTATCTAATAGCTTTGAAATATATCCTTTTATTTTTAATTTGAAGTCTACTTCTATTTTCAAGTTTATGTTATTTTAGAGACCTTATAATAGAATTTCACCCACGAACGATTTTATCAAAACCCTAGACAGAGAGAGAGAGAGAGAGAGAGAGAGAGAGAGAGGTGTATATATATATATATATATATATATATATATATGTACATATATCTTTATGTTTAATAAATCCTTATTTTTTTATTCCTATACATATATTACAAAAAAAATTAGCATTTATATTAATCTTCCTACTCATTGTATCATTTTTTATGCAATATTTTAATTATTCATTTTAGCTGGTAAAGACTGAATATAGTCGTAACGTACCACGTTATTATCTCTCTTATTTGAATGAATAAACTATTAGACCAACATCCTTTGGTGTTCATTTCGACCCTTAAATTACGTTTTATTTTGGAAGAATCGAACTTTGATTTTTTAATTTAATCTTCCCATATTATTATACATTTAAAGAATATTTAACGAAGAATGTTCTATTTTAGATTTAAAAGTAGATCACTTGATAAAAAGTTCTTTGATATGTCAAAAGTTTATTTCTTAGAAATAATTATTGCATCGATCGAGAAACTGGACGCTTCAACAGTTAATAACTACTATATACTCACCTTCAATCTTCAAAAGATTGAGAAACTAAGATAAATCGCGTAAAGTCGTAAGTTATAAATTATGCAATGAAAGCAAAAGTTCAATATCTCACTCATCAAAGAAGAAGTTTACGTTTTGTCATAAATATTGATTACAAGAAAAGCCGATGATCCCAGACCAATGTTTGCGATATCATCTATAATGAAATCTTTATGAAATGACCGGAATGGAAATGGTGAGTGTATTCAATACTGATTCTGATAAAGGGATTCTGATGCGATCCTTCTATTTTCATTTAAATGCAGAATGCATAAGAACATATCAACTTTAGAACGGGCGCTTTTCATAGAATTTCACGATGGAGATCCCATTCAAGTAGGATCGTACTGATATCTTGATCTAATGACTACGAAACTATAATAAAAGCTTTCGAATCAGAATTTAGAAAAGAGAATGTTACGCTCTGTTACGATCTTATATTACGCATAGCGCAAACATTAATCGAGTTATCTTGTGCATATTGCTTACCTTACGTGCATCCCCCCAAAGAGTTTCCAGGTATTTACTATGTTACGTTATGCTGCAGTGGATCATGTATCGTGGAATAATTATTCATAGCTACAAGGGAGATACAAGATTCTCTCCCATCCGTGGAGAGTTCTCAATATGTAAGCACTGTTGCGCACCGCCTCAATCTTCTCGAGCGCCTTGACTTTACGGAACTTATGAAAACGATTTGCGTTAGTCGCAATTCGATACCTTTCTCTTTCCAAGTAATTCTCGCAAACCATCTTGCGAGAAAAGAGCGAGCAAAGGGTTACTATTGAAAGATCTGTCGTAAAATCAACACTTTAAATATAAAGGTCTGTATTTAGATTGGCGGAGACGAGTGAAGAAAAGATTTGTAGAATAGTAACAATAGTAAATCGCGTTACGCACTGACGTTTGATTCTTTCGACAGATCTTTCCGATAAATTTGCATGTCACAGAACAGCGAAATGCGATGCAAAACTGATTTGTCATCGTTCACTTTTCAGACGAAAGAATCGGAGATCGATCGTCCATCAAATTGGGCTGAATAGGAAGCTACACGTCTCTTTGGTACGTAAAAACATTTATATGATTTCATATGAATAAGTTATCTTGGAAAAGGTATAAAACTAACAAATGATATCAAATAAAAAATAAATTTTTACAGTTAAAGAGTTAGTTTAAGGAAGTATAAATTTTTGTAAGTCTCATTGTAATTATAAATACACATGTATTAGCGAGTTTAGCTCTAAATTTGAAAGACAAATTAAAACACTAATTTATAAATTTTGAATAAGCAATGTTGAAAATTATCCTAGAAAAAGTTTTTATATATTGAGAAAAAAATGTTTGGTATTTGTAACTATATTACCATAATTATAATTATTACTGCTATAATAATCATAATTATAGCAATATGTAATTATAGTTACAAATACAAAACATTTTTTTCTCAGTGTATGCTTTTGTGAACCTTGTAAACTTTGTAAAGTTTGTTAACGACTTTGTATTTCTCTATGAAAAAATAAATTTAATTTACGTAACTTTTCCACATAATTGATTCATACATATATAACACATTCATTAAAATATCAGCATGAAAAAATTTAATATTATGGCATTTTAGAGAGAGAATTTGGTATTGAAACATAATGTTTATAGAATTGCACTTTTTTCATTAGTAATTTAAAAATTTTTACGCATTGAAGATTTGAGAGTACAGATTGATAAAGACATTTAATGGGGAAATTATAATTTTAGTATTATATTTATATATCTATTATTGTTAATATAAAATGTTTATTTCGATGTTACAAAAAAAATATTGATCTGCAACTTCTGCATAAATTTAAATTTGCATTATCGTAAATTATTGTCGTGTTTGCGCAAGTAACATACCGAATTCGTTATTTTGCGAAGGTACACTAATACCAAGTATAAATCGCACGATTCGATAGTGAATTCACGGAAAAATGTTACGAAACAAGGGATACCTTTGGGAAAACTACCGAGACAGCACGGATATCTCTACATTGCTCGTAATGTAACAACAAAAAAGACATCCCCTTGGAAAATGAAATAGCCACGTAAAAGGTTGTCCACTTCTCACTTTTATTTCCACAATCCCACAATAATTACATCAAAGAGCAGTATAATCGTCATTGTCGTCGTTGTTTTGTCTCGTCCACTTGAGAAAAAATTGCTCGAACGAAATAACGAAGTTAAGCGTGCTCAAGTAGCTGCTTTATTAACTTTAATGCAAAACGAGTAAGCTCGGTGGCAAACGCTGTAAAGAATCTCGAGGAGGGCAGTCCTGGCGATCGAGGTGGACGATTGATGATGCTGTTGCAGAAAAACGTGAAGGACTGCTCTACTCGAGAAGAAGGACACGCGCGCGAATTTGCATAAAAAGGATTTGCTGGAAGCGATTGCGTGGAAGAAGTCTCGTACAGAATGCGAACGAGTCTTGTACGCGCACGAGGGATCCAGCAAACTTTTTCCTGCTTTTTAATTCTCCCGCAGGACATCCCCGGTGCCACGAGGCCACCCCGTTCGCTTCACTTCACCCCTCTCCTCCATTTCGCAGCCGCCTTGATTAATGCCGCGACGCGACCGACTCTTCGACCAGTCTCACCGACAGAGCTACTTTTCCTATTCCCGCGAACGGGATTAAGAGAAAAGAAGTCGCTACGTTAAACCCTTTCTGTCCCGAGTCTCTATTTAATAAAGAAGAGACCTGAATTTTTCATGAGTTTTTCCTACGTGACTGTGAATGACGACGTGAATACCTAGGAAGTTTTAGAATAGGCCAATTTATCAAGATTCGGACTGTTATTAATCACGGATGAGTTAACTGGAAAATGTAATTTCCGTATCGTTTCTCATAAATTGAATTACTTCATAAAATTATAAAGTCTTTTTGTAACATTTGTTGGAAAATTAAAACGAGAAGTATGTAAAAATAAATTTTTATTATTCATCATTTCCACATTTGTCATTTTGAATATTAAAGGAATTAAATCACGCAATTTAAAAATATAGCGAGTGGTAGTTATACATCGGGAACAAGCTGAAAGCTATCACGAATTGGAGAGAGTGCTACGAAAAAATAAAAGAGAAAGCGCGCAAGCAAGAAGGAAGTAAAACGAGCGCCAATTTATCGATAAAAGCGGGCTTCGTACCGAGCAGCCGTGATCGACTTTTTTATTGCAGGTTTTCCAAATAATTTTAATGAAATATTGGAGAACCTGCTGCAGTTTGGCCGAGATTGCCCTCTTCTCTTCTCAGTTTCGTTTCAGCTAGTTTGTCTCTCTTATCCACTGCCTGGAATTTCATTAATTTAAAACAATCTTGTTGAGCAACCGATTGTCGTGGATTTATATTGAAAAACCATAAAAATGCACGCGAAAAAAATCTTATGACCAAAGAAAAAAAGACCTTAATCACTGTCTTTTAATTTAATCAGAAAAGAGCGCGATTAAAAATAGGACTATCAAATTCTATATGATGAACGTATTTATTTATTTAAAACTAACAAAAATAGTCGAATAATGAATATTTTCATGTTTTTCTAACCATTCATGATAAATAAAAATTTATTTGTCGTTGGCTAAAATCATCAATTACTTATTTAAATTTCTGTCCATTGCGAAAGAAAAATTGTAAATCAATTGTGTATACAGTAAAATAAATTAATTATTCCAACAATTAATATATATTTTATTCCTACTCTCTTTAAAATTACATAAATTGCTAAAATTGCAACTCGGAAGTTATTACAAGAATTTGTTAAAGTGCGAAATCTTGTCTCTTGAATGTGTGTTAATTGCAGGACATCGCGTGCCAATTGTTCCTCGCGAGTACTTTACGCTATATAGCGCACCATATCGTAATGTGGCAACTTGAAATAAAGCTGAAAAGTTTTAAAGGTTTTAGGTGCGAAGTTGAAATATTTTAATTATAACGACGGAAACATGCGCGCGAACGGTAACGACTATACACGATAAAATGAATTCAGGAATGTAAACTGAGAAACCAAATAAGGAAAAGTCTTGTGTAAATTAACGAAATTAAATGGTATAATATAATTAGAATATTGATTACGTACATACAATAATTCAACGTTTCGTAGAAACGTGGTTTTTAAACTTATAATACATCGAGGGTGATTCAGTTTCAAAAAAAGACGACGTTTCTTCTTCAAGAGAAATTCATTTTGTTGGCAAAATATAACGCGCGGTCTATTATATATGTTAAGCTATATATATGTTATATATATTAAGCTATATTCGAATCTCTTCAAGCGTTGAAAGTACGTTGTTAATCTCGCTATTTTTAATACAGTTTTCAAGGAAATTATCTTTATTAAAATACATTGTAATGTCATAAAAATCTGAGTGTTCATAAAAAACAGGAAATGCGAGCATCACGACAGATCTCACGCAGCAATGCACTAGCAAGATTCATAATATTTACATTTACCTCGATAAATTTACGGCATTTATGTGCCGTTCGTCCATCCGCACATTGCGTTATGTTTCTCCACATAAATCTCGTCGTTGGTAACTTAATCACGTTGGATTTATCACACAACGCTCGCATTCATACGACTTGTTTGCGAACGATAAATCGCCCAAATCACTTCGCATTAATTGACTATAAAAAAGTTATGCTATCATTAACTATACATTTTTTTGTTATTAAGCATGCGTTGTCTGATTCTTTCAGTTGAGCATATCTCTAAGAATTTCAGAGAGAATTATATCTCATTAAACGCGCTTTTTATATATAGACGCTTTAATCGCGTCTTCCGCGCAATTTTTCCACATTTGATTGTAAATATTTTTGCGACTAATCTTGGAAACTCAAAATTAATTAAAGAATTAGAACTGGTTTAAAATTAAACGAAGTATAAAATTTCGTTCTCGTACCGTGAAATCCTTTGACTCTCTTTCATTACCTATAAAGTAAAAAACTATCGCTGTGTACATTTTAGTCAAAGGAATCGTTTCCAAAAGTTGAGAAAAAAAAAATCTTCTGAATGTTGAAAAGCATGAAAACGTACGTTTTAGCAGAATATATTTACGTTAGGAAAATATCTTCGTTGCATTATTTTTTTATGACATCTATTAAATTATTACTTATAAAAAAGGGAACGATGTAAATTCATTTGGTATATAGATAATATCGCAAGAAACTGACGGAATGCCGCCGCTGAAAGCGAGTAGAGACGTAGCTGTAATCTGACAATGAGTGACAACCACGACGGCAATCAACGTCGGACGTCAAGTAGAATAGGTCTCGTTGTGGCAGGCTTCTAGCTGAGTAACGCGCCGGCTATAGTGAGGCCAAAGATTATGCAACTTCCGTAACAGAAGCTGTCAGACGCGCGATACCAGCGTGTGGGACGGCAAATAAATGGTCGATTTAAAAGCTGGCGCCACGATCAATAATTTACAGATATTCGCTGGAGATATTGTCTCGCAAGTAATAGTATACGGAATAATCCCCACTGATACGCCGCGCAAAAAAAATCCTTTTAATGTTATTAAAATCAGTCGAATCTCGTAAGAGAGTGTCTGCTTTCGCATTGAGCCTTTATGCTTACCGTTGTTCTTATCAGAAAACTGCTGGAATAACCGTTTTCATCTCCTGGCTTTTCTCTTAGGTAAAATCTACCGTGCCGCGACCTCTTTTCAACGCCCCTCGCTGTCTGTCTGGATTTCCCAACCGGCTTGCTTATAAAGTTTTAGTGACACGCTTCTTCGCGGACGTTTCTCTCCGTCGAGACTACAGATACCCAGTTGCTTTCTCCACTTTTCTCGGTTAACCTCGTGCATCTTACTCCTGCTTCTATCCAAAGGAGCAGAGTTCGAGCTTTTCGAGCGCAACGACGTCGAAAATATCATTACTCGAGTTAAGAACGTAAGTAGGCTCGTAAATAGACTTGTTCCATCATTTCTCTTAATACTATCTACGTTAAAGGGCTCATAACGAGGCTTCTAATTAATGGGATCTACCAGATTACTATTATTGTAATATGGGATCTAAAGAGAAGTAACACGTACAATATGAGAAGAATTCCGAGTACTTCTCTGTTCCATTCTATCTCTCTTTCTTGCAGATATATATGTGATATTATATCGTGTCCAATCTTATCATTGCACCTCATACCTCGTCTTCGTATGTAAAACTGCGGGAATAGCGACCTGTCGTTTCCCTGGATTAGGATTACGTGCATACAGAGAGTGAAATCTTATGGACGTGATGAACGTGCCGACAGAACAATAGAATAAACGGACAGAGTAAGGTGGAGCGTGTCCTCGCGGACTTTGCACACTGTTCATGTGGCTTCCATGTGTGGGACAACTATGTGTGGGACTGGTTGCACGTATACATAGACATGAAAACCGTGTACGTACGAAACCGTCGACTCATCCGAACTCGACCACGACGTAAATAGGAGAAAAAAAGAAACGAAAAAACCGTTAATAAAACGACATTGTTCCGCAAAGTTATTCCAATTAGACGTGTAACGTAATTAATGTATTATTCGCGTATATATATCTTGCTATACGTTTTTTAATCTGTGCTTTATTTGTTGCTTAATATTATTATACGGCGATATACTGCGCGTTAATTTGAACCTCTTTTGCTCTCCTTTTATCTCCGTGCAAAGTTCCGAATTCTGCCTGATCTCCAATGATTGATGGCAAGTCCGACGCTGCTCGCTCATTAACCTTTCCGTGCACGTATTACATTCGCCCAGAAACAAGTACGAAATTGTCGTTTCGCTTATTGGAGCAAAAATGTCATACATTATTTAACGTCCAAAACCGAAACGTTATTCCACCCATAAAAAAGATCGATTAATGTGTATCCTCTTATTTGAAGAAGATTGGACGTGGATAAAAGGAGGCAATTCATGAAAATATTCATTGTTCTTTGCTCCGAAACTTGAGATATTTCTTTTACTAAAGCTCTAGATACACCAAAGTAACGCAATCCTTTTATCTGAGCTGAAATGTCGACAACTTTCTTATTAGCTATTTTGACCACCATTTTGAATTTAATGACCTATAAACCAATAAGTGCTTAGTATTATTGGTACATAATATGGTTAGTAAGTCGAAAATGGAGGACCTTTGCGCTACTCTGGTATATCTAGAGCTTTACCTTTCACGGCTTTGCATTGTCCCAAACGCGATATATCTATTCTTATCTCAATATACTTTTTCGCAAGAGAAACGGGAACGCAAGGTACCCCGTTTTAGCGCATCGATACTCTGCACGCGCGGGTCGGCAGTATTACTTTTGCCTCGTGGATGCTTGCTAAATTGGAAACGGTTCGCAATTGAAGCTGCTCGTAATTAAAACTCACCGGCGGAAGTGGTTAACCTTTTGCAAAGAAACTTGAGATGCGCGGCACGCAAAACGATCTGGAACACTCGACACAAAGCTTCCGCAATGGGCGCCTGGATAAGTGACTTCAAAGGCTATCGTCTGCATATTTTAACATAGTAAATGAATCAGTATTGTGCTGCGCATTTTGCATGACGAAGGATCGAATGGCTGTGCGTGAAAACATCGGCGAGACTCGCGTTTAATTTTTCAAAATTTCGTTGGAAATTTCAAAATATTCACGCGTTTGATAACGATATTAATAGTTATCTCTTGCCTGATTGCTGTACGTCCCCATTGTAACCAAATAGTAACAGTTACAATGTTCGCATGAAAATAGAGTTTGAAATTTCGAGAATTTATTTAGTCCCTTTATTTTTTTCCCTCGGGTGATTTTTTAAATTTAAAATAATAACAAAAAAGTTCTGTGGTCGGTGTGTTATTGCGTTTAAATACATCCGAAAAAACAACGCAATTAAATTAAATATAGTTAATTTTAAAGAACGAAACGCGCTCGTTTGTTAATTTGTGTATCACATACGCAATCCATATCCATTATACAGAAAAGCCAAAAAGGCGAAATCATCGTTTATATGTTCGATATGCTAAAATATTTACAAAATTTAATATTGAAATAGCAAAATTTATAATTTGATACGTTAAAATTAAGTTAATTATGCTGCGAAATATTTTTTTCTTCTTTTCGAAGAGAGAGAGAGAGAGAGAGAGAGAGAGAGAGTCTCTTGATTTTAAAATAATCTGCTTCCACAGCATCAAAACTTTAATTTAAAAATAGTGAATTAATAGTATTGTAAATAAATTTCATTGTTTTGCGATTACCCAATTCCTAATCTTTACACGCTCTACAAGCGATCAAGCTTTGCGCTCTCGAGCTAATGTACGATTTCCCACAGCCACCCATTTTCCGGGTTGTTCCGAAATTGGATACTGCGGAACCAATAGGGACCAGTACACTTTGCTTCGATTCAACGTGATCTCGAGGAAGTTTTGTGTAAAACAGGAGATGGAAGACGATCTGCGTTTCTTGCAAGGAGAATAGAGAATTTTGTAAATGATTTTGGAAATAACAGAAAATAATATTAAACTTTTAATTTTACTAATTTTAAAATAATCGTTCAAGTTCATCAGTATTATATATTATTTATAAGCAAGACAATGATATACCTTAGTAATTTGATAAAACCGATTTAACCGGACAAGAAGTTAATATTTGAAGAATTAAGATACGAAAAGTTATACTTATACCACTATCTGTATGATTTCATAACTTTAACTATCATCCGTAAATTTTGATGTCTGCAGTAAATAAGCTATTTGAAAAACAACTCATCTTTCATAAAAAAAATTATAATAATTAATATATATATTTATGTATACATTTTCTTTTTATATTTATCGTAATACATTTTTATATAATATCTTTATTATAACTTTTTTTGTTAAACTTTCTTTGTATTTATTTCTTCTGTTTACGTATATTCTTACACAAAACTAAAGCCTCAAACATAATGCAAGGGAATAGCAATAGCGATAGAAATAACACGATTTCAATTTATCAGGTACTGTATATCCTGGTAGAATTTGATATCTAATAGATTGAAATCGTATTATTTCTATCGCTATCAATATTTCCTCGCATTGTGTCTAATTATCTATTATATTATTTCCAAATTAAAATGTACATTCAACGTGATTGTTACCAATCAATTATATAAATAATATTTATTAAATCATATAATGTTTAGTTTTACATTATAATTTACAATAAACAGAAGTAATAAATACACAGAAAAAGTTAAATAAAATATATTATAATAACAATAATGTGTTACAAAATTATAAATAACACAATGTTAAATATAATATATATATATATATATATATATGAAATAAAATACATATATCTATATGAAATAAAATACATTATATTTGTTGAAATATTTTTTTTAAGTAACTAGATAAAAATATTGATATTAAGTGCCAATTATTACAAATATCTGTTAAAAATTTCGTTATTAATTTAAGTAACATATAAAGGAAAATTGTAATTACAAAATAACTGAAAATAAATGATTTCACTAAAAACTAAGTTACAGTAGTCTTGAATATAACGAATGTGTGCATTAAATTTCATGCAAATCCATATAAAAATTTATGGAAAGTTACATTAAATTATATAAAATTTTATAAAAAGTACATTAAATATCATAAAATTTTATAAAAACTACATTAATTTTATGTACATATACACAAATATATTTTTCAGTTACAAATACATTAAATGTAATGTAATGTCATGAAATTAAATTCACCTTATGTAACTTAAAAATATATTAAATTTTATAATATTTTTAACAGTGAATGATAACAATAAGAACTAAATATAAATTAATTCTCCTGTTGTATCCAACCATTTTGAATAATAAGAACATTATTCTCATCAATTTTGCGAGTTGGCTAACTAAATGAGAGAAGCGTGACAATAAGAAATCGAGAGAGCTTAAAATCTCGTCTGAAAGGCTCTGCTTGGCATTTAACATCATCAAAGGTCACGAGGCCGAATGTATCTTGGTAGCAGTTTGCACACGTTCCGCGTCTAAGAGACATATATAAGTATCGGCTTTGTGAAGACGGCGAAATTACGCTGCAAAATGCGAAACGTCGAGTTCAAGAACATTGAAATGACACTTATTCGCATGTACGTCCTATTGCTAAATAATCGCGCAGAGACTGTCACGCCAAGGGGAGCTATGCCGATTTACACGGCTGTTGGTCTTTCCACAGATTGCTATGGTTGTCGGGACGATGTTATATACATCGGATTTTCACGGTAGTAAAAGCGGCGACTGTAAAAGGCCGTGGTTGTAAGCTCATACACGACATGGATCTCAAGAGACGCGCGGTTAAAGCCAAGATATCAGTCAGTAAATACGCTTCTTATGAATCTCATTCTTCCGGAAATCCTCACAGAAAGATTAAATCAAGATTATTGTTAAGTAATATAATAAGTAAATATTAAACCGTTTATTTTATTTTAATTAGTAGCTATTTATAAGCTACCTCATTATTAATAATTTTCATAATATTTGTATTAATGTTAATAGAA